>NC_141831.1:23604788-23916975 GCF_982586985.1 Callionymus lyra
CTTCATGATCTGATTGTCTGATGTCGTGATTATGTGTGAACTTGTTTAATGTCTCTATCTGAATCTATGAGACTCTTATTTATAACCATACTTTCAGTGCATCCACCACTATTCCCTGAGTGGAACTTCTACTTATTTTAGTTCAATATCCTCTTCTTTGGCTGCTACAACAACCTCGAGATCAAACCTGGTTTAGAGATGTTCTGTATCAGTGTTTTATAAGTCGTCAAATCCAACCTCGCGCTACACTTGAATGTGTCGAACCTTTACTTGAATCACAAAAGCGCAACTGGCTTCAAAGAGAATGACAAACAATTCCAACATTTAAGTAATAAAAAATGAGTGCCTAAATGTGAAAAGATGGCACTCTACCGAAAATGATCCGTTTCAGAGGTATGACGAACTCTCTGAAGTCTGCTTCATGTCTGACCCAAATTCATTCATCATCCTTATTTCTTTCTGCCTCCTATTGATCCAAACTACACTCAGCCACAGAGCCATTGATTCACATTTCCAAGTGAGAGACTCTGAGACGCTTAGAAATAAAATAAATCAGTTTTATACTTCTTTTTTTTTTTCGTCTCACGACAATAGAAAAAACTGATGGAAGCAATTACTGTTCCCTGACTTTTGAGCTTTTACTCGTCACTGATATCTCTAATCAAATGTGTTTCGATGACTTGTTATGTAGGAAACTCAAAACTTGTTTTCTATTATTATTTCTTGTTTTTAGAAACAGTCATTTTGGAAACCATTAATCTTTTTAAAAGCACAGTAGATGTGACATTTGTTTAAAATGTAATGTATCAGTGGCTGTAATTCCCGTGGGAAACTATCAGGAGGTAAAAGAGTGTTCACTATTGATGGGCTATTAAAAAATGTAAGGAGTAATTTAACACTATTTCAGGATATAAAACAGCCCATTACACATTAATGGATCGTCACTTTGGCAGTGCATGATGGTTGTTAGGAAGAAAAATGTGTATAATTCTGATGGATTTTATTCCTTTTTTTCAGGTTTAGGTGTGTAACAGGATCGATGTGCATAAATATGATTCGCTTGAGGTAAAAGCTATTATTTTAAGATCAATGAAAGGAATGTGAAGAAGTAATTTTTAGCTTCCTGAAAGGCTTAAAAACCTCCTACATATGTGATTAGTCAGCAGTAACTGTTCGATAAATAGTTGTAGTAGTGTTTGTATGAGTCAGTGTTAATAGTGCATGTTGTGCCTTGGTTGGAATGTCCTTTCATACTTCCATTCGTCCCTCCCTGATCGACAGACATGACTTGTATTCAGTGTGTGAACCTAAAAGACACATAACACTCAAGTGTTATAACCTCAGCAAATGAAAACATCACCCCTTCTATTGAGCGAACTAGTTTGCAAAAGCCCTTCTCGCCACTTCCCGAATGTCACGACAATTGTTCTGGAATTGGAATTTATTTGTTTTCAGATGGAATCCTCCCTCCTGCTAACTTATTCATGCTTTTGAGCTGCCAGGAGGTTCTCTCTCATTCTCGTTTGGCTTCTGAACGCCTCCTTGAATAAAACAATTTCTCAATTTCTGATAAAGGTTTGCCTCAAAGGAGTCGGACAAATGACTCCCTGCTGGTGACGGCCGTGTAAGTCCGTAATGCTGGGAGTTGTAAAGCACTTGGTTTTAGGCAAATTCCTGCTGTCGCAGTCCTGCGCTAAAAGCAAGTGCAGTGGAATGACTTTGTAATGGGAGCTAATGAAGCGTTTAGGAAGATGATCCGCTGTGTTTATGGGGTGGTCAGGAGGTGATAGAATCTCACCGCACCAGAGGCAGGAACCAGTTAATTACTGACTCCAGAGGAAATTAATCTGTGACCCCGAATCAACTCCAGATGTTGGCTAATAGAACGACAGTAAGATGGTGGTTTACATGTCACAAGTGACTTGAATATTGTATATTTCTGTATATATTTGCGTTGAGTACATTGTCTTCCATCCCTGGAGCTCTTGAAGATCTGGTGCCTTTTTTGACCGATCTGTGATGGTTCTGTCAGTTTGTTATGCTATTCATCTCACTTCCTGTTTCACCTCACACAATTGTGTACTTGCCCTTTTTCAAAATCAGACAAACCTACACTGTAAGTGTCAATCACTCAAGGATCCTTTGTTAATGTTCTCGACTGTAGACTGTCTGAGTGACGCTTCAAACTGTGTGTGTGTGCCGCCGGTGTGCCATCTTGATGTATCTGGGCCAGCCACCTGTCTGAGCATCTGACTGGGGCGGATTCTAATCTGACAGGTAATCTCCCAAAAGAAGACACAGTGACAAATGAGTCTCAGCAGCAGCGCCTCCCTCCCCACAGTCCTTCTCCAATGTGTCTTCCTCTCGCTGAGCGAAGACAGAATCGTTCACACGGACAAATCAGAAGCTGAAGTTATCAGAGATGGTCCGTAGAGGAGCCCAAATATCTACTGAACTCTTTTTATCTCAGTTACTGTTCACAAACATGTCACTCCGGGTGATTTACAGCTGTCACAGTTCCTGACTCTTTCTTCTACCGATACAAAGGGTACTTTTTTACTGTAGTGTCCTAAATAAGCTTTGCTTCCGACAACACCAACTGTCAGTGTGGAAACTGACTCAAAACTAAAACTCTTATCAGAAATCAGAATTGGTTCATATAAAGCCCTATTCGCACGGGATGAGTTTTACGTTTTGTGATTTGTAAATGACCCCCCACCTCTGTGTTATTTAAAGTACATTCACACGGGATAAGCGACGTCTGTAAAATAGTCATGACATTACGGCTGGATATGTCGTCACATCCGTCTTTACTTTCAGGCAAAGACAAGATGGCTGGGCCTGTTGTACCTCACTCTCCAAAACGTAAACCCTCCAAAAGTAGGAACTGGACCAGAGATGAGACACTAAATGTAATATCTCTATGGGGCAAGGCCCGATACCAATGAATTTTCAAATCTATGGTGCACAATCATACGATGTGGATGGAAAACCGTGTAATAACATTAATCAACACCTGGATGCCGATTTTCACTGGACTAGTGTTATCACCTGACGCCTGTGTTTGGCGAAATACAGTAGGTCATTTACGGCAGAATTATTGCATTACAAAGCACAGACACAGCGCATTCGCACAGGATTAAATCTCGGACATTGTCCTCAATTATTACAGATCGCATTTGGTCCACAGGTAAATCTTATCCTGTACAAGTCGGGCTTAAGTCAACCATTTTTACTTGTACAAGGAGATTAATACAGAAGATTCACATAAAATTTCAGATTTAACGCTATAGCAAGAATGGTTTTGGTTACATGTTAATACATGTGGTGGAGCAAATTTAAAACACTCCACACAGTCTATCTCGGTAAATTTCTATCACCAACCAAAAGGGCAAAGCAAAGTACTGTATTGATCATGAAATCAACATTGTTATAAAGTCATCTAGTTTCTGATTCACTTCAAAATAGAATGGATACAACATGTATTAGAAGCTCTTAGTGGTTGCTCAGAACACAGGAGGAAATTCACTAAAGAAAAATACAACTAAAGCACTTTGACCAACGAGAAGAAACAGACAATAACCTACACAGAGTTTTAAAATAATAAAAAATATTTTCTTCCTAACACATATCACTATATAAAAGTTTCCAGTTCAAGACATTTTACCCTTAAATATCAAGACTTTTATTTCTCTTAACATATGGTGACAAGAAGAGAGTTCTCTGGTGGTACTTATGACTTGAACCTAAAAGAGAACAAGCAGAATTTGGGAGCAGCAAACGCGTCAGTTCTGGCGAGCAGCCTCCCCGGGGACGGAGGGAAACTATCTCATGTAGAGCAAATTGAACAAGCGGGCGAGTCTTTTCTAAATTTACACTGCAAATTGCCCGAGGGGCGAGCGGCGGCACCAGAAGTTAATTCACTCAGTTATGAAGTGGATCAACAACAAAAAGCTTTTAGTGAAAAAGTGCTGGAGGTGAATTTTGAGTATTTTAAAGAGACTCTCATATATCGAAGTTTTTTTTCTTAAGCACCAGAGGGTTGTGTTGGCGATTTAATTGAAGACTGGAGCACAGAAGGGGAGAGTTTCAGTGAAAGGCAACGGCATTAGGATTATTTGTTACATTCTATTAATAATGAACTGATGACATTAAAAACATGGCAGGTTAGTAAACATGTATAACTAAATAAAGAGCTAAAGTCAAGCTGAGGTCAGCCTCATTCTGTCTTTGTTTTATTCCTTTTTTTTTTCAGGTTCAAGATTTTTATTAACATACTCAAATACAGCAAACAAAGCCAAGTTGCTAGTCAAATAATTTGACAGCACTGGCTTTTCTTGTGCTCTCAGAACGCCGATAAGCATAATAATCATTTTTCGGTTAACGTTAGGGTTCTCCTGGGACTTTTTCCAGTTAAGGATGGACAGCTTTGCCTCTTGGCTCAGCTCTTTAGATGCATAAAATATCTTGGTCTGTGCTAACCTGACTCATGAACAAGACCCTAGTGTGCTTGAGTAGAGAAAGAAAGAAAAAGGTTAATGTAGGCAATGACTTAAAATCATTGGAAGTTATTTTCTGCTACATAATAATGTACCATAAACTTTAAATGTATGACACAAACATCTTAGAAAGCTGTTCAATTTCTTCTAGTCTTCAAAAACACCTAAAAGTCTTCTGTGCTTCCAACAATGGCCCAAACAAAGCAAGCTTTAAACAAGGGCGTTCTGACTCAATGTACTTGAATGGCGTCGGCGCTCCAGCCTCTGTGTTTGCTGATTTATTTGTACAAGCAGAACCAGCACTGAGACCGACACCATGAAAAGCAATTTCTATGCCTCAGAGTGAAGCAGAATTCATCATTTCACAGCGCTGTTTTGTCGCGGGGCAGAATGACTGTCTGCCATCTCTATTGTCAGGCTGCTGTGGCGGTCCGTGTTTTATAGTCAAGCAGTTTCTCCAGCGACAGCTTTAATCCGTCAGTTCATTTATAAAGAAGCCATTACCAAATGTTCCTCCTCCCTCCATCTTTTCAGATTTTTTAATACATTCCTTTTCAGACGACTACTATGTCGTATAAATGGACGGATATTGACGCATACTCACAAAAAAGCTGAAGTGCTTTCTGTTCGTTTTCTGTATACATAGAAGAATAGTTGTTGCAGGTCAAGATCCATTGTATTTCATTGAAGCACCTTTCACTTAGCGTTCATAAGAAATGTCTTCTAAAGAACTAGCTATGCTCATGTGTAGCAGAAAATGTTTTGTGAGTACTTGTCCATGTATTTATTTAAATACATGTTCTATCATGTATTGTTTGCTAGCATCCGCCATGCACTTGACCAACTTTTAATCTAAACTAAATTAATAAGAGATATTCTTTATAATACAAGCTTCAAATAGAACATACATGCTTTAAAAAGGGGCTGGACCCTCTCAGTTAAAATATAATAAGAATCTAATTAAACATATTTGGGCTATAACAGTTATATGAGTGCATATAACTGTTTTCTGGGTAGGATAAACCTTCTTGCGCTCCATTCTTTTGCCTCTTCAAATTTATTGACCGCTTTTATTAGCGTTGTAAAATTGGCAATTCCCATCTACATATGTGGCGAGAATATGAAAGGCGATGATGGAGGGAGAATGGAAGAAAGCGAAGCCAAAGTGGTTCCAGGTGGTGCACTGTGATTTTAAACAGGGGAGAGATAATTGGGTGTATTATGAAATCATAAAAGATTCATTATAAGAGCCTTGCAGGAAATGGGATGAGAGGGGAGCTGTTTGTTCTGTGTGGAAGTGCAAATCAGGTGCGCTCGGCGAGGGGGGGGTGTAGCTTACACCGACAAGTGCTAAGCGGTGACAGTTCGCTCTGAGGGGGATGTGTAAATATCATAAATCTGGGGCATAGTGTTGATATAAAGGCTCTTTGCTTTGTTTTAAATCCAAGTGGGACTCAATTCCCCTGATACCTATAGATGTGTCACTTTTATATCTGTATGCGAGTCATGAGGTCATGTCCTGGTGACATCATGAGACAAAATAGTGTCGTACAAAAGTGTGATATTCAACTTGTGTCTCATAGATCTGTGTTGCGTATTATATCAGCCAATATAATGAACAAGACTTGGAACATCTGTGGATCATGAAGAATGTATGAAACCTAATTAGGCCTTGTCTGCTTAACAGGCATGGGATATGTTCATCATTACGTATTAATTATCAACCTAATTGTGTGTCTTCCTCCCAGCATCGGACCTAAAAAGCTTCACAGTAATAAAACAAGATCCTTTCTTCCGACTGCACTGTTGCAGGCCGCATGCTGAAACCTGCACATGGGATCAAAACGCTGAATTATTTAGTATTTTATATAAACTTTTCTCTCTCTGTGTTCTCAAGATTCTTCTTAAAATATACATCAACAACATAAATTGGCAGAAGGATAGCCGAGGTCCCAGCATGGGCTGCAACTTACAAATGGATCTGAATAAAACCCCTGATCCCTGAAGAGAAGGGAGGAGGGTGGAGAGGGATTTTGTAAGAGACAACCTTTCAGTCTTGCCTGCAAGGAACAGTGAAATGTGCACATGTGGGACTCTCGGTTTCCCTTGTGGCACATTGATTTTCCTGGTTCCCCGAGGCAATGGTGCTTTTAAAATCTCTTCTTTAATAAATAGATCACACGGAGAAGCTTAGTTTATTTATTTCTGTAAGTATGAAATGATTGTAGCTACATGGATAGTTAACTGGTGAGGAAAGAAAGTGTCTTTAAATGTCTACATTGACAACAATTGATTCTTATTCTGACTGAAATCAGAGCTGAATAAAAGATCCCTGGTTGAACTAGATACTGTTACTGTTACTATGCTACATGATATTGGACCTTCATCTTCTGTTGTCCACCACCATCTCACAGGAATGGATGGGATCAAATCCAGTGCAATTGACAATGACTTGGTTTCTTCTTATGAGCGCTCCAAAGAATAATGCGAAAGACTCTTAGTTTGAAAAGATCTTTCCCTGAGAAGGAAATTTAAGATGGAGCTAACCACTATTCACAGTCACTTTAGCCAAAAAATGCTCAGTGATAAAGCAGCGTCGGAGAAATTAATATCCTCAACTTTTCAAAATAATGAAACAATGCTTAATGAAGAAAAAAAAACACTTTGAATTACACTTTCAAGTTGTACACACACAGGTTTTCTGTACTACTCTGACTAAACTGTTACTTATTAAATCATCATTGTGAGTCTAATTAATCTGTAAAATCTTTAAACCCACCCTTTTGCAAATAAACGCTGCAATAAATCAACATATATGCAAATGAGAATACAGTAGAAGTAAAGCCTCAACTTTTGCCGCCCAGATCCTCATATTCCAGGGCGTAAGAATTGTATAACAAAATAAGAAAACACACTAATAATTAATAGTTTCCACGCCATAAAAACAAATAAAACATATAAAACGTATGGGCGTTATAACAAATACACATCAAAAGCATCATCAACTCTTTGGCATTTCACAGATATCAAGGAAACATATGTCATTGAACTTTGAAGAGGGGTTTTAAGTTATCAAGGCGTTTCCAAAGTCCACTAAGAAGTTCTTATGGATCGTTTTTGTCTTGATCTTAAGGTTTTCCTAAGAGGGCAGGTAAGAAAGTGTCTGGGAAAAACCCAACTGAATGCCTTACTAAGAGACTTCCTATGTCCTTAAAGTGATAGTTCACCCAAAATTCAAACTTCACTCATTTTCTACTCACCCTTATGCCGACTAAAGAGTTGGCATTTATCTGTTCCTTTGTAGCCACAAATGTATGTTCAGCAACTAAAATCTACGTCTTTATCATTATCCAAAAAGACACACTTAAAAACATCTAAATACCTCCGTGGTGCTCGTCTGTAGCATCCATTTTGTATTGAAGCCTTGACGAGAGGAATTACGATATTAACCCGGAGTACTTCCTGTCCGTGTGGAATGTTAGCCTAGCAGCTAGCCTAGCATAGTCCGCTAAAAATAAGCTTATTACTTCCTTACTTCCGGAACAATTCTTCTCGTTGAGGCTTCATTACAGATGGACATTACAGACGAGCATTATGGATGTATTTGGATGTTTTTCAAGCGGATTTTACAGAGAGAAACACCCTTATCATCAATAATAAGAGTAAATGCCATCTTCCACATCCCCATCCATCACTGTCTGGTATAGCACTGCAACAGCTAATGAACTGTATGGCAGAGAGGGTGAGGGCTGACCTCTCACGCCTCACACCACCAGGGTTCACTCAGAATAAAAACCTGCTCCCTTTATGTAATTCATGATGAAGCACAAATCATGCGTCGATGTTTTTATAGTTTCCTTCTAGACTGATGAGCCAATTATGTAAATGATAATGGTTCCCTCTGCAACTTTATATAGGATTGATTGTTCATCCAAATAAATGCTGGATCTCCCTCCAGCTCAAATATAATATTCACTAAATTGTTTTTCTCTGCTGCATATGCTGTTGCTGAATGAGTTATAGGACAACACATCAACCTTTACCACAGGCTGTAGGGTTGGCTCGCCGCTCGAATTTACCGGCTCTTGTAAACAATAACTTTGATGTGCCGCTGCTTGTTTAAATAATACATTTCATGAATGAGTGTGTGGAGGATGCAGAAAGGTCAGCGAGAGTTTACTCTTCAGTCGTCTCGCAGATGGAGGGCAAAAAGCAAAAGTGAATAATTTAAAAGGGGGAGATCTGACAGTGTCATGACAGAAGGGCAGTTCCGAATAAATCCAGTTTGCCAACCTTGTCTGCCAGTGTGTCTCACATGTCGTCGAGGCCCCCGAAGCAAAACCCGATTGGATTTAACCTCCTGTCAGCTCGGTTAAGTTCATGCAGCAGTCACAGCTGCTGATGCAGGCAAATGTTTGCATAATGGCTGTTTAGCAAACCACAGAGCAGCAGAAGCAAAAGCCACGTCAATAGCAGTAAATGTAATGACTGAACCTGGAAAACCATCAGAAAGCTTTTTGTGCAAATATTTAGCCTATTAAAAAAGCTTTCATTTGTCCTTAAATTTCTTTACTGACTGACTATATGAGGTTGAGTAACATGCCAGTCAAGATGTTAACAAGTACCTGTAAGGTGAATAAAAACATAGCATGAGTCAGGATGTCAAGCTAACCACATTTCCTCTCCTGAAAACAAACTGCCAGTAGCATATTCAACATGCCAATCACTGAATGTTTGCTCTGCATGAGCTGGTGTCCTTGCCTACTTGAGGCTTATGGTAAAAAATTCTGGACACATGTCAAGTCTCTTCATGTTTTATGAGGCTGGCGGCCGAGGGCTTGTTCACAGAGTGGGCTAAAGGCACAACAAGGGCACCTGTCACTTGATAGTGCACCCATTGTGATTCTTTTCTTCCAGCCCAGTTTCAAAGGGAAGCCCTTAAGACACGGAGGAGGTGCGTGTGTGCATGTGTATGTGCATGTGTGTGTGCATGTGTGTGTGCATGTGTGTGTGTGTGTGAGAGACTGGGATGAAGCAGCAGAAAAAAGAGGAATGGCCTTTTATCTCGGATGTCTGCTGCTGCAATAATAGCCGGAGTTAATCTGTGATAGTGGACGCTGACAAAAGCCATGGCAGCAGTAGAGTGTAAAGACAGTTGGTGAATGAAAAGACACTTTTGATATTAGTGATAGACTTATTATAGCTTAACCATGGAATTTCCGAAAAGAAAACGAACCACTGTTAAAAGACAGCATTACATTCAAGGACCAACCTTCAGATAAAAAGTTAAATTTAAACCTTTATACTAGTTTATACATTTATTTTTTGACTAAACTTTACTGAAACAAGCATCTTGATGTATCAATAGTCACAGGCTCATTTTACTTCAGAGATAATGCGTCTCTTTCTGCAAAACCAAACACAGGTCAGACACTTATAATCAATAGAAAATAAATTATAGTATTTATTTTTTTGTTCGGAAACAAATGCCTTATGAAACAGTACCAGGGGGGTTGGGTACCACTGTTGTAGACGATCCCGTAAATACATCAAGAATAAAACTGTCTGACTTAACACTTTTACTTAAACAAATAATTTGAGATCTGGTTTAAATTTTAATTTTTTTTAACAAGTACTGTGATAAAGTAGAACACAGAGTTCACATGTATAACTGAATCCTCTGAAGCACAGAGCTGTGAGGTTGCTGTTCGACCTCTGTTGCAGTTTCACAAGCCCTTAATTATCTTACTTTCACCAAATACAATGAGTTATTATCGCTCAGGATCGGGGTTAGCTGTTCAAAGATCGTACCTGGCACAAAAACATCTTTACTCCCACATTCCTCTCCCACACAAGCAGTGATAAGTAATACAATTAGTGAGAGAATTTTATGATACGTGGTTAAGTATCTCCTCCTATATGCCGAGAACACCTTTAAAGGAAGACGCAAGGTAAAAAAAAAAAGGTCCCTTGGACATCTAAACTAGCTTCTCTCCATGTAGAGGAGCAGCATTTTTAGTCTGATGTTGACACTCACACTAAACTAATACCTTTAATTTTGATTTGCAGCAGGAAATCGACACAGTGATTCTTGTGCCACTGACGTGAGCATGTACTGTCAGGATTCAATACCCTTTCAACGTGGTAGTTTCTCGCTACCAAAAAAAAAAGCCTGGTAGTACTTAAAAGCTCTGAGAGAGAAGAAAACACGAACACAATCCTGCGAGGTCAAAGTGAGGGCTGACAAGCACAGTGTGTAGAATTACTGCTGGTCTCCGGAAGAGTAAAAGCTCCTTAAGGCTGAGACTGGTCATTTATTAAGAAGCACAGATAATTCAGTAAGATGCACACCAGAGACCTGAAAAAAACATCTTGACATGTGTTTGAGTCTTAGCAGCGTATTTCGGGATATTTGAAAAGCTCGTACGCAGGCTTTTTATCGCTCACGGTACAATACCCGGAGACCTCTGGGTCGGCTCTTTTTTCTGCACTGAACGCAGCACTTTAGACGGAGTAATTTAATCCAGTGCTTCACAAGTCTTTATATTAAAAAAAAAATCATCTGCTTCGCTATTAGCCTGTTTTATGACTGTCGCATTTACGGCTCATCAAAAGTGTTTTGCTTTCACGCACCAACGATCATTATGCAGCGTTAAAACCAAGTGTCAGCTTAAGCGTTGGCAACAATTAGAGGTATTTCACACGGCTGTCTTCAGATAAATGATGTTGATGCACTTTCATGCTATTCTGGCCGTGATAATTAGACGTTCTAGCGTTGCAGGCTTTGGGGATCTGTGTTGTCTTAACCACACTTGATTGGATGATCGCATCAAAAAACACATGTTATTATGTGGAGGGGCTTCCTTTATTCCTGAGATTCCTTTGTAGGTGGAGATTTGTTTTGTTCCTGAAGCATTTCTGGCCATATTTCTCCCGATTCCGACTAATAAGATACATGTGTGGAAATATTTGGAAGGTGCGTATGATAAAAATGGTCTGTTAAAAGCTTCAGATCCATTTGTGGATAGTTTATTTGACTACTGAAATCTGTCTCATGATGATGACCAAACATTTTAATTTATAGCCCTCATGAAGGTTGGAGATGCATACTGTAGACTCTTAAAGGGAATCTAATGTGTTGATTTAAGTGTCTCTTGAATAGTTGTTGGACCTCTTGTATTCATCCGTTTGTATAAAACTCTCTTTTCATTTAAATATTTACATTAGAAAATGTGTCAAATGTGATAAAATCTTGTTTACCATAACAACGCTCACTCTGCTGTAATTGGTCAAACATTGAAGTTTGTCACCGCTCATCATTAGTCCCAGAAGTCTCCGCCTCCAAGGGACTCGTGGTATAAACAAAGTGGGGCGTGATTACAGCAGGCCGGAGGAGGAGTGAAGCCCGTAACCTCTCGTTCGCTGAGATTTCAGAGAAAGTTTGTTAATTATGATGAGGGACTCAATGCATCTTGGAGAGGAAGACAACACTTCAATCATGTGACTGACTCAGGAGAGTTGGGTTTTTACATTAGTTTCCCTTTAAGTACAAATTCACAAATGTTGTTTGCACATCTTTGTCGATGACAACTGCTGCTTTTTCACACCGATTTGCACATAAGCTTATTGCATAAATACTCCAGTAACAGAAATCATCATCCGACATGAAAGGAACAAGTTGACACTCTCCGGCGACCTGAGCGCCACGATCCTGCTTCATCACACTGAGGTTTTCAATCATCGCTGCCCCTGCTGTCTGTCATCTGTCAGGCGGAGTGGAACCGTGACACACACACCTCGGCTCCTGCTCCGAGCACAGTCATCCGATCACATGCATTATCTCTCCCCGCTACACATGAGCCACTACTTCAACTTCAAATCAGTCGATGTGCTTTTTCTTTCAACCCGCGAAGAGTTATTTCCTGTGAATGCAGCGGGTTTCTCTTTCACCATATCTACTTTGAATTTTCTCTCAGCTGTTCATCCTCCGCTATTGTGGGAAAAGCCCGGCGGCACCTGGATCAGTGTGTATCATCACAGGTGTCTCGAGGAAGACGATATGAAACTGTGAGCTCTTTAATGTGTTTCTAGGGAGGGAGGCAGCTGGGAGCACGGGGCCCATCAGTTCCCCCCAGAGATGCCGGGATGATGCCTGAGATGTGAATAAGTGAGGAGTTGGGCTCTGTGTTGATGCCCTGGGAGATGGTGATGAGGGATTCCTCTGCAAATAGTTCCCTCAGGTGGAAGCCATATGAGGAATAGCAAACTATTCATCTTTGTACATTTCACTGAGACATGCCCGTGGTGAGAGCCTGTGGCGCCGCTGTGATGATTAATTTGAACTTTGGTGCTCCGGGTGATTTCTCCTTCAACCTTTGCCTCTGTTGCTCAGGGTAGTTTACAGATCTGTAATGCGAGAGCAAGAAAAGAAAAAACAGTTAAGGGCTGCACAGATTGAAAAAAACAACATTATTAAGAAGCTAAAATAATAGCTTCTTGTTTGAGCGGAAATGCAAATGACTCAGAGGCAGGAGTTTCTTATCAATAATTCATGAATCGTTCCCATCAGCAGCAACAAATCAATACAATTCCACTTCCACTATTTGATCTCGCAAGCCTGCATATATAAAAGTAGGACAAGCAAATGTCACAGCGAGACCTGGAAAATCTGTTTTTTTTAAGCACTTTCACTTGAGCTGATACAATGTTACACTTACTTTGTCGATGATGACATTATTGGAATAACACAAATGCTAAGATGAATAGATGTGTCGCTTCTTTTTGTGTTCCCACTGAGTAGAGAAGCTTCAGATAATACCCCCAGTTCCATATACTTCTTTTAAGGACACTTGTGTGTTACCCTTACAATGTATGGCTCTTCCTCATAGATTTACAGACACACACCCCCATGACGCCTCCATACTTTAACATAGTATAATTTTATGTGTATTCAATAAGCACGTTTAATTTGTATATGTTAGGGATTATTGACAGTTTTTTCCCTGAAAGGATTATGTTCACATGATGACGTCTGAACAACTCGCTCAACTGCTAATCGAATAAACTTTTGTCACTCAACTGAACTGTAGGACAATATATCTTTAATCACTTCTTGAACTGACGAATATACTAACCATATACATATTCGTAAATGGACTTTGCTTTGATCGCGTAATATATACTCGTGATTCATTCTAATTGAAACAGTGTTTACACTTGTATCAATTACTGATTATATTGTAAAAAAAATTCAATTGTTATTGAGAATGACTGGCTTAAAGTATACAATTTTTGTCTATTACCACACGTTGTTTATGTTCAAGTATTGTCCAAACTAAACTCTGAGATAAACATTTAAATGTTCGAACGTTCCTCACAGATGAACTTTTTTGTCTTTGCAAGCTCCCAGAAGCGACAACACTAACTTTCTGCGTTGGGTATTAACACTATCATTATTTATCAACGTAACAGTTAATATCTATAAACATTTGATCACTAATATAACTTAATTTACTATAAAAAAGAGAGTCATTATGGGGGTGATTAAACGCCACAGGAGAGATTATTTTAGTGATTATTGAGTTTTTCTGCACCAAAAATAGTATGTATACGTGGACAAAGGAACCCACCGAGAGGAAAAGGTGTTTTTTTGGTGTTAGAAGCAACCTGGTTCTAGGGTTCTAAATATAATGTATTCTGATCATTTTATGTATGATGTGTAATTGCTTGTATCATGTTATTTGAAAGTTTGTAAGGTGATGTTAATAAATTAGGAGTGTTTGACAGGAAAAGCAATTTTAAGTCAACATGATGCATTAAAGTTAAGTTATTATTAGTTGGAGGTAAGATAAGATAAGTTAAATGTGTGTGCAGGTTCAGACCAGATTCCCCAAATCTATAAGGAGAATATTCAAGAAAACAAAAAGACTCAAATGAACTTAACAGAAACAACATGCTCTTTCCTATTTTAGCACATATTTGTGTTGAACTTAATTTTACTCAACGTTTTTTACAGAAACTATTTAACAGACAACTCTCAGTCTGCTTCACTCTGTGCACAGTCTGTGCTCAGCTCTGGTCCAAATACACAACAGTCTGTGCCTTAACTCCATGTTTGGTTTAGTGTTTGATAATTCAATGAAGTTTTCAGGATACTTGTTCAACAAATATTTCATGGTTGATGTATGTGTAGTTAGAGCCTGAGCAGAGGTGTATTATAAATGAACAATCACCCATTTAATTACGTCGATCACGTCACACAGTTCTGACTCACCATCATCTCCTCTATCATCGTCCTCTCAAAGTCACGCTGCCTGCCATTAGCGGAGCGATGCTGTCAGTACCATATGCTACAGATGCCTCTCATCCAGCCACCCAGATGTTTAGTATGCATGAGCCTGCAATCAGAGACTGATAGCCGTCTGCCTCGGGCCTTTCAGCTCTACGAGCCTCCTCTGCATGTCCCCATCATCCCTAATGATTCACAGAGGACCAAGTCTGGAAATAAAGTCCCCGTGCCATGTTTGGAAATATGTCGTTAAACAAGCAACAACACATTATGCAAGGGTCAGTGGAGCTCATTAGCAGAATTGGATCAGTTTTAGGTCCATTACCTGTCGGAGCTGGAGACTTTTGGTTGAGTTGGGTTAATGAACTTACGTTCACAAGACTTTATACCACATTATCTATGAATAATTGGTGAACTGCCACTAATGACTTTTCAAAGGAAGGAGGAACTAAAATGAGTAATTAGGTAATTTACATTTGAGGTCAATCATACATTAATTTTTACTTACAACACAATAACCTTACAAATAAAAAACATCTTAATTCAGAAGGATTTCCAGGACACTACCAAAATCTTTTGATCAACCATGTTCACTTAAACTTCCATTCAACTTTTCAAGTTCAACCTAAGAGATGGATTGAAATCAGGGCCTCATGTACTAAGAAGTTTGTAGATATTCTACTAGATATGTCCGGAAACTGAAATCCAGAAGATGGCGCAGCACAAAAATATTCGTATGTATGAATCTGTGCACGACACGAATTTAGGAAATTTTCCTTGTACATCCCAATCAGCGTAGAATTAATCGCAGACTTGTACATCCTGTTCCACGCACTCATTTGCATATTTAAATAATATTTAAATTAACCAGAGTCTGTGATTTTACTCCCCGCGATCAGAAAAAAAAAATGAAAACATGAATTTAAACTGGATTAACAATTTATATTTGTTCATTTAAACATTTCTGACATGGACCACGTACTTACTTTTGAATAGTGCAGAAATGTTTATATTTTATATACACAGTTATTGACGCAAATACTTTATTTACAGACGATCAGGGGCTTATTTGAATCGTCTCAAAATGAGTTCAACAAGAATAAAACTGTAAATCTGTAACTTAAAGTGCTGAGTATTGATGATGAAGATGATCTGATCGTCTGAGTTTTATATAAATGAATAGTGAGGCTGACATGCAGTAGAGCTGCTAATCCGGGCGTATGCGACCTACAGATTTTGCTGGAATTACAAACTTTTTACCGATCTTTTCAGTATTGATACATATGAAATTTGACGTAAAAGGTGGCTCAGCACGTTTTTTGTGCGTATAACCCTATAACCCCTTAGTACATGAGGGCCCTGGAGTATCAGTGCAATACCAAAAAATAGAGATAAGTCACAAAGCAGGGAGAATGTGACAAGAAAATGCTTGAAACTTTATTTGATACAATTGTTTCTGAAAGTGAAGGATCCGGATCTGCGCTGGAGATTGGAACACGATCTTAAATGATTCTCTTCATACCACGAGCAGGAGAAAGCATAATCCACAGAGATCCAAAAACCTCAATATGTTGATCAAAGAACATGGGCTAAATGATGTTTGAAGAACCTTACATCCAGCAGAAAAATACTTTACTCATTATTCAGCCACCCACCATGTTCACTCCAGGTTGGATTTCTTCTTAATGAACAATGTGGCCAGACAAAGAGTGAGCGAGTGTTCCATAGGAACAGCAGAAATCTCTGATCATAACTCAATTTTCTGGACAGTGAATATAGATAACACACAAAAAACACACTGTGGAGACTAAATATCGGTATACTGAACTCCAATACAATTGTAAAAGAAATCAAAAATGACATTGAAGAATGTATAGATGATAATAGAAATTATCAAAAAATATTATGGGACACCATTAAAGCCATCAGGAGAGGAAGGTTGATTTCCAGAACCGGTTACATAAAAAAAGAAAATAAAGATTAAATATTATGAACTCCAAAAGTCATTTAGTGAGATGGAGAGAAACAAACGGAAGCGGAAATACAGAACTAGATGAACATATGAGGGCAATTAAAAAACAAATGGATGACCTCTTAAGTGATGAAGCAGAAAAGACAATAATATACGAATCAGGCCCCAAATCAACAACGATTTTAGAGTACTACAAAGTACAAATTAAATTATTTAAATTAGAAATCCCTTAACTAAAGAATTTACATACAATCCAGAAGAAATTAATGGAATATTAAAATATTATGAAACTTTGTACTCATGAATCAAAATAGTTGACAAACACTTAATTCAGAAATACTCAAACACAATAGGTGATACACAGAACAAGGAATGGAATTCCCCCATTACACAAAAATAACTTTACAAAGCTATCAGTAAACTAAAAAGTAACAAATGCCCTGGATGATGATGGGTACCCAAATGAGAGGTACAAGAAATTTAGAGAAACACTCACTTCTGTCCTGTTAGACTCATTTATCTGGACACTAAAGAATGGAATCATTCCTTCCTCATGAAAAGAAGCAGTTTTATGTGTCATACCCAAAGAGGGCAAAGACTTGTGTGACTCGTATCGCCCAATATCCATCCTGAATGTGGATTACAAACTATTTACTTCAATAATCACAAAAAGGATGGAACAATTTCTCATTTTTTTGAATGTTGGAGAGGTTTCTCTCATTGAATTATGTTCCAAGTGAAACAATCAAAAATAATTACAAAATTAAATAGGATTTTTAAAGTAATTAAGTATCTTAGGGTCTTCTTGACTCAAGACTGGAACCAACTATACGAAGTAAACTATAAAGTTATGAACAGAAAAATACACTTAGATTTTGTGCGGTGGTCTACATTGGTAATGGACTTTAATTCAAGAATAGAAGCAATCAAGATGAATCTCTTACCAAGACTGTTCTGCCTCTTTCTATCATTACTATTCACACTTGCTGATTCCCAGTTCTTGTATTTGCTTATATCCATATTGGTATGGTCAGGAACAAAGCCAAGGGTCAAATTTAAAACATTACAACTTTACAAAGAAAGAGGCGAATTTCCATTTACAAACTTTAAAGAGTATTATTATGCTGCCCAAGTAAAATACATCATACAATGGTGCTCCCTTGAATATGATGCAAAATGGAAAACAATTGAGCTGAACTTGGAGCAAATCCAACTGGAAGCTATTTTAGCAGACAGAGATGAGAGTAAACAAATAAAAAACAACATCTTGAAAGAAACTTTACAATTTGGACACGTATTATTAAAATATACCAATTAGAGGGTGAAAGCAAAATATTAATCTATGAACTCTAAATTCAAACCAGCCATAACTGATCACTTATTTGATAAATGGAGAGAAAAGGGATACAATTATGTAAACTTGTTGATGGAAATACATTTAACACATTTGAAAAGATTAAAAAAGAATACAAACTGGAAAATGAAGATTTTTTTAGGTACCTTCAAGTCAGACATTTCTTCAAAAACAATATTAAGCAAGGTCTGCCTCCAGATGGCAACAATATCATCCACTTGTTTATAGATGCTTACTTTGTCAAGTAAAAATAGGAAAATTAGTTAAAAATGACGATGAAGAAGAGTGGCATTCAATGTGCAGAACATAGCATAGATCTACGAGCTAGAAAAGATGGAGGGAATTTGGTTGGAAGGATTTGACGGGGGAAATTTTAGAGAAGCCACAACACTGTTGGAGAGAATGTGGTCACACATCTGGGAATCATTGTCACGTATTTTGGAATTGTACTAAGGTCCAAAAATTCTGGATTAATGTCATAAACACACTTGAAAATATCCTCTTTTGTGAGTTCTCTAGAGACCCTCAGACATATGTGCTAGGTCTCATTCCCTTAAACCTTTCAAAAAGAGATGTCTACTTATTCAAAGTTTTGACACTCGCGGCAGAAAAATTAATCACAAGGAACTGGTTGAATGTTTACGCACCTAATTTAAACTGTTGGTTTGAAATTATTAAAGAAATCCACCAAATGGAAGAAGTGATCTCTTTTCTAAGAATGAACACTGGGACTCATGGGAAAAGATGGTCAAAATTGAATATAAGTACAATGTAAGTTTACTTGTGATGTCTGTACTTATCTACAAAATCTGATAAATAAACAGTAAAAACAGAGATGGATAGAAAGATAGACAAACACCGATTCTCACTTTAACCCCTTTCCAAAGGCAACTTTAGTCTTGTTACATACAGTCTACTCTATAGTCTTTTGTAAAAACTCTAAATAAAAGTAGTTTTCATCTTTTCTCCAATAAAGATGTTACTGCCATGTTTAGGAGTGAGATCAGTTATCTGGTAGATCAGCGGTTGGCAATCTTCATTGTGTAAAAAAAAGTCTTCTAGGACTGTTTCCCGCCAAATTAAAACTCACCCAGAGCTGCAGTATTTTTGACAGATACACTTAACCTAACATTATGTTAATAGTCAGAACACACTGTTGCAGAGAAAAAAATATATTGGCAATTTGAAGTAGATTTCTGTTGCTGCTTTGGAAAGTTTAACGTTGAACTATACCCTCTGGAAACATTTTCATAACATTAAATTAAATCGAGTTTCATTAAAAAGTCGAAGAACTAAATACGCTCATAAACAATGCATTTATAATTCTAAAAGTTAAAAAAAAAAGAAAGCAGAAAGACCTCTTAAATATTTATTATGTAAAATAACCTATGTGGGCTCAGAAGAATAAAGTAAAAGTCAAACAGAATAATGGACGATGATTGGAAAAAGTGACGAGGAGAGTGCAGGCAAGGTGGACACAAAGTGATGGTTGTGAGAATCCGAGATGAAGATGCTCAGGTGTACAGAGTGTGAGGAGGAAGAACATGATTTGAAGTGAATCACAGAAAACATCTTGGACGTCATAAAGAAGGGAAAAAGAAAAAAAAAAAAGAATGAATTACAATATATTAATAGGTCTGTTTAAATCTGTTTGACCCAGAAGACGTTGATCGGTTGTCAGGACGCACCTCAAGACTAACTCAGAAGAGCCTGCTGGTGTTTCTAGGGAAGGGAACTGTTGGTTTCTTCGCCTGTGTTTATCGATATCTAATCAATAAAAAAGACAGAATGTATTTAATTAAGTATACAAATATTACATCCTTTTGGTTACAATCCTTCGAAAACAGCCAATCAGGATGAATTTAATGTACACATAAATGTCATTCCAGGAAGTATTTGGGCACAATAAGGCTAATTCTCTGATTTGTAGACTTAACAGTCTTGACTTTGTGTCCTACACAACAATATACATCATTTGAATCTTCTATGATTTACATTTTATGCAGAACTTTAATTGGTGTTCTCTGAAAATACACAATACATGGTGTATCTCATGTAACCCTTGTGTTGCATCAGGGTCAAGGTGAACTTAGCTTCCAAAAATACATATGCAGTGGTGGAGGTTGTTCACCCTTGACCCAGAGACTACACAAGGGATACCACAAACACATTGCTTTTCAGCCAACGGGTCCCATTGACCCTGATATAACACAAGGGTTTAATTTTTTAAACCTCACCAGTAATGTGTCAGTCCATCAGGTTTTATTCATCAAATGGTATGAAACACGTCTGATAAAGTTATACTTTAGACTTAGAGGTCAAACTTCAAATGTAATGAGCGCTGACAGTTGTTTTGTTGATTGTTGTCTGCTTGGTGTGTGTATATGTAACTGTGACTATATTGACTGAACAGATGAACCATACACTTGACGTTTGCTTGTAGAAGTATATAAAACACATGTTTTCTAGTCTTCTGGTGGAGCATCAAGACAGGGTAAAAGGTCACGTCTTACTTCTTTCTTGCTCAGAGTCACGGCTCTTCACAAAGGATGAGTCAGAAGTGAGTTTCACTCGTGGATGCTTCTCTGGCAGCAGCTTGTTGACACACATCAAAGCTGGAGATCGTCTGATGAGGCAGATGCTTCTTGACACTGCATGGTGAGCTGGCCAGCAGTGGTTGTCTCCTTCATTCAAATACACAGTTAAGATCATTGAAAACTTCTCTGACGGCATCAGCGCCGTCAAGAGCATCAAAGGGAAAATATTGCTTTCCTAAATGTTCCTCGACCGTTCAAATCTCTGGCTCAGTGTTTCGGGAAGACTTTTCTCTCCAAACTAATGCTGGAAGACTGAAAACCTGCTGTTTTGTTTCCCGACTGTCACTCAACTCAATCCTTTCTCTACGCTGCTATCTCTCACTGACAAAGCTCATTACATTAGCAGGACCGTGTTATTAACACACACGCACACACACACACACACACCTGGCTCGTTGGGCTGTAGTCGTGCTATTGTGCAGGAGGAAGGCTGGCGGGGAGACGGCGGGTTGTTGCTGCAGGAATGAATGGCAGTGTAATTGCAGTGAAAGGATAATTTGGCAGCTGCTTGGCTATGATAACTAGCAATTGTCGCACTCGGATTAAAATTGCAGATGTAAACAGGAGATGTCCTGGAAAAAAGCTAATGAAGAAGGCAGATATTTATTGGTTAAATACATTTATACAACGTAAAGATAAGAGGAGTAAAGACGCTGGTACACGGTTGAGTTGAAAAAGGTTTTTTGAAGAAAAAACATTTGTGATTTTACCACGAAAACTATTGTTATTTCCATCAGTCATGGTGTGTAAACAGATGCCAGGCGTGTCAAAAGTGACCGATGGGCCATTTGAGGCCTTTGAGCAATATTTGAGCAGCCTGCAGCCTCCGTTATGATCTGTATTACTGCACCAGAGAATGTAAGATATTGAATTTGTTTTGAAATGGTAAAAATAAAGCAATTCAATTGTAAATGGTGTTCATGTTCATGGTTATGTTCATGGTTATGTCCTGATGTTATGACTGAATACATTTGTAATGAATATGTGTACAATATTTTATTATTCTAAGAGACAACAGGAAGAATAGACTTTTTTTTTTAAATAAACGTTTTAACTTGTCTTTGGTTTATTGAAAATTATTGCCAAATATTTTACTTAGATATTTATAAAGATACATCATTCTTATACACCTATATCCAAACAAAACATATATATTCATGACATAGATTCCATATACACAATATACAAAATAAAATGAACATGCCATAAAAAATGACTACAGAGTCAAAGCTACTTCCTGTCTGTCCACGAAGATTTGAGATGAACAAGTGGGAAGTATAGAGGTTTATATTTATAAGTGTTTTTATTCCTGTTCTTAGCTCCTCTGTATAAACATATTTATTCTAATCCAAGGATCATAATCAGTCTCAAGACTCTGCAAAATGACAAACTGTAGTGCTTTGGTGTCAGAGCGCAGACACTATTTTTCAGAGAAACTTGGAGAATCTCATTTATTCCAGCCTGACAGCACAATTCATCACTCGTGGGCCTCTCTGAGTCCTTTCTTTAAACAATGCCTGTGCATCATTGCTCATGGACAAAGAGAGTGAGCACAGCATACCAACCAAAATCTCTTTTCCTCTCTCATTTGGGGGGAATAAAGCTGTCTTGTCAGAGTTTCTGCTCCGCCGTGCTCAAGGACACGCAGGAAACTGAATAAAACATGACTGACATCTTGTCATCTCGGGGAAGACGGGCTGATAATGGATAAAGAAATAGAAAACCTCACCTCTGCTTATTTATCAACACGGACCAAGATGATTGACAGTTGTTGGAAACATGTACATCCAGGATGTGTGGTGTCATTTGTAAAAGGATTTGTAGCCTCAGGAAGTTTTGAGCGAGTGAGTGAGGAGAGGATTTATGAGTTCAACAGCTGACTGATGAAGACTTTCTTATACATTTAGAACACAAATCTCGAACGGATGGCGTCCTTGTTAGAGGGTGTTAGGAAGTGCTTTTTATCTGAGCGATCACACAGTAATCCTAATCCTGATCCGCCACTGATCTTTCTTTAAAGAGCAGCCTTTTCATCACTCTTTCATCACTTACACATTTGCTACCTGCTCTGCTCGACAACCATACATCTCTTGTTCAAAAACAACTGTCAGGAAGACATATTTTCTTTCAGAACACTTTTAATCAATGTTGTGTGGCTGTGTGATGTTTTTCTTCAATGTTATGCAATGATGCAAACAGTGTAATCATAAAATATATTTGTGAAAATATTTATTAAGGATCACACTAAAAAGTGACACCAGAGCAAATGAAAGAACCTAGTTGATATTCATCCATCATACACCCACTACTCTAACACAGAAACACACACCACCCCAACACAGAAAGATAGACCACTATAACACAGAAATACACACCACCCCAACACAGAAACACACACCACCCCAACAAAGAAAGAAACACCACTATAACACAGAAACACACACCACCCCAACAAAGAAAGAAACACCACTATAACACAGAAACACACACCACCCCAACACAGAAACACACACCACCCCAATATTTATTAAGGATCACACTAAAAAGTGACACCAGAGCAAATGAAAGAACCCAGTTTATATTCATCCATCACACACCCACCACTCTAACACAGAAACACACACCACCCCAACACAGAAACACACACCACCCCAAGAAAGAAAGAAACACCACTATAACACAGAAACACACACCACCCCGAAACAGAAACACACACCACCCCAACAAAGAAAGAAACACCAATATAACACAGAAACACACACCACCCCAACACAGAAGCACACACCACCCCAACACAGAAAACAACTATAAACCACCACAACACAGAAACACACACCACCCCAAAACATAAACACAAACCACCCCAACACAGAAACAAACAATACCCCAACGCAGAAACACACACCACCCCAAAACAGAAACACACACCACACCAACAAAGAAACACACATCACTCTAACACAAAAGAACACTCACTTACCCACCACCACACAGAACTCGCACTACCAAGATACAGAAACACACACCACTCCAAGACGAAAGCAAAAACACTTGAACAAACAGAGTTTATATTTATCCATCAGAGAAACACATCCCTAAACACAACAAGCCAATACAGAAAAACCCAAATACAAGATCCAAGACAGAAAACACACCACTTTAACTCAAAAGCAAAAACACTCACACACCACCCCAGTACAGAAATCAGGCCACCACAACACAGAAACACACACCACCAACACAGAAGAATAAACATACACACTACCTCAAACACAAAACACACACAACACCCCATCACCGTAAAAGGCAAGAACACACAGCATGCTTAGACAGAAACAGAAACAAACTCACACCAAATAAAGGAGTGTTTATTTTGTGGTGATTCATGCTGTTTGTGTTTATTAAAAGCAGACTTGGAACGCTGGTGTAAGGGCAGCACGGGGAACTCATCAGGGTTTAAAACAAACATAAATTATCAGAATAAACTGTTGTTTAATGGAAAAATAAGAACGATAAATGTTGACATCAGAGCCGTGGGTTTCATGATCTTAAAAAATGAATGGTTTAGTTGGTTGATATAAAAGTCTAAAACCTTTTTGACATTGCTTATTTGAACGTGAGAGTTTGAGGCCAATTCAGATCAGCCGCTCAAATTATAGATGCATTTGTTAAACAGTTCTGCGTGACATTAAGTAAAATGTAGCCTCGAAAGTCAACAATAAAATATGCAGAATATTAAATCCTGTTTTACATTCAGCAGGGGAGCGCTGCTATCAGAGGCTTCCCCTCAGGTTCTATTGAAGGTTGTTTGTTTTTTCTCTGACAGATTGCTTGTTGTTATTCATTTTGCATGGAGATGCAGACGCTGCTGGCAGGAAGGAATCAAGTGTCAAATTCTGCCTCGTTTCACACACTCTCAGTCGAGCCTTCCATCCCAATTTCTCATTTGCTCTTCTTCACCCAAGCGCTGTTTCGCTGCTGCTGCTCTGGAATCAATGTGATATCCAAGCGCTTTGAAATTTGATTAACACTAAAGATCTCTCCCACAGATGTACCGTTGACCTTACAGGTGAGTCGGAGCGGCGTCGAACACTGCAGCAATTAAAAGAACAGCAGGATATAGATTTCCGTTGGCAGCGATAAATTCGTTTGGGGGAATTATAATGTGTGTGACTAATGCTATGCTCACAGTATTTAAGCGTGGCCCTCATTACTATGCTGCGTGAGCGCGGCTCTGACTTTATCTTCGCACTTCTCCAGAGATCTTTTTGTTCAGCGTTGATCTCGGATGATTTCACCGCTTGATCGTGCACCGGCGAGAACTCCCATTCAGTTGGTTTAACATCCAGAAGGTCAATCGGTTTATTCTTTCAGCTCGTATAACATTGACAAAGAACTCTTCTGGTGCATCATGGGAGTTTTAATATGACTAGTAGGTTGGTTTTTCTTACTGTAATGCATTAGTGAAATATATTTTTTTAGTGCATTAGAAAATGCTTTGACATGTTTTACTGAATCTCACTTGGTTTAGATTGGTAGTGATTGGATAAAAAAAAAGGCAAAAATCAGATAGTTTGGTCAAGGAGCTTAGGCCTTGATGGGATCCCTAAAATGTTATCTGGACCACATTTGGACCCTCTGAAAGACGTTGGATCAACACAATCCAAAATGCAAAACCCGTAAACACCATGGTACTTTTAACCCGAAGTGATCCTGACGTATACATATTACCATGCAAAAACATGATCCACAGCTGCAGTAGATTCTGAGTCTTTGTGACAGGACGAAGCGCTTTGAAGTTCATCCGTCACTTCAATATCAATAAGGTTGTTCACCCGTTGTTCAGTGAGCTGAATTGTTTCCAGCTCTCCTGTCAGGACCAGTTATACTGCAAGTGTCATGGAGTACTGGACCAGCAATCAGAGCTTTCACTTCACACTCGGCCGCCTGGAGTTTCATGCAGTTTACAAGACACTAGCAACAGTAGGAGACGCTGAACCTAAGGGTAGCGTGGTAACAAGAAAAGAAAAACAGAATCTCCTCTGAGCTTCAGCAGCAACATGAACATTCATTTGGACTCCTAAACTTAGTGAAGTGCTTTTAACTGAAGTCCCAAACATTTATTTTGCAAAGCGGATCGGTTTCATGGAGGCATTACTTTCCCAGACCAGTAAACAGTTTAAAGAAAAGTATTTGTCTACATTGAATGCATCTCAACATTAGCAACATTTTCCCAACAAATTTCAATAATTTACAGGATTATTTTTGAGTAAGGATGACCTAAACAAGCGCTCCAACGCCAAGAGTCACAGGGACTTTGGAGAAAATCTGAGGCGAGGCAATTCACTGTGTACCTGTATTGTTGCCGACCTGAGAAACAGACCCTAGAGAGTCAGGATGGTAAACTGCACCACCACCACTCTCAAACTGATTGTGTTTTCAAAAGGTCTACACACACACGCACTCTCGGGCGACCTCTCCTGGTCCACAAAAATCACCTGGTCCAGTTGGGGAAACCCAACAGATTTGACTTCCTCAGTAAGTTACAACAGGAACAACTGCTAAGTCGCCTCAATTTTTAGCGGGTCCTCATTGAGTACACTCTGACCTACAGGTAAGTGTTTCACCAGCAGCGGGAAGTGAGGACAGCAGAGTGGACATTTATGGGAGTAGAGTTGTTTTTGTATTTGTTTTTTAGTTTCATTTTATATTTTGTACTTTGTGCTGCCAGCGGTGTAGACCTGTTAAATTGAATTTCATGGTTCAGGACTGTTGTTGCACTTTGATAACAATGAACATTAGGATTCATTAAAATACTAAAAGTAAAGACAATTCTGGTTACTGAGAATTACCATGTAACATTTCTTTCAGATTGTATACTACAATACAAGCCAGGTCCATGAGAAGAGTTCTGTCTCAGAGAACCTTCCAGGAAGCTCTGACTGTGACTCATGAATAGCTCTTTTTTAAAATACAATTGTATAAGCAGAAGCTTTTTGTTTTTTTACAAAACATTCTCATTCTTATAGCAGAAATATAACCTGTGTGATCACGATAAATAGGAAGCCTTCACTGTCTCTTCCCCCCCTGCAGTCGTCAGAAGCAGTTCTAAGCAAAGCATGCAGGTCTCAACAAAAGCTGTATCAGACAATGTCAGACAAAGGAGAGACACGCATCGATCAATGAATCATTTCTGTTATCTTCCATTAATAGAAGCCACTCTGTATCTCTCCACTGCCTCTCTTCACTCTGCACTCGAATGAACTATTCACTCTTTTAGGAAAACATGTTGATAATACAAGATTACATATCATTAATTTGAGCTCTTTTGATATAAAAATCAATCATGCAAATGCGGGAGCTCATGTTTTATTCAGGGGACAAACTGAAAGGTTTTCGAGTCTCAAGTCGGGGAATGATCAAACAAAACTGAGTTTAACGGAGAAATATACGCAAGATGTCGCACAAATCCAGTCTTGGCTTTATAATGCGTGAAACCAGACGCTGTGTTCTCGTTTTCATTCCTCACAAACAGTTTGAACAAACCCACTCGTCTGTTTTTCGCTTTTTAATAATGATTATTTTACAATTTTGTTAACAAGTGACAATGATTTTGTGTCTTGTTGTTCTAGATAATTGTTTGCGAGTGGTGTTTGGACTGTCTGGAATATGAATTCATAAGAGATGGCAACTGAAATCTTTTTGAGTGATTTTTAAGTGGCTTTATTCATTTAAGTGTTTTTGATTGATTTTTTTCTTCTGTCTCGGGCACATCAAGTCAGATTAAATTTGTCACCGGGTTTATTTTCTTTAAATATTAAGAATAATTTAAATTAGTTTTGTTAGTTATGTGTACTGCATCGATTTGTATTTCGAATCAAATGCTTTGCTTGCTCTCTACTTAGCTTTGCATTGATTGACTATTGATTTATTTTAAAAGCACACAAGCAAAAACAAGGCGATCTCTTCCAGCTGTAGGTAAGTACATTTCCTAAGGGAACACATTATTTATTTGTCCATCAAGCCAAAAAGAATGGCGAGACAAAGAAAAAAAAGCCTTTATATGATGAGAAAATTATGAAATCAATTAAAAAAATATTGCTGTACCATAATATTAACACTATCTTCAATTGTTATCGTATTTGAATCCCTATTTTAATCACTCGATTCAACTGTAAAGGAGAAAAAAGGTAAATTGATGATAGAGCTTTATATAATATGAAATAAAAAAAAGAAACCTGATTCTAAACCGTTATTTTAGACTGGTATCAAATTGTATTGAACTGGGGAATTGTTTTCCAGTTTGGGAAATTATACTATTTCACCATGATGGACCATAAGTATCAAAGTCAAAGGTTTTGGGGCAAAACAATATCTATATCCAACCTTGTTGATCCAGATTCACCAGAAGGAAGTTCTCAAACTACTCGTGTTTCAGCATGAGAGAGAAGGTTTGAATACTCTGGGATGTTTGCCATATATATTTCCTAAAGCATAGATATTAAACACAGAGTTAATCAAATCCGTGTCTCGTTCCCTGCCTTCTCATCCTTTTGATCTGTATTTGTCGCCACTTGAGCTTTAACTATTTATGCGTCTCAATGTCTCCCACGCAGGCGGCTCTGGCTGTGACAGTTTCTTCCTCCCTACTGTCGCTTTTCTC
Source organism: Callionymus lyra (assembly GCF_982586985.1). Taxonomy (NCBI): domain Eukaryota; kingdom Metazoa; phylum Chordata; class Actinopteri; order Syngnathiformes; family Callionymidae; genus Callionymus; species Callionymus lyra. The sequence goes on from NC_141831.1 coordinate 23,633,162, forward strand.
ATGAAGGATTTAAGAGGATTTATGTTTCGTGATGTCTTCAACCATTTTTCAATAATTGCTTGCCAGCGCACGTGTCTGTTGCGGGCGTGATCAAGAGGTGAGAGGTAAAGAGGAAGATCTGTTTCTCTCCTTCACGTTGATTCATTTGACAACTTCCATCTTGATCTACAGCCTTCAGGAGACACTGAGGGTAAAGTTATAGAAACTTGTTCTTCTAAACAGTGCTCAGGAGAAAGATGGAGTAGAAGAAGATGAGATTTATATGGAAAACGATCATTTCTGCTTTTAATGTACCAGTGTGATCGAGTCAACATGCTGAGGCTTCAATTCTTATCACCAAACTCATCTCTCATCGTCGAATCATTTTTATGGCTTCTCGGTTACACTGCTTTTCTGTATATAGCAGATATAAAACACACTCCTGGAGAAGAAGGCTTCTCTAACATATAGCATCATTAAGTGAAATGGGTGGCCATAAAATAGTTTTTTTGTTAATGCTATGTAATAGAAGTTTAGTATTTGAGCAAACTTAATCTTAAAAAAAATTATGAAGTTTGTAGTTTAACCAATTTTAAGGGGTTTGAATTAGATTTCTTGTGATACATTTGAGGTAATGCGACCACGATGGCTTCTATTGTACCAGAAAGAAAAGCAACACATGTTCCATATTCTAAAATTTGGTTAAGAAATATACCTATTTAACACATATTAAATAGGTACAGAATCAGCAACGATTCCCTTTTCACCTGAAAAAGCCCCTCATACATTAACTTTGTACCCCTAAAATACTACTAAAATAATACAACTGCAAAATAAAACAAAAAGGTATAACAATGGTTCAAAAGTTCGAATTCCTTAATTAACTTTGATACAGTAGATTTTTACTTTTGAGAAAACTTTTTGTTGATATATCGGTTCATATTTGGCCCCTGCTTGTCTTCACTTCATAAAATGTGGCCCTCCTTGAAAAACTTTGGACACCCCTGTTTTAATATAATATTCACAGTAAAAGTTCAGTTTCACAAGTCAAAGAAGTATCCAAAGAGTCGACACAGGAGTAAAACAATCACCGGCTCCTCTGAAAGAACAAAAAAGCGGAGGTCAAGTTGTCCGAATCCACAGGCAAGGAAATAAACGAGGCTAACAGGCTCAGGGCAAACAGGACGGTCAAAAAAGAAAACCCAGTGAGAAAGAAGACAACGGGTAGGAGCTACAGGATCGTAGGAACTAGGGAAAGTATCTTCATGTAAATACTGAGAAAATGTGACGACCTTGTGTCAAGTTTAGGAAACAGGATTGACACAGGAAGTATAACGAGAAGATACAATGGATAAAAGTGGATCATGTTTGGTCCTGTTAGCTGCTAATAATCCTTGATACAAGTGGTAGATCAAATATCAGCTGGGAATCAAGTGTAATGATAGCTTATAGACTGAGAGATTTTCATTGTAATGGCTCTTCAAATACCATGAGTTGGGCGATATAAAGCACGCTTCTCTTCAATGGTCAGTCAACTGTCCACCTTCTCTTTGTCGGAATTATCCATTCAATGGAAGCTCAAGAAAGACAGCTGCATCCATCTTTACAGCCTTTACAAATTCTGTCTGGGTCTCAGTCTGTCATAAAAAGAATTCAGTTTCCTTCACCTTGTGATGCCTGAAAGACGAACGGCCATCAAACCGCTCCGACTAACATTTGGTGTCTTTCCTCGTGATGAACAGTTTCATTCTGGCAGCAAATAAAATCCGGAAAAAAAAAGTATACAGCAGAGAGATCATCCTTCTGATCCTTATAATCTGCACAAATCCTGTGGAACAATGAGCCTCCATTATTGAAATAGAAAACATGAGCATTACAAGCCAGACAAGTCTGAGACGTTTGTGAGGCCACGCTCATGTGAGGAGCACATTCTGTTGCTTTTATCCGAGTGCGTCTTAACTAACTGCTAATGAACAGATATTGTATTAACACACAATTGTGATGACGAGGCTTCTCTTGTAATGCACTACCTCAGTGCACAGGCCAGTGAATTAACGGCTGTAGAACGGCTCGTCTCCAATAATGCAAGCTAACAAAATGAACACAGAGAAACGGGAGATAAATCTCGGGCTTTTCACGATCCTCCATTTTCCTCCTCCACTTCTCCCGCCTTCAAAGACGGAACGTCGCTGTTGTCTTCTCCGGGCTTCTTCATTTGGAGGCTTACAAATTCTATTAGGCTGATGTTGCGTGTGTTGAACACATGCTGCAGGGGAGGCGGGGAGGAGGGAAACAAGCCTCTAATACTAATAAAGCAGCTCGACTTTGCCTCCTTTGCCCTGCGAGATGGGAGGGATGGGTTGCCTAGTAATTGGAAAATATCCCCCTCCCTTCACACACTCATCACAGTCACCTTCTCCTCTGCACAATCCAACACTCTTCACTGCACTCTCCTGATGAAACACACTTGTTCACCGTGAGTGACAACTAGTGAGACGCCATCTTGTGCTTTTCCTGGATCTAATTGCAAACAAAACCCTCATTATTACGTTACACAATAGATGGTTATTATTTACACCTTGTTTAATCACAGAAGTGAAGTCACTGAGTTTTTGTTTTTTAGCTCAGTGGTTCCCAACCCCTGGTCCGAGGACCGGTGCTGGTCCTTGAGACATTTGTTACCGGGCCGCACAGAAAAAAAAAATTCTATCATTACTTCCTTAAAAGGAGTTTAATTTACAAAGAGAAAACAGATTTTTTACAAAATAAAATTAGCGTATGACTCTGGACTACTGAAAATGAGCAAATTATGTTTAATTTCATATACATAATGACTAAACAGAAACATGCTCACACATTAGCACAAAGTCTAGACACACACATACAGAAAAATATCGTCTGCATACAATTATATATACGTACATATATAAGCACACAAACATCTTGTTGTAATCAGGTGAGATGATTTTTTTTCATCCAATTAATTTTAATTTTTTCGCAGGTCCTGGTATTGTATTTTTACTTTTTTCCATCTTAACATATATCTGTGAATAGAATCCTGACATTTAAAAAAAGGGTTACAAAAAAGGTTGGGAATCTCTGTTTGAACTGACTATAATCTGGAACACTTTACCAACTGACCTACGCAACTAAAACTCTCTCACCTCCCATGACCTCTATAGATCTCTGCCATTTTCCTATTTTATTCGTGCTGATTTTAGGCAGCGGCTTTTGACTTTTCTACAGAGTCATGATAGGCGCTCTTAAATAAAATCAGTTATATGTTAGGTGATCTTAAACCATAAACTTTTTAGCACCGCGGTCCACAAAGGAAAACAACCAAAATAAAATGGCACAACCTGTAAAAAAAAAACGGTAATACATTGAAAAACACATGTAACTAAAAGCTGAATCAGCAGGAGCAAGATGGTCCTATATAGAGTTTTATTGTTTTCCAATGCTTTACTTAACTACTCCTTTCTTGACTGAAATCGTCTCGGTAATAACAGTAACAGTAATATCTACACAACTTATCTCAAAGTAAATATTCATCCGTTGAAGGGAGCATATTTTATATGGATCATCATTATTGACCACATGTTTAAACAGTGTGTAATTCTTTTTGATGATCAGGTTTTATTTGTCATGTCTCTAATTGAAAACATGATCATTTAATTGAACTCTGATACTGATAGATCCAACAATTGAAAAAAACATTTGTTTATTATGAATCCACGGATCAATCTTTGGTCTGTGCCAACCGCTTTGAAGGAAGTGCATGATATGCTGATTTTAATACGATAAGAGAATCTTATTGATTCAACCATCAATAATTCAACATAATCAGCCCTTTAATAGCAGTAATGTGTTCCTCAGCATAGTCCGTAAAATGAATCGTTGAACAGAGCCATGAAGGTAGGGTCACAAACTTCCACGGCGTCCTTCAGGAAAGTGACCTCTGAAGTCTTTCCATGCAAAACAGGGATTGGCTTTAGGCCACCTAGTTCATACAGTCGCCCTCTGATATTCACAAAAGATATAAAAGCTATATATTGTATGTTGTTTTTAGTAAAAACAAACAAAAAAATAGGATAATTTCAAGTGATCCTTTGGAATGTATGTGTACAGGTACATATCCTAATGTTTATAAAACTCCTAATCTGTCAGCGTCATAGCAACAGAATCAACCCCCCGTATCACAGCCGTGACACCGTTGTGTCGAGATCACATGTCTGCGCCTCGCTTAACACCAGGAAAGTGGAACAAAATCACTCTCTTGTATCTCGAGTGGCTGAACTTCATGTAGCACTTGTCATCTCATTAATTAGTCAGAGGTGAATCTCCCTGTAATTGAGCTGCAGATGAGAGTCGACGTGTTGCCGATGAAACACGTCGCTGTTTGTTGTTTCACTAGGTCAGCGATCATCCCTCTTCTCCTCCCGTTTCATTTGACAATCTTTTTGGTTTTTTTTGCAACTTGTCATGCTTTTGTATCACTTGTTTACACGGATGACATATTTGGAGAATTACACTGTTGCTCGCTGAGAGAAAAAAAAGTGCTTCAGACTGTTGAAATACACAAATAAATTATTTTTACTTCCATCCTGCGAAAGGTCATATTTGGCATTTTAAATGCAGGATCAGTCCAGGGGGAGACCTTCAGAATAAATGACATCAAACCCAGGCGGGCTTTAAGCTAAACAATCCAGCTGTTGACTGGAGCACATTAAATACTCTCTGACTTTATTTTATTTTTATTTTTGGGAGGGAGACTCGGAGGAGCTTGTTAGAGTCGACCAGTGGAAGCTTGTTATTAAGCCATTCAAAATTACTCTCTGCTATAAAAGTATTTTTATTTTAATGGGTGGTCTGAAAGAAGGCTGTGTGGACTCTACAAAGAGCGTCTTAAAAAAACAACTAAATTGAATTAAGCCATTATTCTTTCTAAATAGCCACTTTGCTCGGCTGCTTCGCTGACTCAGCAGCTCTTTCACAACTACAATGTTCCCCCTGTTTGTTTAATTGCAATAAACTCCTTTTTGATTTGCTTCAGTGTAAGCAGCGGCTTGTTGCAGCGGTTATTGCTGCGGCTGCGAAGTAAAAACGCTGGGATAATTCAGCGTTTTGTGCTTCTGTGGTCCAAGTCAATCCGGGGATACAAGTTTCATGAGAGCGATGTAGTGACGGGCATTTGAGTTCACCGTTCAATGGACGTTTAACATTGTTATTTCCTGTTTCCTTGTTTGTCCATATTTGTCCAGCCTCGACGCTGGCTCAGTGCAGCTCATCAGCGGCTGATGAAGGACCGCAAATGAATGAAATTGGCAACAAAAGCGCCGCCAATGGATCGTTGTCATAATTAATCAAACGCAAATTTGTCGGCGGTGATTGATTATGATGTGGCTCCGGCACATCGTCTCGTATAAAATATCACAACGCGAACAGTCGCAGAAGCAGCTGTCAGTCCTATTGATCCTTGCTAATCACTTACATTAGCCTGTCAAGTTGATCCCCCCCTGAGTTCCTCTCTGAGCTCCGGCACCACCGGCCTTTTAATGATGTTTAACTTCAATGTTTGTCTTGACTTTAACTTCTGCTGCTAACATTGCAGTTCAAGGTGTTGAAGCCCTCCAGGTACGATCTGTCACGAGTCAATGTTAAACCTCCCACACACGCTCCGGAGCTGTCCAACAGTTATTGAACTGCATGAGGAATTCCAGTTTCCCACGTAGCGCGGAAGAAAACGCTCTCGCAAGCACTCGCAGTACTGAGGGAATATCTAAGTAAGGACTATTGTTTCGCGCTCACTGCACCTGATATAGGCCATTATAAAGCTTTAAGGCAGAGCTGCAGGGAGAGCAAAAGGAGATCATTCTGAATTAAGAATCTTTTCCTTCTCTAAATGTCAAACTGTTTAACGTATGTTAGACACTACGTGATTATTCTCCCTTTGAGTGACAGATAAGAGAAACATTTATAAAATAAACATTTAAATCTCTAGTGGTCATGATGCTGATGTTTGTGATTCATCCTTCAGAACATAAACAAAACAAAATAACTGGTTTAACAACAGCAAGAATTCCAATGCCAATCTTTTGTTTTAACCCTTGTGTTATCTCAAGGCACGAAAAGTCAAATGTGTTTGTGGTATCCCTTGTGTTGTCTCTGGTGAACAACCTCCACCACTGCATATGTATTTCTGGAAGCCAGGGATGTCATTGACCCAGAGGCAACACAAGGGATACCATAAACACATTTGTGTTTTTTTGCCTTTGGGTCACCTTGACCCTGAGAATAACACAAGGGTTAAACTGAACTTCACTTTGGTCAGATAAAGGATTGTTATCTAAAGGCAACACTTGTAAAACAGTAATTAACGGTTGTTTTTTCAACAGTGTTAGATCTACACACAATTTTCAATGATAAATTCACCCACTTATCTTTTCATTATATTATATGCTCGGTTGATAAGCTCTCCAAACAAATCAATGATCGTCACTTTTCTTTTTCAAGATCGTCTTTATATTGAGTGGGATAGAAAAAAGGTTATGAAGCTCGAGTGGTTTCTGAATATCGCTATACTTTTCAAACGGATTATGTGGAAATAAATGCTCTGATCGCTGCCTCAATCATGAATAAATATGTGAACGCTTTGATGTTAACCTTTTAACTTTAAACGTGGTGAGTAAAATGTGTCGTCGCATGTATGCGGAGAGATAGTTTAGTTGCTATTGAAGTAGCTTGGCTTCGTCTTTATGACTCTAAATGTAACGTTGCATTGATTTATTGCTGAGGGGGATGTAGGCGGTGGCTTCTGTTTACATTAATAGATGATCTGATATATGGGGTACCAGGAATGATCATTTAATTTAATGTTTAACATAAGCCACCCAGTTAATGCTCCAAATGATTAAACAAAACATCATTTGAGACGTTTACCTCACACAGGGGAGCCCCGGGGTGTCGGTCAAGTCATCTGGACGTGTGATTAAAGCAGATAATTGTACAGAAAAGTGAAGCGTCTCATCAATCTACGGGGAGGAGCGTGCTCGAGCTGAATTGGATGTCCTCTCGCCTCTCGTCCGCCACTTTGTCACAAGGACACTCTGAAAGATGAGGCCGGGTCAAGTGCATTTGTACCTACAGGCATTATGCTTCCAAGCTGTTGCGCTTTGATTTAGTGGACGTTGAGATTCCAGGCACTTAAAGTCGGCTCCCAGACTGTGCATCATTAGATCCGGCTAAAAATACACGCCGTTACGACGTTCGTTGTCCCTCCACGGAGCGTGTTATCGTCCTAAAGAGCTTCGTTTTGAAACATTTTTACTTTCGTTTACTGAACACACGTTTGATGAGTACATGTTTAATAGATCAGGGGACATCATAAAACACACATCCATACATCTGCAGGATGACAATGAAGTTGCATTCAAAGGTTCGGAGTAAATCAAGATGCAGTCGCGCCGACAAAATGTGTGAATTAATTTGGTAATAAAATAAAAGCACTGGCTAATTGGACAAATTGATTTGTGCTCAGGTCAGATTCACAACGATCCAATAATAGACTGTATTTCTTTATTGCTCAAATTCTTATTTTCAACACTGGTGTGGAGATTCCTACCAGGGGGTGCCTGAGGCAATAACATCATGTTTCCCACAAATGTCACAGCTGAGAGGTGAAGGAAGGCAGAAGAAACATGTTTTAAATATAACGCTTTACTATTAAATATGAATATTTGCAGAATAAATAACTTTTACAGTTGTAACATTTGCCAACAGGTTGTTATAAGCGATTATCACAGTTGCTCTCTATTTGCCTCATGTACTTTGAATATTTGAAAACAGTCACATCATACAATTTATTCTACTGGACTTTTATTCTAATAATCTAGAATATTAATCTCAATATCGTTCATTTGTATGACCACAAACTCTAAAGACATTTTATAATCTGAAGATTGGAAACATATGAAAATACCTTTTCACAAACTGAAAACTGTAAAAAAAAAAAGTCATGACTTAGGTGTTGATGTGATATTAGTTTACTGATAGGTTTACTCCTGGTACTTCAATTTCCTCCCACAGTCCAAAACCAGATTAAAGGAGTCGTGAGTGTGTGGATAAATGAGTGTTTATCTCTGTGTGACCGACTGGTTACCTGCTCACGGTGTGCCTTTCCTCTTGCCCTAGGCAGCTGGGATAGTGTCAGGACCCGAAGCAGGAAACTGAAACGCAGAGGCAGGAAACAGGATCAAATGAACAAACGACTTTATTATCAAAAAGGCTGAGGAACAGAGCCGGCAGAAGGCACTGATAAAAAAGGCACAAAAACATCGCCCAACTGAACTGACAAGACACTACAAACAGGCGACACACGTACCAGGGATATTTGATGTTGCGACAGAGACTGACAGACAATGGAGGGTTTTTTAAGAACACAGCAATCAAGGGGAAGAAGGAGCAGGTGACACGAATCACATCAGGAGGAAGTTGACATAGGGATCAAGATCCTTTGAATAATTGATAAACCACTGCTATTATGCTAGGCTAGGGGTCCCCAAACTTTTCCTTGTGAGGGCCACATCATTTTCCCCTTCTCTGATGGGGGCCGGGGTCAGTTTAGAACAAAAAAAGTGGGACGATAGCAGGAGTAAAAATGTTTTAGTTTTTTTTCCAGAAAGCCACACATAACAAAATTACCCTCTTTTGATTCTCCTAGGAAAAAAAAAGCTTTGTGGAACATTTCTTTTGTCAAGTAAAAGCTCAGCTGGCCCCTACAATTTTGATAAAATCTTAGAGAGCAAAAAAAATGTAGGTCAGTGTAGAATATAACAGAAAAAAATACTGTCTTTATTTTTATTAAGCTTTTTAAATAATGATTTACACCCTTAACATTTAACATACATGTTAGTCAGGCAGTAGTTTACGGACAGCAGTGCTTGTAAAAAGTATTTTTTAAAATTAAAAATGTTTCAATGTATTTCAATTACTGTTTAAACCATAACACATATTTTGAGTGTCTAAAGAATAAATAGTTTCTGAATTATGAACTTTTCCTCGCCACAATTTCACAGTGTTCCTTTTAGCACGAGCAAAAAAAAAAGTCGCGCGCACGGTGACGATATCCGTGCGCTATTTTGCCCGAACCGTTTCCCCAGGATCTCCAGTCAGACACCACAGACGCGGCAGCACTATTTGCGCCGAGGAGGAAGCGGGCAGCCAGTACAGCGGCACTGCGGCATCGCCGTATCACTGCGCCCCTCAGTCCCCACATCTCCGGGATCCTGAAGTCTGCGAGCAGGAGCAGGAGGAGGCGCAGGAGGAGGAGGAGGAGAGACTAGATTTCCGAACCCATATCGTGCGTTAACGTTCGTTTCCGGAGTGACCAGAAGGCCTGCAACTTGTCCGGACGGTCCCTCCCTGCGCGAAGGGTTTGCATTTCTTGCTTTTGCATGACGTGTCTTGGAGAGAGAAGGAGGGAGAGAAGGAGGGAGAGAGCGAGCTTTTGTTGTGTCTTCTAGCCGAGAATGGAGCGTGGAGAGCGGGGAGCATGAGGCAGCACCAGCCGCTGCTGTGGTCAGAACCGGGGGATCTTTTTTTTTTCCTGACAGCGCGGGCAGACAAAAAGAGACGGGGTGGTGGTGGTGGTGGAAGGGGGGGGGGGGGGGGAGAAAAAGAGAGAGATTCAACTCTGCTTCTAAATGTGCGCTAGTTCGACTGCTGCGTGTGCAGTGTGGCGTCACCTGGTCAGGTTAGAGGCTCCAGGAGACAGAGGTGCCACACCATAGATCCTCCAGGTGAAGAGGCAGCAGATGCATCTTCTGGAGAGGTTGCTGCAGAGTTTTTTTGTGTTGGCATGCAGCCTCTTTTCTTTTTTTTTTTTGGATCTACCTTTTTTTTGTTTGTTGGGGATCCATTCCTAGAGAGGTCGATTTGTACTGGAATGACAAAAACACTTGTTACTCAGGGGAGCGTTTTTGAACCATGCATGTTGAAGCTTCTTGTTTGTCATGCAGAAAGAAACACACTTGCAAGCTTCATGTGTTTGTTGATGTTGCTGTTCATTTTACCTCCAGGCCTCTGGTGTCACCCGGTTGTTTGCTCAAGGTGGTTGAATCCAACATTTCCAGACATCAGGAAATTCACTAGACTTGGATGTCACAGGGTGTCGTTTTTTCCCCTAGCTTGTATTGTACTCTTTATGTTAAATTAAATGTATAATAAGTTTGATGTCGTCATCTTTAACAACAACAAATCGTTGTTGCTGCTTCTCATATTATTTGCATTATATAATAATTTGTGTTGCTCATTATGAAATATACTTTATTGTATTTTAATTCAACTTGTTGAGTCAATGGTTGTCTTCTGAGAAAACCTGTTGCAGTACAGTCATTTTAATCTTTAAATTTTTTTAAGGATGTTATGGACAACACAATTGGATCAGAAAGTAGTATCAAATAGTTTTTATTACGAAATGTGTAGCTCTCTCTTGCTAGTTTGAGTGAAGGTGTTGCCGATACAAACCCTCTGTCTTCCCCCCCGGCAGGAAGAAGATCCCCCCTGCCCTTTTTGGAAGAAGACCCGAAGAACCAAGATGTGGCATCATCTGCTTTGCCCAGCGTGGCAGGACGTGTTCACCGAGCAGACTTTTGCTTTAACTTGAGTCTCACCTTCTGGTGAAAAAAAAGCTTCATAGATGGTTTAAGACTCTCGTTGAAGGAAGGGAATCCAGCTTTGAGTCCTATCTAGGGTCAGTCTTCAGAAGGTTTCAACTGTTGGATATTGCCTTGGATCTAATACTTGAACGTCCTTGGATACTGAAGGGAATTACACTTTTCCACTCTGGTTGAGGTCAAACCGTCTTGGAGACTTTGCTTGACTTTTGAAGAGGATCTTTTTTCTGGTAGACTAAAACCCCCCGGGATTTCTCCGATGAAGGGCATGGATGCTCCCCGATCCAGTGGCCTCCACAAGAAGAGGAAGTCAAGGTCAAAGCGGGATCGCGACAGGAGACCAAATGGGATAAGCAGCAGTCACGTCAAAGGGCCCGTCTTTCACTTTTCATCGGATTCGGAGAGGGAGAACAACAGGGAGCCCTCCTCTTCCCGCCGCAGACCTCCACGGAGAAAACGAAAGGAGTCTACTTCAGCCGAGGAAGACATCATCGATGGCTTTTCTATCACTGGATTCGTGACCCTGGAGGCTCTAGAGGTGAGTAAAAAAAAACACAGAGCTAATACAATCTTCCTCCTGTGTGCTACCTCTTTTATGGAACAACAGTTAAATGCTTATTAACATTGTGTAAATATTTTATTGAGAAACGGTTTTTATTGTTTACTTCTGGCTGAACAGCAGCGGCTCTTTTGGTTAGCTTACTGTGCGCTTGTTTGAAGTGCATTACAACAGATGTAGTATTAAACAGTGGAACCAGAGACCATTATCTGTGCCACCGATGTTGTTGTTGTTGTGTGTGTTCTGCTCTGGGATTGTTTTTCTGAGTGTTTTCCAGCAAAGCCCCACTCGACAAGAGGGATGTTCAGTTCTGCTTGCAATAGCTTTCTGTAAAGGCTATTTGATCCATGTTAACAGTTTAATCGGAGTGGAAGTAATTTATTGTACTCTGGCTACTCCTCTGAATGAAACCTGGGCGAAGGCAGCGTTCCACTGCAGTATGATTTATATAAATTCATACGCATGCATATAGACGGAGGAAGTGCAACATTGTTAAAATCTAAAGCACATGTGTCAAACTCTTGTGGCCTGACAGTCAGTTGACACCAAATCAAAGTAGATGAATGTTCATGTCGATATGGTGACCTAAGAAGATGTCAGTGTTTAAGTTAAGAAAAGAAAGATTGTGGCTATCTACAATTACACAGATACTTCCATAAGAGGTAAATTGATTTTGAATGAAATTAAGACGTTATTGGTGAAGAAGGACAAACATGATATATGTAGACTTAAAGAATAAACAGACATTTGTACTCATACTTCCTGTAACAGTTTGGTAAAGATTTTGTTTGGCCCTTGAATTTAATAAAATATATTGGCCCCTTGTGAGATGTACCTTGACACCCCTGCTCTAAAGGCACCCCAAAGTAGATTTGTTAAGTAAACCACATATTGTGGCTCATAGTTGATGGTAAACTTTTACATTTATTGTGTTATTACCAAGTCATAGGATGTCCAGACACTAAAGCAACATTTCTATATTTCATATAATCCTAACATACAATTGGCTTTCCCATGTTCAGAACAACTTGTCTGATAAACTACACGTGTACAAACAAATGAATACACCTGGATGGCAATTTGTTTTAAATAATTAACAGTTCATAAATAATCACTTTGGAAAAACACAAGAAAATTACTTTGATGGCAAAATTTCTTATGACAATATCATATTGTTTTGCTGTGTTTTCATTGAAGATCAATATTGACACCTTGATGTCAAAAACTGATTTTTCTCTGAGTGTTAAAACATCACAAGGTCAGGATCTGTGGTGTTCCGGGATGACAGGCTCCATCTGTGTAATATATGCAGTGTGATCCCAATCTCTTGTTCGCTGCTGTGCCCTGTCTCTGGATGCTCTTTCAATTGGCCTCGCTCTTTCTTTTTGTCTGCCAGATAGACAAGAGAAAGAGACCAAATGGAAGTTCTAGTTAATAATGTACCGGATAGACTGTACAGGACGTTAGTGATCATCATGTTGTTTAAACTCAGACATGATGTAGAGCAAAACGGACGTAGAGGGAGTTTCTATTAACCACATGTTTGAAAAAGAGTAAAAATGTGGAACATAAAAATAAAAAGACCCAACCAGTGTCAGCTTTTCTAATATAAGGACCATTTTTTCCTATAAAAAACCCTTTCAAGATTGTGAGTTAGGAAACATACACACATACAGGATCAAATATGAAATGTAAAGATCGGTTACAGGAATTGTGTAGTTGTTTAACTAACTTAAATGTTAACTGAAATAGGTGAGATTGGAACAAATAATCGATCAGAAAGTAAACGCATAAGACAAGCAACATGTTTTTGATATACCTTGATTTCCTTTTTATTTTAAGGATTCTAAGGATATAAACATATTGTGTCATAAGTTCAACAAATTCCTCATCACCCCGAAAAAATCATATACAAAATCAGTCTCTCCTGTTCACCTCGTCTCTGATATATTTATTTATAACCTTTCCCTTCCTAGTCACACCAAATGAAAATTAACTTTCCCATGTCTTGCTCTGCTTCTTCTATTTGTGTCAGAGCTTCTATGTCTGAGCCGAGTAACATGGCAGGACTCACTAATGTCCTGTAAAGCAGATTTATGGGTTTTAATAATAAAAACACATGACACAAGTTGCTCGGAAAGCTGTGTGTTGTCCATCTAAAATGGATAAATGAATAATCTCCATTTAGCCAACACCTCATCCTGAAAAATGACACTGTTAAATGACTCATTTGGTCATAATTGCTTCACAGCTTTATCTCCACTAAAAAGTCATTTCAGATCGTAACTGTGTCACTAGTCAACTCATTTACCTCAAAAAGAAAGAAACAAATGAAAATATGTCGCTGCAGCAAATTGAATTAACATCAATTCATAATAATTTTCGCAGCTTTTGCACAAAACAGTTCTGGTTTACAGATGAATAAAATCCCCCAGTATGAACGAGCGAAAACAAATTACCCTTGTAATAATAAAAATGCACATACACACACACACACACACACACTGGTGTGCAGTGTAAGTGTGAACTTATTAATGCAGCTTCAGTACACAGAGGGAAGTCAGCAATATTGAATTGCAATACTTCCTTCCCTCGTTGAAGCTTTAAATATTGGAGTTTGTCACACTACATCCCAAATGAAATGACAGGATTAATAACGCAGCGTGCTGGTGAGTGATTCATATTCCTGTGCGAGTGGCTTGAAGGAGGATTTGGATCAAGTCCACAAAACTGCTTGTTAATGTGTTAATGACCTGCTGTAAGTGCAGCGCCTTCATCGCTGTTCTGAGCTCAAGTGAAACTCTCTCAGACTTCCAACTGACCACATTTATTTATCTGCCTCAACACTGCACAACAAACTGACTCAAGTTTGGTCAAACAGATCACAGCTATAAAGACAAACCACTATTGTTTTTATTATTTGTCATTTGTCCTTTCTTGCCCTTGAATTAAATTAAAAAGAAAATTACATTTTTTTTTACACAGTTTATCTAGAGTTATTCAATGATTTATATAAATACAAAAATATACTAGGGCTGCATGATTTGGACAAAATTATCAATATCTCGATGTCTACCATGTACGTTGTTGGATATTTTGATGTCAATATGAATTAAAAAACAAATGGAGGTGAAGACTTCTGGGATTGATGATGTGCGGTGACAAACCTTGATGCTTGACAAATCACATAAGAGTGGGTGCGGTTAAGGTAAGATTTCATATTCAGAAAAACTGTGTTTTCTGTGGGCTTAAGTACATTTTCTTATGTAAATATTTCAATGAAAGGTTTTGTACAAACAGACACATACTGATGATACAATAGAGGTCCAAGATCGACTTAAGACGCACTTAAATCAACACATTAGTTTCCTTTTAAAGTTTGTCTTAACACACTTTATAATGTGTAACTTAAAAAAAATGGTTGACTGATCATATTCTAATGTTGTTTCTTTAGATGATAGGAGTTTTATCTTTGGTGAGAAAACTTTAGAGTAAAACTCCACTGGATTATTGTGACTTTGATGCATCTTTAACTTGACTGGTGTTCCATACAAAGTCTTTACTATTCAACTCGCCTTTTATTGTTTTTGTAACTCAACCTGAGCGATTTCTCGTCACAGCTTGTCATAGCTCTTTAAAAAAGTGCTTATTTTGTTGACAGTACTGCTGATATTCTTGATCAATATCTACTTTGGAGCTTTGTGTTCTGGATACACCGGGCACTTTCATCAGCGTGGACTCTCTAGTCTTATGATATCATTTTCTCTGTAGACGTCCTCTGACATGTTATTGCTTTGAAGCAACAAGATTACTCGTGCGCGGTATCTCCACTGTCACTGTTAGAAATGATTGTGAAGGAAGAAATTCCAACGTAAGCAAAGTGCAAATGTTTTCAATAGAATAGTTTCGATTGCTCTCCTAATCCTGTAATAGCATTTAAGACGGGCGCTCGAAGGGAGAGGTTTTTTTTCTTTACCATTTAATTTTGAATAAAGGGTCAAACTGCCTGTACAGTTTAGCCTCACAACTTTATAGGCAAATGGTTTTGTGTTCTTATGCTGCTTTCCTATATAATTCTCAGCAAGTGCATCCCCCTTTTTTTTTTTTAAATGCTTGCGTGGCTTACTTTCTATCAACTTTTCGTTTTGTTGTAAGTGTTTTACTTCAAACAGCGCAGATTACTTTCTCTAACGCTGGAAACCTTGCACTAGCATTACACAGCAAGTTACTCTTTTCATGGCTTCAGATGTGGTCTGTGGTTCACCATCTGTCATCACCCTCTGAATGGTCCTCCCACTGCAGCTCATCTTTTCATCCCAGTGCTGATTGCAAATAGCCTTTTTTCTTTAAGAGTTCCTCTGCTGAGAGACTTTGAGTGACCCAGCGCTTCAGGAGTTTGTGGTCACTTGTTGATCGTTGGAGTCACATTGAACTGGGCCAGTACCGTATGCTGAGGTTAAAATACTAAACCCATAATAGCTGGAGATAATTAAATTCACATTGAGTTGGTTAATGAGGCTACAGGCTATTTTAAGAATCACTACATTAGATATAAGACCTTCTAAGTACAGGCCATTAACATTAATGCGAGTGGGAGGAAGCCAAAAAGAAAGCATATTCCTTAAAGGCTAGCTCATAAAAGAACAGGCTTGGAGAAGTTTTTATGACTCACTGCACACATTATTACTGCAGAAAGTTCTTTGTCACCTACAGAACGATTCAAGAGAATCAGCACTTTCTGTTCACTCGTTCAGTCATGTGTGAGGTTTCTACCTCACCTGTGATTTAAATAAACAACATAGAATAGAGATATATCATGACAGAATCAGATCAATATAAATTTAGACAATAAAGTAAAATGCAATAAGGAGAGTCCATTCTGTAAATTGTAATTACATTATTTTTGTCTGATGTGTATCTCCTCCTTTATGTATGTTGCTATGAAGCTGTCAAATATTGTATACAGTTGCATAAATTGAATTCTGCCTTTTTCGTCCAGCACATTTTTGCACAGTTGCTCTTGTTACTCATTATATTTAAGTGCATCTCCTGTGATACGAAATAATAGTGTTATTCATACCATTTAAACTGTTTGATTTTATAAGGTTATAAAATAGTTTGGACTATCACACACACACAAACACGTCACAATTCAAATTTACGAACCAAAGTTAGGATATAAAGTGTTGAAAACAATTTAGTCTGGTTCGCTCTGTTCTCTTGTTAGAAGAGTAATAGTTTAAGAAATTAGAAAATGACATGTAGGTAAGTAAATAAAAAAGAAAGAAAAACATTTTCATGAAAATGTGGAGACTGCAAACAGGAAAAAGCTCTTTGAAATGCTGTTGGCCGGATCCTGGCTTCAGTGGTGCCCTACTGTGTCCACATTTCAATTATTCCTCCTGCATTAATATGATGCCATTCTCGTCACTTTTAAAACCGCTGAATGTAACACTTGCATCCAACAGCAGCTTCTCATCATCTCACGCAGCAGGTTAACATCTATTACACGAGTGAGTGATTCTGATAAGAGCTCAAACACAACCATGTCTTAATTATCCTGCCTGGAAAGGATCCTTCTCCCCCAATTGTGCAATAGAGGGTCTGGAAAGATTGTTATTCTGTGTCCCGTGGAGCACTACCTAGTTTGGAATCCATCCCTCATCTAAGTTGGTTTGTTACACATCATAAAGTCTGAAACTGAAATTGTCTATCAAATGGTCACATAACACTTCTAACAGTAGCTTGACTTAAGAGCTGATTAAAGATTCTTTTTCACCAGACTTGGCCACCTCTGCACTCGCTTAAATCAAGAAAGTTGAAGTACTTTCCTTTTCATCCATTCATCATGCTTCACACTCTCTCATGCTGCGATCGCAAATGAGTTTTTTTCTTTCAATTCAGACCTTTAAAGGTTAGTTACGACCACTGGGGAGCAATTGGATTTGCTGGTACGTTCAAATATTAACTGACATCTGAGGCATGGAAATTAGATTTTCTTTATATGCTGACCCAGTACTAATTATGGAAGAACTACATTTTAATGACGACCAAATGTAAAACACTCTAATAAAATCCAAATGGAAAAATGCCAGAGACTTAATATTTTAATTGTCGTTTAGCTTATTGAAGGCATAGAAAGAGGAATATGTGTGACCCTTGAAATACTTTTAGATTTAGGGCGAGATTCAAGTATGTTGAAGATACTTTATCTATGCACGAATCTATTCCGTAGTCACTTGTGGACATTGAGACAAATTTTAAATCATCATTTCGTATCTCCAGCATATCAGTTAGACAACAAAACGGACTCAGCCAACAAGTAAGACCGTATTCGTCCGAAGGTTTTTTTTATCCTGGGGCAGAAGTGCTCTTACAGAAGCTGCCGATGCATTTCACTGATTCACCAGCAGGTTCTTGTTGGCTCCAGCTGAGTGCCAATTTCTATTTATGAATTCTGCTGCATCCATCTATCTTTTTCAATGACGGCAGCAGCTCCACATCAATGTGTCCCACACTGACAATGGAGACTTGACACACACACACACACACAAGCATACTAGACACGAGCACACACACACAGACAGTCTTTTGCGTCAGTGCACATGGATTAAGTTGAGTCATCGTCGTGAGGAGTTCAACATAATGATAGCGGGTTAATTGATAAGTTGCCAGACTGACCAATGACAAATGACCGCCGGCTAATTAATGGCTATTGACATTTAGAGCGAGACGGGAGTCAAGAATCAGCTGCTCTCATTACGTCAACAAAAGGTTTTCCTCTCGCTCAAATGCCTACGATGAGACACACTTCAGCGACGCAAGTTTTTTTTTTTGTTCTCCTTTTTATGTAACGTGGCTGTCAAAGGCCTTTTCAAAAATGCCCACAATGCACAAGCCATTGATTTCTTCGAGTGCAGCTTTCAGGAGCGCAGGCAGAGGACATCGATTTGTACTTGGTAGTGAGATACAAGCTAATGTGAAATCAAATGTATTGATGGTACATTTTCAAAGAATGGAAACAACCTTGTTTATCATGATTAAAAAAAAAAAGAAAAGATTATTCTGTGTTATAGCTTATCGTATCACCCTAGTTTTATTAAAAGTTAAATGACCAAATATTATTTCGTTATTTTGTTGCATTTTTGTTGCAAGAAACTACCGAAGAAAGTTGGTCTCATTAAACCGGACACATGCGTTTGAAGTTCAAATGTTTTCATATATAATTCTGTATATATAGAGGCGTCTCCAAACACTGGTCTGCTTTGTGAGTTCCTGCTAACAGGTTTGATTGAAATGGCACTGAGTCCAAAATTAACTTGTCATGGCCTCTCATTGCGCAGTCACTCCGAACCCATCACCAGATTAGAGACAATCTCTGACTCATTTGTGATGTAATGTATAAATCTTTAAAACCCACTCTTCCAAGTAGATTCAATTTGAGTGGCGTTTAACGTCACTTCATTGAACACGAACCGAGACTATTAAGCCTGATTGAAATGTTAATGCTGTGGATGAACTGCCCAGTAGACTCTCCAGCAAATGTGGAGTGGACATGAGAAACTCTTAAATTAGGTAGATTTTAAATCATATATGTATCTACTGTTGATTACTGTTACTTGTATAGCATTATTTATTATTAATTTATTATTAATTTTTTGCATTTGTCATTCATGCTTCATTGATAGAAGCAGATTGACTTGCATTGTAAGTGATTATTGACTTCTGAATGAATGCATTAGTCACTTTTATCTATTTTTTTATGGGCCTGGTGTGAGGTGTCGTTGTTGATAGGAAAACACTTGTATAATTGAAATGTATACAATTTGTGGAGTCGTTCACAGCCCTTTTTTTCATACCCACATAGGCTGTAAATGACTTGGAAGTGTTGCACCTTGTATGCATCAAATTGAAGATTTCTAGGGAATGTGCAAATCACCACTTTGGGGAATTCACAGACTGCATGCTGCATATTGATGGTGGACAACATAGATGTGAGGATGGAGGCCTGTGGAGATCTTCACCTGCCGCAGCTTTGAACCTTTGATCCACCATCTTTTCTCTCATCCTTCTCTCAACCTCTGCCAATGCATCGTTCCGTGTCCATCTGCTTCCATTGCTGCGCCCACTGATAAGTGTTGTTCCACCAAATCCTTGCCTAAACCGGCGCAACATGACAAATGTATGGTTTTTGTTGCAGTATTTAGAGAGTTAAAGTCGGTTACATCGGCAGAATTTTAACTGCTTCAGCGTCCATCACTGTCTTGCAGTACGATGTTGGTGAACGTACTGCTTTGAATGTGGAACTAACTGCTATTGAAGCATGACTGGAGGATTCATGTGGACCACTTCCTTCCTGTCCCTTAGACAAGCATTTTCAATGAGCCATGTTGTGGACCGTTCTGTACCCAGAGAGAGCTGTGTGGGAATCTTGTGTGATCACTGATGTAAACACTTGACTGCAGAAAAATCCTCCCCCAGTGGGATTTAAAGTCACATAAATCAATAACGGCTCGCTTGATTTATTTCCGTTGCAGATCTGCGTCATAACTTAAAGCGCTTGTAAAGCAGTCAAAGCAGTCGTCCCTCCAGGAATCCACAATAACAAGTTGCAACAAACTGAACCACACAACAACTTTATGATTCAAATCCCCCAACTTGTGGATTCTTCAGTGAAAGAAGTCCTGAGGGGGGCTGAAAGAAAAGTTCACTTCAGCTCATCTTGTGTTCATGTAAAGGTTGAATTCAATCTCCGGGGATTAAACGCACAGATGTTGAGATGCGTGGAAGTCCCACAGTAGCCTGACACACAATCTGCAGTGTGTAAGATGCATGAAGGTGGCAGCTCAGTCTGGCTCCAACATTTGCACGGCTGGAATATTAAGCATGAAAACTGAGGCTTACAGAGGAACAGGCAGGGAAGACACGGTTACAGTATTTGAAAGCTATGAATCCTGTGACAAATGCTCGGGCAGAGAACTCCAGACACGACTGCTTTGTGCATGTTTGTATTGTAGTCCGGGATTCAGAACCTGGCATTCATCTCCTTCCCAGGATGTACAGAGCGCACGATCGCATGTATGAGGGTTTGAAAAACACTAGCAGATGATTGCAATCATGGTCTGTTTGTTTTATAGAGATTGCTGTTGGATGTTTGCTGTGCTTGAAAGGGTTTTCTTTGGCAAGTATAAGGAGCCTACAACTTAGCCTTTGAACACACATTTGTCAAAACTACTCTTTGTGTTTCGGATATATACATTCATAACTGCTGAAACCTCTGTCAACATATTGCAATGGTACTCTAGCTACTATGGGTGTGTATTAGTGCTGACAGTTATAGATAATATTCAATTTATTTTCCTTAATATTGTGATTTAATATACAATTATTCACTTTTCATTTGTACAGTATCTTCTCTAATACAATAAATAATTCATATTACAATCTACTGCAGTTGCAGCAGTCTGTAATAAATCACATTTATCTCTGCTGCCATTATCCTGTATAATAATATAATATAATAGTACTAGTAGCTGGTATTTTAGCCGTACAGTTGACATACAGTTGACATACAGTTGACATACAGTCCTTGTAGAAACAACGATATGTTGGTTTGATTCTTGTGCTGAATATTTATGTTATTATTCGAACATAGGGCTGAACAATATTTCATTATCAAATTGCTATTGGTAGAATTCAAGATATAAACATCCCAAAACTAACTATAAACTGTAGCTTGATATCCCCACTCATCCTGCATGTAGACTGAAGCAGTTATTTGAAAAGAAAGTATTTGTTCATAATATGAAGTTTTATTTCAGAAACAAGATTGAAGTGTTTGTTGTTGTTCTCCGTAAATATCGCCTTAAAACATCATCGCACAAAAAACCTGTTCCTCACCTGAAATGACTCAACCTGAAAAGTACTTCATCTATTTTTGAATTTGTGTTGATGTTTTTTACTGACAGTTAGTAACAAGAAATATAGCAGCGCTTTCTACATCCTTATGTATTATGTTTTGTTTTTCCCGAAAGTATTCTGGTTTTCAAGTGATCTTGTATCACATAAAAATGAAACGTTGTCCATATTGTTCAGCCCTAATCCATAGTGTCTTTAAAAGTCAATGTTCATATTGTTTTTTATACCATTATGATTAATTTACAAGGCGCTAATATGCAAGACGGAAAATGGTCAAAACGGAATTTACTCAATGAGTCACATTATAGTGACATTATAGTGATAAGTGATTGCTATTGATTTGAACTTTATTAATGTGTTTCATGAATAGAATTTATTATACAAAACCTACCGTATGAACCCCTTTTTTAACCTTAAAACCTCTGTTACCGGGTTGCAGAGAAAGATCAAAGAAAATAATTTATATAATTTTTCTTCTATTGATTATAACTGTTGTTTTGAAAATAAATAACATTATTTTCTCTGAGTTTAAAATATTAATAAATGCGTGATTTATTTTAGCTAGTGTTCTTATCTGAAGGCTGTTCTGTGAATAAAATGCAGACTGCAGTGCAGAAAAGGTTGGTGATAATAATGCTTTGTTACTGTTTGTTGTTTCAGTCTGAATTTTCTTTTCTCTTGTATTTTTAGGTCTATGTATTTCTAAAGGCATTTCTGAGGGAATGTAAATGGATGCAGGATTAAGAACGATGTGAAAACAATTAGCCGATGCTGTTCATGGAAGTGCTGGAGTTGCTTCAAACATTTCTGCAATAATGTGAATCAGCGATGAATCCAGATGTTTTCTTGAGTAATGGCAGCTGCGTTCCTTTGAAATGCCTGGACGTAAATTTTGGATTGAGTGAACTGCAGGACCATGAAATATGCAGCGAGTGATGCAAAGCAGAGCAGCACTTTATCTCGCTGACATTATACAGGTGAACTTCTAAAAGCCTCCGCGCTCGCTTGTGGAAACGGCAGATATTTCTGGAAATACAAAGGTTGTGTAAATGTTGACTTTTCTGCCATCACTTGACTCAGAATGAAACAAATGTTCCCTGTGGTTCAAGATTGATTAAAAGAAAGCGATGGATAGGAAATCGTTTTTGAGAGTAGAGTTTTGAAGCATTTTCAGATCATCTGTATTCTTTAAACGGGTATAAGGGAGCAGCAATCACCGAAAATGATTCTCTTTTGTTCCTCCTAGCTAGTTTTATCCAGCAACACGAGTGCATTATCATGCATGAATGAACCCACTTAAGTAAGAGGCATGACAGGAACATTGTGTAAGTGAGATAATAAGCACGGCAAAAAAGAAAACTACATATAATTGTGCGTGTTTGACGGAGACGTCTACTCTCCAGAAGCACAAATGTGTACACAGTTGCTGTAGCTAGTTGGTTAAGTGTTCAGGGTATGTCCCAGAAGTACAAGGGAAGACCTAGACATGCTTTTTCGCTAACATGACCTGGGGATTCCTTGAATCAAACAAAGTGGTCGGGGAGTGGAAGGTCTGGAATTTCTTGCTAAGGACTGACACATCTGGATAAGTGTTGGAAGACGAAACAAGACAAAATGTGTTTGATATGGTTAAGGACATAACTATGTTTGAAAGGTCCAATCGTGTTTTAAGTCAGGCATCCAGAAAAAGTAATTTGTGTTCCATTTCTTCTACCCTTTAATGTAGCCGTAACCAATAAGAGTTTAGATGGTTTACAACAACACTTCTATCACTATGCTATTAACTTTTAGCTAGCTGGAATCTTGGAAACACCCAGTACTTTAAGGCAAAAAATCAAATTTCACTCATTTTCTACTCAACATGATGTCAACTAAGAGTGGGGATTATTTTCAGAGAAATCTGGTTCTTTTTAGAACTATAGACCAAATTGATGTACAATTTAATGTGACTGGAGCTCAGTTGCTTCATCTACATTAAAATGAACAAACATTTTTGTCTATAACTCTAAAAAGGAAGGGATACTATAATAAATAATCCCAACCCCTTAGTCGACATGAGGGTGTACTATCACCTCCCCTGTCGTTTCATCCTATTTTCGCTGTATGTGATTTGTCAGTGCAATGTTCTCCAAAAATATCTCGCATAATAACTCTTGGCTCACATCTATCAAATCGAGAGACATGCATTTCATTGGTCGATCAAAGATTTCCCACCAGCAATGCAAATACCATCCCCCCCACTAAAACAGTCACCCCATCTCTCTTGAAAAAAAGCTAAAAGCCTGCTATGCTGCCCGCTGAAGTTAAACAATAATGTATTTATGGGGTTTAAAATGCGTATTTCTCTTGTTTTCTCTGAAATTAATGATATAAATCAGCCCTTAATTTGTCATCGGCGTAGAACCTTTTCAGCTCGACAGCAGCAAAGTACCTACTTGAAGCTAGACCTATAATTATATATTGCAGGTGTGCAAATAGGGCCTAAAGCTCACGCATGTATTTAACAATGTAAAGACTGTACATTAACATCAGTACTGGCAACGATTACTGTGAATCATTATGAGAGTTATTATTACGAGAGTTGTTCTTAGGGCTTTTCTGCTCAGCATTGTGCCTGTAGCGCAGCAGGAAAGAAATCCCAAATGAATGAGAAACTAAATAAGCCTTGTCTATCCAGTAAACATGAAAAAGCAGCCAGTCAAATCAATATTGTTGCCAGGGGAGTTGTTGGATTTAACTATTCGCCAGCACACTACAGTGAGTTGAGCAGTAAGATGGCAGAATGGTCTCTCGATTCGCTCCATTCCCTGGTGTGCGAGGCACAGAGCGACGCAAGCAACGGCCAGTTTACAGAGGATTTACTCTCACAAGCTTATAGCTGGACATCAGCGCTACGAGCCGCAGGTTATCCACATCAGCCTTATCACTCCGCGGGCAGACCCCATGATAACAGGTCATGTTTTTTCAACAATAATCTGCTGTTTTCTTCTTTGCTTGAGCAGCTTCCTTGTAGCAGCTAGAATAACATTTATATTGTGTTGGTGGTTCTCAACAGGTCTGTCTCGGAAACAGAGCTTGATTTAAAACGTATGTGTCATAATAAGCAGTCCTAATTTTAATAGTTTATGATGTCTGCTTAAAATGCAAATATAGATGTAGGTTTTATTTTGAGTTCATGACTTGCAAACAATATGTGCTGTTAACTCACTTCTTCTTAACTTAATTACACATATATTGTTATACACCATGTCTACCCAACATAGAAATTTACTTTTTTAACTCACTTACCATAACATAGAAACGCAGATTCTTTGAACAAATGTGTTTTCCAAACATTGGAGAAAAGGGTTTATAAGGAAAATGTTAATGTTCTGAAACATTTGCATAAAAAGGCAGTTATATCTGGATTTTAGTATCTAATATGCTTAAGGCAAGGTTTGCTTTCAGTTCACATGTTTCTGATGAACAAAGATTAGGAATTAGTGAGAAGTAAGTTGACAAAGTAATATTGTCATCCCTTTCATGTGGACAGCTCCACTATAAGAGTCACTAATAACACCAATTATAGATTCTACAATTTAAAAGTAATAAGAGTTATTTGAAGGGCAACTAATCACTGCTTTCCTGACTCACTTACATGTTTCAAATGTTGAAGTCTTCCTTTCCAAGATGCAATAATTTATTATTTTATAAATTTCTCTTCCATCTGATATCCCAGCAAACGAGCAATTATGAAAGTGGAGCCCTTTATGACTCTATAATGGGCTTTGTTTATACAACGAGTCCCTTGAAGGTGGAGACTCTGGGGCTGATGATGTAACAAAACCTTAATAGCTGACCAATCACAGCAGAGTGGGTGTGGTTATGGTAAACAACATTTCACCTACAGAAAAACAAAGTGTTTTCAGTGGGCGAGCATTTACACATTTGTTAAATAAATATTTAAACTAAAGGAGAGTTTTGTTTGTGCAAATAGACATGTACTAATGAGCACAATAGAAGTCCCAAGATCAATTTCAGAGACAAATGAGGGATCAATAAAGTGTATCTAATAAACACATTAGTTGCCCTTCAAGAAATGACAAGCTTAATTCAACATTGGTTTTCTAAATTTGCCAGTGAAATGTCACAGAAGTTGCATAAGTGAAAATGGAGAAAAAGACACTAATGTATGTTTCGATATCAACACAGGGATCTACTGATGATATAAGTTTGAATGAGATCATTCCTCAGCAGACTGGTTCTGTGCAAACACTATAGAAGGAAAATGTAAAGGTTAACTCAAGAGTAATAACATAATGTTGTTTCAGGTCAGTTGTGTAGCTCCCGGACGACAGAGATTATATTTCATATTGGACACAAACTCTGCCGACTGCATGTTATTATGGAACCTCGCAGGCGAAATGCAACTTCACTTGTCAGACAGACCGCCGCGCTGTAATTCTGTGTTTCCTGCCGTTTTACTTTCAAGGCACATAATGGAGGTTTTTCCTCTATCAGACCTGAAATGAAACGAACGATTGAGCTTTCTCACTTTCAGCTACACTTTTGTGTTACGTTTTGAGATCAAGAAAGTCTTCTTATTGAATCTCTCAGCGATGAACTCTTTCTTTTGACCACATTATCATCGACTGGGAAAGTGCAAAGCATGTTTTAATGGATTAAGAAGCACCACCTGTGCACAGTCAGTCAGCTACTGCTTCCATAAAAGACGGGTGGACATACTGAGTAGTATAAACAATATTTATTTCCTCATGTTCTCCTTCTATTAACCTGCTTTTGCCATCTGAGCAACTTAAAACATCTATATCAGCCCCGATATTCAACAGGATTTTTTGTTCCGCAGAGCACTGCATACTTCCTTCTCGTGACCTAACTAGAAACAACTATTGGCTCTCTATCAGGTGCCCCCTCCTCACTGGCCCCAATAATATGTAGCTCACTTTACTTGTGTTCTTGTGTGCTGAACCGTGGTCATGTGCATCTGTACCCGGGCCTCCGAGGCATGCCACAGTTGACTGGCCCATATTATCGCAGCACTAATTGGTATTGGGGTCAAACAGGTTTTTTATTGTACAATCTTGGCAAATTGACCAAAAAGTAAATCTGAATCACTGGGTGGGAAGTGAGTCCAGGACTGTGAGCAAGAATCAATCTCAGGGCTTGTACATTCACTGCTGGTTGGCCGTCTCCATTCTCTGCTCTATTAGCTCCATTACTGAATCCAAAGCTGCTTCCACTGTTGATATATTATCAAAGATCTTCGAGAAAGAACCTCGGGCGAGCTGTGACAACGTTCTTGTTGCTGTATGGTAAAAATCATCTGAAGCCATTTGTTTTATCGATCTTTTTAAAGCAGACTAAAAGAGATTCCACCTAACTGGATTAGTCTGCACTACATGAATTATTGATGCTTCACAATTCCCTGCATAGAGGATGTATGGGAATGTCTTTCTAGTTCACTGTGTTATGTTTACCGATCCGAAATGTGGTGACAATGTGGTGAACTATGTCTGGATATCATTTCAGTGGCTGACTCACAGACATCTTCGATCTTTGCCTCTTTAATGTATTTCTTCGTATCTGTGACCACTTTTACAATCAAAACCATAAGGGAAGACAATTCCATTCAGTTGAAGAAACGACATATGCTTACTTTAAAATGAACTGTATTTTAGGCCTTGATGATATTTTCCGTACGAATCAACATTGCAAAGTAGTAGAAAACAAATCAGTTTCTTTTGAGAGAAAAAGAGTTTTAAGTTTATTGTATCAAATGTTGCATTGATACAAAAAATGCAATTATGTTTATACAAATAAGTTTTTAAGTAAATCGAATAAATGTCACACATTTTGTCTGGTGGCAGTTTTAACTTAATGAATGTCTTTGTATCCGAGTCACGGCAGCTGCATTTACTGCTCATCAGAAGTGACTGTGTTTACTGCAGCAGGAAGTTAAGTATCTGGCTTCAGTGAACGTATCTCCGCGGGACATGATTGCAAATGTGCTAACGATATGTACTGTGCAATCACACACGTTCTCACATTACTTCTTGATTAAATGCCAGGTATTTTAGACATTAAAATTAAGTAATTCAGTGCAGAAAGTTTGATTTCTTGGCCTTAAACACTTGCAGAGATTTGCTTGAGTTACATTATATAGTAAAAAATGTGCAAATGTTTTTCTTTGCCTTGATTAATTTGTAAATAAGCAGAATAAAGTCATAGTTCCAAAGCTTTGCATTGGAATTTATATAATTTTGAATTAATAAGTGATACAACTGTGATCTACAGTTCAGTCTAAACATAAAAAGATGATACAACTGCATTTAAACTCCTGTCCTGTATATATTTATTTAAATGTCAACTCAAAACAACTCAACTGACCAGTTTAAACCACACCAGGGGGCTAGAGAGAAGGAGAGATTTAGGGAGAACACTGTCGAGCAGATTCCAGACAAGGTTATGGTGAAGATTCTGGATCCGTTGGAGCTACAGAAATGCTACTGTAGTGTATGAGTATGGAAACATACATTGAGTATGGAAACATGCTTCGCCTTCCTGTGTCCACGTGCCCAGTTTGGATAACCACGTGTGATCAAAACTTGATAATTTGTGTTTTTTTCTAAAGAAAACCTGATGAGTGACAATGGCAGTGCACAGCAGATCAATTTGTTACTTTTGCATTGGATTTTTCTGTAAGAAAAGAGGTTGAAGTTTACCAAAGCTGAAAAATACAAGTAATAAAGTTTTACCTTACCTTACCTTACCTTAATGATTTGTGAAATGTATACTTTTGTTCTTGTTAATAGAATTGGTCTTGTAAAATAGGTATTGAAAAACATGTAATTTAGGAACTGGTATCAAAGTGAAAGCATCAGTATTGTTACCAGTATCGAAAACCTTCGATCGATGCCCAGCCTAGTAGAAGGGCCCTGGGGAGTGAGTGAAGTAGAACTGCACGTAATGCTGGGAAAAGGGAAGCAAAGAGAGTTCCATGAATGAAAACCAATCTAAAATAGCAATCTTAACCCATAGCAGCATGACCAGTTGAGTTCAATACAATACACTTTTGGGTCAAATAGTACTTTATATCTGTAATACAGGATTGAAGTTGTGTTGAACTGGTTTCATTGATGAACATAGTTGGGTGTCATCAGCATAACAGTAAGCCTTTATAGACTGCTTTCTGATTGAATAATTTCAATACTTGTCAGCCTAATTAAACACTGATGTGAAGTAACATTTATACAATATTGTGAGTCAACTTCAGTTCAAGTTATGCTGAGGTTACTTGTACAATTGAACAGGATCCTCTGGCACTAAGAAGAGTATAAACACTCAAATAGTTGTTGAGCAAGGTTGTTTCTCCCTCAAGCACACATTCTTCCTTTTGAGCGAAAGCGGAGCAGTTCACAAAGGTGTTAAGAACACAATCTGGCAATTGCTCGACTGGGTAAAGCCATAATAGCCGTGTCATTACACTCTTCCCCGCCATCTGTGAAAGGTAATGATATCTGTAGAGATTGACTAAATGACCAGGGAAAGCTCTCAGCGAGCATTTTAATCATCGGATCTGTGTAATCTATTGAAATGTCAAGAGGGACAAATCATTTTCCTCGGCTTGATTATCATCTCTATTTGTAATAAATGTGACTTAGATCGAAAACTCTTACCACTAAGAAAAGCACTTTCTGCCACAAGCCTGTAATCTTGTGGAGTTATAGCCGGTTCAGGCCAAGTGTTCTTCACAGCTGCTGCTTTCTTGTCGTCGGTCTAACGTGTCTCTGGAACCAATTTGAATTCTTTGTCTATGACATTTGCGTTTTTTTAATGATTGTTTTTAATTAGCAATTGGGTGATAATTGTACAACACTGTCAAACTTGAAACACATGAAACAGGTTTAAAGACTAAATTACTAGATGTAAAGATCCGTGGTCAGGCTTTCCTCTTCAGAGCTACATCATCCAGCTCTTCCCGGGGAAATATACCCAGGCCAGCTGAGAGGCATAGGCTGCCTGTATTTAGGCTGAAGAGACATGGGTGAAATTCTACCTCTTACCCCTTTCCAATTTGTCTACCCTTTACCCCTGAAAAACGAGAATCAAGAGTTCGGGGAAGAACTATTCCACTCCAGGGTTAGAAGCGGGTCTCAGGCAGACATGGGAAGATACTTTTGCATTACATTCAAGTCTGAATCATATTGTTGGGGTCCTGGAGCCGATTCTCAGTTGCATCTTGTTTATTTGATACACCAACTTTAATAACCTAATAACAACGCTTGATTGTCTTTATTTTGTTCAGTTTATCGGTTCTTTTAAGTGGATTTGCCAAATCAGGAGTCCTTGCCCCGATCGTGGCAGTTGCAAACCAACTGCCCAATAATCGCTAATCTAAATGAAATATGGAAATGAAAAAATGTATATAGAAAAAGATTTAGTTATATTTTCAGGGTGACTATATTGTTTTGGTTCTGTTTTTTTTATCCTGCGTTACTGCTCAGTTGTCAATCAAAAATAGAACCTGTGCACAAGGAAAGAAAATAAGTTTTTCCGGACCTTCTGTGCTGCCCCCACGAAGCTTGTGCAAATACACAAGTTTATTTGAATAAAAACCGTTCAGCTTGGTAAGTGGTTGTGTCAAATACCCACTCAAGAATTCTACAAAAGAGACAGTGGGCATGTCGACTTTATCCACAGTGTAGTTTTATATATATATATATATATATATATATAAAAGTGTGATATAATTTTCTCCGACTGAGAAGTCCTCAATGCAAGATGAAGGGATAAAGGGGAGAATTGCGGAACAGCCTTAGTCACTCCAGCGAGTCACACTTCTTCCCGACAGTCTCCTACCGGTGGGATATGATCTGACACCTCACCAGGAGGCGTCTAGAAGACATCTTAATCAGATGCCAATGCCACCTGACTGACTCCTCTCAGCCTGTCTCTGAGGGAGATCTCAGCCTCTCTCAGGAGAAAACGAATTATGGTAATTTTATAATCTTGATCTTTCGGTCACTTCCCGCCGTTACTGACCAAAGGGGAGATACGGGACATGGATATACCAAAATATCGGGAGCTTTATCGGCCACCACCCCAATCCTCTTGTTTATTTCCCACGCCATTGTTCCCCTCACTTGGAAACAAGAATCCAATATACCTTTTTCTTATTTTTTTTTAATTTTCCAGGAAACTTTTTGTTATTCTTTCACAATTTAATCATCAGCATTCCTGGTGAATCGACACATTTTGGGGTATTTTGCCTCTTTTAAAGACCATTGTCGGTTTTTATTTTAATTCAATCACGATATTTTGAAAAAAATGGACAATAGTATATGTTCAGTCGTCATTTTCTTCTGTTTTAGCTGAAAAAGGATTTCATTGAATTGTTTTTCTAACACACAACTATTCTGTCAGTCATTCACTTAAAGGTGTGAAATGATAAACGACAGTCAGGAATGGTGCTAACGTGACGCTCGAAGTGTGAAGAGAAACCATAACGTGCTGCTAACAACCTGTAAGTCAGCTGACAGATCACTTGTTAAAGAGTGACACAAGCCCAGAATTTCATATTCCAAGAGTCGTAGTGAGTGAGAGGCCCTGAATGATTATTCTAAGCAAAGTGTTGCGTGTGACAGCGAGCTGTCAATCCCCAGGACGAGCTGAGAGGACCGGCTCTGAGCTGTGATTCCCAGAAAGATGAATCAAGCCGTGAAACCACACATTCAGTGTCGGATTAGAATCAACGCTTGAATGTTGTTTTTTCACTTGTGTGTTTCCTCACAACTTCTTAAGACTATGACTCGAGAGCCAGCAAAACCGAAAACCCAGAAGTTTCCTTTCTATCTGGTCCTTCATCTCTGGGTGTCAGGAAAAGCTGCTTTGCTAGGAAAATTGTGTTTTGGCAGGAAGATGGGTAAAATATAATCAGAGATGTAAGAGCGGGAAGTGTGCGCTCTGCTTTACGCTGTCAGAAGATATCTTGTACACCTCTCACGACAAAGAGGCGGCTGACATATTGCAGGAGCGCTGCCGGCATGATTACGATAACGCTCTATTGACTCAGGTAATCCTAACAGACGAGATGTTTAGACAAAAATATTGACAGATGAGAAAAACGATAATGCTTGAATAATGTGTCTACATCACAAAAGTACCAAGAAATCACTTCTATCTATGATAAATAATTCAACTAATACAGTTCCCTGGTTGACAGTTCTGTATGTGAGGTTGTTATATGACCCAATAAATAAGATTTGGTCTGAATATATGTTTAAATGTGATCTAAGGTTACAGTCTGCACAAAGAAGATTCAATTTCAAGCTTTTTGAGAGATGGAATAGTAGATTAAGGGTTTCATGTCTGGAAGCGGCGGTTTATGCTCGGCTTGCTTTTTTTCCGTTTAACAATCTGCAAAACGCTTGAAATGATAATGTAACCTTTTATTCTGCTTCTGAGGAAAGCTAATGCTAGTTCATACAGGTTAATGCCTTCCGCAGCAGAACCCCAGAGACCCCGCCGGAGTAATGATGTGCTGCAGAAGAGCAGGGAACTTTTTCATTTGTTTTTTCCTTGTGCGTTTCTTCTCGAGCAACAACAATATTGGGACACGTCTAGTTTTTAAGGGAATTCAGCAGCTCCAGCGTTCACAGTGAGTGATGGCAGATGTGCCGACAACTCATCCATCTGGCAGATATGAGCGCGACAGCTACTGTATTGAACAAGTCATTTGCACGTTGCCAGCCCTTCACGACCTCATTAGCAGAAGAACAGGACTAAATGAATGAACTGTTTTCAGCATTATTAATGGAAGAGCCTGACTTATTATCGTCAGACAGAACTGTGTGAAAACGTGTCATCCAGAAGTGGAAATTATATTTGGTTCAAATAGATATTCATTAGAAGTTAATTATCATCATTGTGCAATATGAATAACATTACTAGCTGAATAATATGTAAAAAATTATACTCTTTTCTTTTTTTTTATCCAAAATATTCACAACATGTCTGTATGATGTGAAACAAGAAGACTCTATAACAACTTAAGATCAACCATATACAGTACCGTGCAAAAGTTTTAGGCAGGTTTGAAAAAAGGCTGTAAATTAAGAATGCTTTCAAAAATGTTAAGTGTTAATAGTTTGTTTTCATCAATTAACAAAATGCAGTGAATGAGCAGAAGAGAAATGTCAATCAAATCAATATTTGGTGTGACCACCCTTTGCCTTCAAAACAGCATCAATTCTTGTAGTTATACTTGCACACAGTTTTTGAGGGAACTCTGCAGGTTGGAGAACTAACCACAGATCTTCTGTAGATGTTTCTCAAATCCTTCTGTCTCTTCATTTAATCCTAGACAGACTCCATGATGTTGAGATCAGGGCTCTGTGGGGTCCAATACCATCACTTCCAGGACTTCTTCTGCTTTACGCTGAAGATATTTCTTCATAACATTGGCTGTATGCTTGGGGTCGTTGTCCTGCTGCAGAATACATTTTGGACCAAACATACGCCTCCTGATGATATTGCATGATGGTTAAGTATCTGCCTGTATTTCTCAGCACTGAGGAAACCATTAATCGTAACCAAATCTACGACTCCATTTGCAGAAATGCAGCCTCAAACTTGCAAGGAACCTACACCATGTTTCACTGTTGCCTGTAGACACTCTTATTGTAGCGCTCTTATTGTAGCGCTCGAACAAACTGCCTTCTGCTACAGCCAAATACTACGTCTCTTGGCCTTGTTTCGATGTCGGAGAAATGGCTTTTTGGCTGCAACTCTTCCATGAAGACACTTCTGGCCAGACTTCTCCGGACAGTAGATGGGTCTACCTGGGTCCCACTGGTTTCTTCCAGTTCTGAGGTGATGGCACGGCTGGACATCGAAGGGAAATAAGCTTGATGTGTCTTTCATCTTCTGCACTAAGTTTCCTTGGCCGACCACTGTGTCAACGTTGTTTCTTTGTGCTTCTTCAAAAGAGCTTAAACAGAACATCTTGAAACAGTCTGCTTTGAAATCTTTGTCAGGGAGAAACCTTGCTGATGCAGTAGAACAACCTCGTGTCTTGTTGCTGTGCTCAGTCATGGTGTACGACCTGTGACATGGTCTTCCACAACCTCAGCTTGGTAGCAGAGTTTGTTCCTCGCCCCGTTTGAAGCTCCTACACAGCTGTATCTTTTAAACTTAATGACTGTGTTTCAACCTACTTGTGAAATTGATGATCATTAGCACCTGTTTGGTAGGATTAAAGTGAAGTGTATGATCAACAAAATATACAAAACCCCTGTATTTGTGCAAATGTACCTATAAGAACTGATGTTGGTTTGAAGGCAAATGGTAGTAACAACAAATATTGATTTGATTTAGATTTCTCTTTGGTTTGCTTACTTTGCATTTTGTAAATTGATAAAAATAACCAATTATTATTTATATTTTTGAAAGCATGCTTAGTTTACAGCAAAAATGGTAGTTGTCAATTCAAAGGGAATTCGATGTCCAACCAATATATTTTATCATGGTTTGAAGCAGTATCAGGCAACGTGTATGAAGCAAATTGTATTTTGTGCATTACATTTCTCAAAATGGGCAAGATGGGAGTCGAAAATGAAAATCCTTTTTAGTGGCGTAAAAAATGAATTTTAATTTAATGATAAATTCAACAGGTAAAACATTCCCTAAACTTATAATATGATAATTATGTTTTATTTTTCAGGATGGGGTATTGTATTGTTGGTCTTTGTACATCAGGGACTGTATAAACGAAGCAATTCATGAGGAGGAGTGAACCATTATTAACGTCATAACGGACTCCTCTCTCGTGACCTCTTGTTCGCCAAGAACTTTATAAAGTCTCCAAGACTTCATCTGCACCTTGGAGAGGAAGACTTCAACATTTGAAACATGTACGTCAGGAGAGTGTTTTTTTTTTTTGACATGAATTGCCCTTTAAGCTGTTGGAACCCTGAAACTCATTAGCACGACCAATAAAAACAACATCATATAAGATATATATATATAAAAAAGTAATGATACAACAACAAAATAATTGCAACATAACTAATATGAATAAGTAATTTGACTATAATAATAACATCTGAATGAATCACAAACAAAAGCACTAATGACTACAAAAACATCAACATTCTGGGAGCCATATGTTATATTGTTTTGTTTGCCTGTATTCATTTGGCCCCGGTCAGTTCAGTGAAAACCATAAAACTGAAAATGAAACTTTTCTGATAGCTTTACAAGATTAATAATGAGCTTTTATAATTAAAAATACATTTTGAATTAAACTAGAAATAAACAATAATTCATGTAATTACTAACTCTGAGGAAGCACGTTGCATCTTTCTCGTCTGTAGCTGCAAATTTAAAATCTTGTTGATACATTTATGCAATGGTCCAAGTTTATCAACGCTCTCATCTTAGTTTGTTCCAGATTCAGCGGCACACTCGTTTATTTGTTTGCGCAGTGTTTATGATGTTATTAAGTTACATCTGTTTTGGAAAAAATCCTAAATAAAATCCTGTAAAATAAATGTGTAAGGGAAGACAATTCTGTCAGGCAAGGGTTGCTGGGAAAGCAAATGAAGGCCTGGCAGATATGTTCCTGCGCGTCCCTAAATACATCCTCCAGCAACAGTAATTGATATTGATGCCAGCTGCAGGAAATGCTCCTAAATCACAGGCAGACTAGGAGGACGGCTGTGGGTTTAGCAAGTCCAAATACTGTGAATTATGTGTGAATAAGTAGCCTCCGTCTTTAATGATGTGTTGTTGCCACCCACTCCTGCTGGGGAGCTCAGACGGGCTTGATGGATGAAGTGGTCCTGATGGGCCCACCCTTCTTGCAATCACCCCTCTGTGCTCTCAATCAATAGTTCATTAGGAATTCAGACTTTTCTCCGACGTTGCTGCCATTTACATCTCCTACGAGGTTCAGTCGGCGTCCTTCATGTCGATTGTTTTTTTTCACCACCATTCCTTTGCATAAATCTGCTCCACAAATCTTTGTGTTCATCCCTGACACCTACTCTTCATTTAAAGTGGCTCTGAACATTACGAGCCTCGGAGGACGCGCTTGTTATTGAGCCGTCGTTACATGTGGATAGCATCTGTTAATTTGTCTGGACAAAGACGATGTTTAACAACCTCCTCCTCCTTCCAACAAGCTCTCTAAATGAGTGGAAAGACAAATTCATTTGTATGCTCGGTTGCTCTCAGTATCGACTTGTTTCCAGTTTGGCTTAGCCATCGTGAGCTTGGTAAAAAATGAGGAGGAAACCAGAGTTTGCACAGCTTTGTTTCCTCCCTAGTTGTAGTTTTTCTGATGTCATACAAACGATATTAAATTGTCCTAGATTGAGCTTATACTTGATGTTTAGGTTATTGTACCTAAAGATGCTTCAAAACGAGAGCAAGCAGCATTTTGAATTCACAAATCTAACTTTTGAATTTTGTTTGACGTACAGCTATTCCATCATTTTGAACTGATCGAATTGTTTTCGAAGTTTTTTTTATATCGTCTGGTATGGAAGTAAATGTTTGCTATTTGATTTTGAATATGAGTTTCTAACACTGAATTTTCACTGCCTAAAAATCCACCCTTGTATGTTAAAAATCATCAAATTTCAAGCATTTATTTTCCACTGTCAACATTAAAATATTGTGTGAAAATTCCATTGAAAAAAACCTTTAATGTCAATAAATATTCAATGTAGACGAAATTTAGCATTAAAAAAAAACTGATGGCGCAAAAATACTGAAAAGTGCTTGAGATTTGTCTTTTTTTTTTAATTAAAAAATCTGATACTTTTATACTAATACTGATACTTCTAGAATTAAGTGTTAGAAATTCAAAGTCTGATGGGACACATTTTAACCTACGTCTTGCTTGGATGTTAACACCAAATTCAATTTAATATTTTCTTATCTTTCTTACATTGATTCTTTCTTACACATTTAATTTTTACGAAATACATGTAGGATTTGAATGACAAACCTTTATTCGTCCAACATTGGGAAACACTTAATATATACCTGCACAACACATGGTCTTAAAAAAGGAAATCCTACTTCCGTGTATATATCGAGCCGCGCTAAGTCACCGCACCGGCAAGACGCATCGCCATAGCAACCGAGCCTAGCAAGCTGCGCCGCACATCTCACAGACAGACGGTGACATGAACGACAACGAGACATGGAAGTATAAATTGACAAATACAGAACGTGAAACATGCATTATCACGGCGTTACGATTAAGACACGATTCATAATAGGGAAAACAAAATTCCAGATGCAGCGTCAGGGCCCAATTCACTCCGAAGGGGATCAAAATCACAGCGTAGGGGGTCCCTATGCTGAATGGCGCTGGTTAGGACACGGGTTAAAATCATGACTTTTGACAAAGTCACATTTAACAAGCATTTATAAGGTAGTGATATAATCCAAAAAGTCAGAACTGGATCAGGAACAAAAGTTTCTTGTGGTGAAAGTATTTCATTGTTTTGAGCTGAGACCGTAAAGTATTTGTACTTCAAAGGCTTTATTAGCCTCAAGTAACCCCTAAAACTGTCTTAATGGATGTATTACGAGCCAGAACATCCTCATCATGCATTAAAAATTCAAAATGTCGTAATTAACTTGTGATAATAGAATCTTTCAAGGAATATCTAGAAGCCTTCACGTAAGATTACTGTCATTCAGAGTTAAATTAGCATCCTGATTTTAATTGAGTTGATTTAATTGAATCACTCCTTTGTCAGCCCTCGGGTGCTAATCCTCTCTTGTTTGAATAGATGCTGCTAAATCAGGGGAAACATACCCCTTGATCTCGAATTACAGGTGCGTACCTGTGAATTAGAATTGGCGCAGTAATCTAAGCGATGTTTCACCGGCTCCCGAGTTCCAGACAATTAGTGTTTTCAGAGCCGACTGCTCCGTCAGACTTGTCGGGTTCATAGTTCTGCCTTCTCGTGTTACAACCTAACCGCGAGTGGAGGAGCAACACAGAGCTTGAAAACCGCGAGAGCAGAAAGTTTGCTGTAAAACACATGACGTGATTCTTTGGTACAAGTCTGCCCTAAGGGAGAGCAGAAGAGGAAAAGACTGATGTTTGTTTTTCTGCAAGTCTGAGTAGCAGGCCTCGTCAACAGGCTGTCAGGCAGACGAGAGGAGGCTGGAGGGGAGGCAGAAGCTGACTGACAAGGAAGCATACATGCAGAGAAAGGACAAGACTTCTTGCAGTCAATCTAGATTGACAGCTCTTTCTTAGGTGCGGCGGAGTCTGGCAGACCACGAAAGTAGTGGTTGTTTAGCGTTTTGCACCTCTGCTGTAAACAAAAGAGTGTTTGTCAGATATTGACTCACCCGAGCGAGGGTTTTGCTCTTTTAGCAGCGTATTTTTAAAGTCTTGCATTTTCATCCCCTAAATAAACTGCGTATTCCTTGTGACTAACTGCAGATAGTTTTTAATTCAAATTCAATATACATGCATACCTGCAGATAATTGAATATATTTAGTTCTGCTGTGATATTATAAGCCATGACATTGAACCGAGCTGTTGTATTATTCCCTGGAGTGTTTGATGGTTTGAGTGTGAGGTAGACAACCTGCATGGATTTCCTACCCAAGATCTCAAATTGACTTGTGATATCAATATCAGTTAATAATTTATTTAATAGTATTTATTGAGTTGTCATTAATGGTGAAAGAGAGAATCTATCATAGAAATGATTTGCTATGATATTGACCATTTTAGTAGAAAATATAATGCAGCTATTAATATTTGTATATATAAATGTAGATAAAAAAAATAAATTGTTTAATGGAACAACCATCTGAAGTATTTATTTATTATTACGATGGTTGATTTCTTCGTTAATAACATTTGATCTATTTTTATGTTTGTCTTTTCATCATGTTATGACTCATTTTTCTTTTAGCATTTTAACCTTTAGTCTTTTTTACTTAAAGTGCCAGTATATAATGCGGCCCACCCTTTGTTTGAATAAATATTTTAACGTTTTGCGTCAATATAATATAAATAAGAGTGGGAAAAGTTCCATTTACTATGAGAAATTCCACAGCCACATGAGCTAACTTCAGAAATAAATCTTAAGAATAAGGCTTTTGAAGTCCGTCAAAGTGTTGATAATGGTTGTTAAATCAACTGTGACTCTCATTCAAAGTAAGGAACGGCTGCAACTGGTATAACCTCTACAAATCACCCAGGGCTTCTCCGGCTATGCACTCAGCAAATGTAATATTCAGGAAGTATAAAGAGCCGCTCATTTATCCCCATTGATCTAGAATTGTACAAAAAGGCTGAAGTGCTGCTCCATTTCTGATATTATTCACATTCCAGTGTTTCAAGTGAGTATTCAGACGTTACCCAGAGCTGCTCGTACAACAAGCCTGCAGACTGCCCACTTGAGAGCGTGACTAATGCTTGTGACAAGTGCTGCAAACAAACAAGTGAATCAAGATTAAATGGCAGTAAAAAGTACAGCTGCTGCGAGTGAAAGGTGGAAAATAATGTGTCTTCCTTCAGAAGCTTTGACTGTAACCTTCTATAAACACCTTCAACTGCCATTACTGTGACATGAACGCTTTCATTTATAAATCAAACCTAAACATTTAAAAGGAATACTTGTTGATCATGAAAGTCAAATACATTTTAAAGAAGACATGACATTAACAGAATAGTAATCATCTACTTTGAAGAAATCCAGATTTATAGTTTAAATCATTTGAAAATAGAAGGTCCGAAGGGAAAAAAAAGATACTCCTTTTTCAAGTTACTGCTTCTTTGCATTCTCCCCCTTCAGAAATCTCAGCGAACGAGAGGTTACGAGAGCTGAGGCTAACAAGACATGTTCCAAACAAATTTGGATGTTGCTTCGCTTAATAGAAGTTTTACTTTTGCAATAGATTATTTTTTAAAGTCAGCAAATACATTTGTTTCTAATTGTTATTAGAAATTAAATCATCAGTTTTATTTTTTTCCATCTGACCTCATGAGGGCTGTATCAATACCGGCAAAAAAAGATCTATTAGCCATGTGTGTAATATATAAAATCAATATTTTATCTATTTCATGTACGTTAAATATTTATTAAGCCACAGTTTATGTTGAAGACAATTTACTATAAAGATTGATAATTCATCAAATAACTGGTGGATATCTGTGTAGCGCCATAAAAACATCCCACATAATAATTAACAAGCGCTCGCCAGAGGCTCTAAGACAAACTGACTCGTCCATAAAACTCTTTCACTGTGTTTCTATAAGTGGTGTACACCAGGAAAAGTGCAGAGTAAGCGGTACCTGCATGGGAATCGACCGATAGTTGCACGGTTTTAGGACTTTAAAATGAACATTGCTCCAAAAGCGTGGCCGTTTTCCTCCCTCCACCTTGTCAGGATCATGTATTTTCTTTTTTATTGAAGCAATAGCACAGTACATGCAGTATCAGCAGCTACTCCTCTGACTCAGCTTTCACTTCATGTGGGTCTCCTGCACTTGAACTCACCTCAAGATACATTCAGATTTGGAGAATCCAGGCTGAACACGCTGCTG
This sequence comes from Callionymus lyra, assembly GCF_982586985.1. Classification (NCBI taxonomy): domain Eukaryota; kingdom Metazoa; phylum Chordata; class Actinopteri; order Syngnathiformes; family Callionymidae; genus Callionymus; species Callionymus lyra. The sequence goes on from NC_141831.1 coordinate 23,672,884, forward strand.
CTGTAAAGTCGATGGCTATCGAGGGCGATGAATATGGATTTACCACTTAGACCAGGCAACAGATTCGCAAAAATTTGATATAAATGTAGATTGATATTAAACTTAATGATACGTTTGGTTCAGGTCCAATGAGTAAAACTCATGGCCTGGGGGCCAAATCCTGCCAGGTCAAAAGCTAAATCAAATGTAATAAATTTTAATGTAGATATCATGTAGCGATGAAAGTGTTTAACATAAGCAAGGGAAAAACATGTAGCATCAGCGGTCACAAGCAAACTCTTCAAACCTCCACTATTATAAATATTTATAACACACTTTTAGCACGTTTTTGCAGGAGTTTCTACAGAATTTGCATAGAATATATTTGTTGCTGTATTTTTGTTTACAACTGTAATTAAAGTAACTAAATTAACCTTCTCCGTTTATTCCAATGTATTCTTAATTTGCCTTTATCTTAAACATGGCTTAATAACTAACATTTCACTGTAAAGTTAATTATTCATTGTATTACAGAAAAAAATCATATAGGAGTCATATTTAGGAAAATAATCTCAACTAGAGTACTTTCAATAATCGTTCAGCTCCATCTCAGTGGATCATTTTGTGATCATTATGTTGCTAATTTTTAAGTACAAGGATTCTTCTGAGGTTAATTGTTTTGCTGCTCTTTACTGATTTTTACTTGAAAAATAATAAATAGAATTCAAAAGAATATAAGTTAATTTCTACGATGACCCAATCTGAAGTATTTAATTCATAAAAATGTTTTCTGGGATCTAGTAAAAAAATGTTTTTAAGAAAGAATTATTTCTAATTTGTGAACCATTTCTAATGAAGGTCTGAATCTCCGTGTCGTCACTAATGCTGAAGCACCAGCCCATCATAACGTCCTTCCTCATCACTCACTCGCCCTCAAGGACGTCTCTGCCTCACCATCCCTCACGTCTGCTCTTCCTTGTCCACTTTCCTCGCCGACCCTGCCTCTTTCCCCGCCTTTGTCTGTCGGTGTGTCGCCCGACAGTATTGAACACAGGCATGCCATCACTCTCTTCCTCCCTCAGTAACCATTGCTTCTGAGGACGTCTGTCTCATTATCGCGTCGCTCTGTTGCGAGGATGCAGGTCGACAGGTGGCGATTCCTGTGGTTAGTTTAATCATGTTTTCGTAGAGTGTTGAGAACTGAACGTTCTCGCTGGTGCTTATGAAAGCAGCTGAAACGTTCTGACCCTCAGTGGTTTTAACGGCATGTTTGAGAGCGTAGAGGAGCAGAAGTTCATCTGTTGTGGGAGAGAGACCTTGACTGGCTGACTGATCCTCTTGTATGCGTTTGATGAGATTAAAGCTTTTTACTAGATATCTAAACTTAGCACATCCACGGTTTATGTTGAAGAAAATCAGAAAATTTACTATAAAGATTGATTGATTGAGAGATTTCTGGTCAGTATTCTGTGTTCATTCTAATCATAATTGGTAGGAATATTTCATAATATTAAGAGACGTTTTAGATACGTATTTGGTGAGATAATGTCACAGACACCAGTTTGGTCTTAGTTTTGATGTTAACTTTATAGCAGACCATGGCCTAGTGTTTCTCTGTAAGGACAGATTCTATAAACTGATGTTCATGACCGCTTATACACAATTTGATTGGTCACCTTTGTTTTTAATTTTAAGTTCAACTCGGAACCAACTATAGTTCGATCTTTCTGCATTTCATGTTTGTCAAAAAAAAGAAGGTAAACAAAATATATATTAGGGGGTCCTTGGTCCGTAACATCCATCATGTATTGAAGCCTTGACAAGTGGAATTTTTTTTAAACTTGTATGTAGCCAACTTCAGTCTCTCAGCTGCAGTCTGATGTCTTTCCAAATACAAACACAAGTGTCAACATTTAGGGTAGCATTGTCCGCTAAAAACAAGCATAAATTATAGACTGCTTTAAGTTTTTATCTGGAATGGTACCTCATGTCGATGCTTTAATTCAGGATTGACATTACAGACATGCAGTACGGAGGTATTTGGATGTTTTTTAAGTGTCTTTTTGGACGAAAAGATGAAAAACGAAGATGAAAAACGAAGACAACTGAGTACCGTTCACTACATTAAAATGAACAAACATTTTTGTCTAACTCTAAAAAAGAAACTGATTACTTTGAAAATAATCTCAATCCTTAGTTGATTTTTGGGTGAATTAACTTTAAATCTTATATACTTTTGAATATTTTTCTATTTATTTTTCATTCATATTAGGTCTCACTCCTTTGTTTTACTCATAATAGTACCAGCTACAAAATGAGGTTTTAAAAGGCTGAATGGTAGACAGCTTCATAAAGCTTATAAAGCTGTTGTATCTTCCCTCTCCGGTGTTTGGGCAATATAGTTGGGCGACACTGTGCTCTCTGGGCTGTGACAAAGGGTCGTCCTGCTATGATGAAAACAGTTCAGTGGCATGAGTCTCCTGTTTCTGTCTCACCTCTGGGCCTGTAACTCTTCTAAAGACACAAACAGCTCCTTTGCCTCATGGGGACATTTTAATGGCTAAAAACCTCACATCCATCTCCTCCTGCACGTCAGCTTCAAATAGGCCAGGATACGACAGAGGAAGGCGCTCTGTGAGTGTGTGTGTGTGTGTGTGTGTGTGTGCGCATGTGTGTGTGAGGGAAAACAAGGACAGCCTCTGTAGATTTTTCATTCTGTAGCCGTTCACCCCTGGCAGTCGGTTGTGTTTCATCTTCTTCTTCATTCATCTCCGAGTCAGAAAGAGCAGGAAAACACAAATACTGCACTTTATTCCATCAGAGTTGTTCGACTGTACATCTGGTTCAGGATGTGTTTCTGTCTTTATAACAGCTCTTTAGATCCAGACATGCAGGTCGGGGTTACATGGCAAAATCTGGAGGTCTATTGTCTTCAGCATGTGTTTTATACACACCATTTTTGTGTGAACAACAAACCAGCGTTCATCATCCTTTGAAGTGAAGTGGAAAAATAAATGTTTGAACTGCAAATTAATTGTGTTTTGTTTCAGCTACATGCTGCTCTTCTTCTCCTCTCCGAGTGTTTCATCAGCTGCTCCTCTAGTGATTCTCTCCAACATAGCGGTCCTGCTGGCTGGCATACATGGTTGCTATGGTGGCCAGTGTTTTTGTTGACAAGGGCAGACGCTTCTCTGCTGCGTGGTGATTGGACCTGACTGTCTGTGTTTGTCTTCATCAACGGCCGAGCGACGATAATGAGGAGTGAAATATGTGTTTATGTATCACCGTCGCTCACAAGATTGCCCACTAAATCAAAACGATAGAGCAGACGTATTATGTCACTGACTGACTTTTAGGTGATAATAATAATAAATGTTTAACAAATGTTCAGTTTAGTCAATTTTTTGTAAAATGAATTTCTATGTTGCGTTAATAGGTTGATGATGAATGTTAGTAGCGTCCTCCATCTTTATTCATTTTTATCTGTCGAGCAAACATAAAAAGCTTTATTTCCTAATAAGAAATGAAACAGTAAAGTTGTTTTACTTTTTTTCAAATCCAAATAAGTTGACATGCAGACATTAAACAGGAAATCATGATGTCAAATATGTTTTTGATCAGAGACAAAACGATGGAAATGTATATTTCTAATGCTCTTAAGTGTAATATCGCAGAGATTAAAAAATGCATCCGTGACTCTAAATAAGGGGTGTCAAAACTACATACACAAGTAGCAATATATGTAAGTAATTTATATTTATAGAGCGCTTTTCCAGACTAGTTTCACAAGGCGCTTAAAGAATCAAAACAATGCGCGATAAAATATATACATAAAAGGTCAGAATAACACTGAGGACAACCGTGGAAACATTGTAGATTTTGATCCACAGACCTCAGAGCCCGAGCTGGGGTGTAAGGCTGGATCAGATCAGTGATGTAAGGAGGAGCCTGACCGTAAGAACCAGAATTTTAAAGTTGATCCTGAAAGAAACTGGAAGCCAATGAAGAGTTTTAAAGATCCGGGAAATGTGAGTTCTTCTACTAGAGCTGGTCACAATTCTCGCTGCAGAGTTTTAATCAACTGCAGACGAGACTATATTTTTATATATGTTGATGTAACTGCCTCTACTGAGTGTCATTGTGATGTAATGTTATGAAATTCTTGAATGCCAAATCTAGAGTAATTATTCTGTGTTTTCCTTGTTTCTGGTAGTTTGTTTGTAGTCATCCGATCTTAAACACTAGCAACTTCATGTTTCTTTGTAAGAAAAACAACATGTTACATATTTGGTTGCCTGGCATTGAGTTTGACACATAGGGAGATTTAGATTAAATATACTTTATTATTATTATTATTTTTAATTATTTGTTTTTATCTTGCTGTCATTACTGGGCCTCAGTGAATGCATGACCATAAATATCATTGTTAAACCGATGTGTTTAGAGGAACAACAGTATACTATAATAAACTGATTTGATTAGTTAGAGATGGTAAGATTTGTAACGTTTATCAAGCGAATGTAGACTTGGCACCACACAAGCATAGCTGGAGATCACATCCTCCTAGCAGAGCTAAAGACCTGCACTCAAGATTGTGAAAAGAAGCAACCCCAAGTTTGTGTTTTCACCCCCTAAATCGTCCCAAAACTTCCTATTAAGCTGTGTCTTGTTTGTTTCCGCCATCAGCCCCGGAACGTGACCCTCTCGCTCAGGTTCAAGTGATTTCTAAGGGCTTGGCTGGGTGTAAAATGTTCCTGGACAAACACAGGTAATGAGCTGCATCCAGCAGATAGCTGAGATATTGTCTTCTTGTCACCGGTCCCAGTCTTTTCTCCGGGCCCACTCCGTGGCTGCCACGCTGCGTGAATGGCTTCTGCTGAAGGGGATTCTCCATTAAATCCTCCCTAAGACTTCCATCAGCCCACAACACCAGAAAGGGGAAATTATCTGAGAAAGAAATGGCTGCTGGCCACCACATAGCTCTGCTCCCTGTTATTTTCCTTTTCCCTGTCACTGCTTCATTTGTTCTCCCCGTCAGTCCGTAGTAAATTCACTGATGCATTGTAGAGCCTGCACTCACTCATCGATTAATCCAGCGCCTTTCAATCTGTCCGACAGCTCAGCTTAATGTTTGGCTTCAGGATCAATAGAGCTCCTAAATTCCATGTTTATAAGCCCTTTGTTCTGTTGCAGGTGCACATTTACCTATGGCACATTAGCTGAGATAAGCGGAAGATACTAAAAAATAAAAATGAAATGTTAATCAATCTATTTATTGTTATAAAAAGTACTATACTCCCATTTTTTAAGCTTAAATTAAAAATAAAATCCTTCTGCAGTCGAAGCTGTCCAGTGTGTTCGTCTGCCAGGAAAGTAATTATGAAAGTTAGTATTTTATTGGAACAGGCTCCGTGTTTGGACCTTTGGAGAAACACACTGGGTTTGTTTATGGACGTGAGGATGTGCGAGCGTGACCATTGTTTCACACAGCATCTCTGCACACACACAAGGACACGTCAACTCTCCACACCGCCACTTCAAACTCTGACAAGTCATCCTTGGAAGAGGAAGTGCGAGCGCTTTCATCAAGCATCCTGTTTTGTCTGACACACAGGGACAATGTTATGCCGTCCTTCTTCCTTCATAAAGCACTTTGAACGGCTTCTCTTTCAAGCGTTTAGTGTTTCAGCAACCTCCTACATCACGTCTGTCTCTCTTGCAGTTCTCCCTGTTGTCATAGTGCTTCCCTGAGCTTTCATCCTGTATCTTGAAAGGCTCCGTCATCCATCTTTCTATGGGACATTGACAAAAATGTTGCATACAAATGAGCTTTCAGCTCTAGATTATCCGGGCTTCTTTGTAAAACATCAACATCATTAAGCTCTCGATATAGTCTGGAAACAAATTTTAAATTGCATTTTAAATGCCCAATCCACCGTTTGTTACCCTTTGTTAAATAAATGTAGAACAAGTAACGGATATATGTCTTTATAAATAGCCTTTTATTCAATACCTGAAGGTTTCCTCAATAATATAACAGTTGTGGTCGATTTAGCAATACCTTCAGGTACTTCTATCACATATGTTTTAAACTCGTGGCGCATCCAGTCATTTTATATCAGTGCAGATTAACGTTCATGTTGATGTTGTGACCTATGAAGATGTGTTTAATATAGGCTAATAAATATAGCTTATTGATGTAAACATTTATACAGACCTCCAATAATAATAAAGATGATGATAGGGAAAATAAAATAGCTTGCTGAACGTTTGATAAGGAATAAAAAACACAGATTAAGATATATTAATCCACAAATAACAAAAAAACATACCTCAGTTAGACCCAGTCTTACTGTTGGAGATAGTTTGGTAAATATACATTTTGTACTTACTTTTGCAATGAAGTTTCAAACCCCTGTTCTGTGGTTGGTAAGATTAACTTCAAGTCCATCTTTGTGTTTGAGGTTCCTGTCTGTTCTCTGGCAGTATGTGTTTGACAGCTGACTGGTGGCTCAGATGTTTCCAGACTTGGGTGGCCCGGCTGACAGGCTGCAGCTCTGCTGGCTCTGAGGGTTGCATCTGTTTATTACAAACGCTTGTGAAGGGTTATATGCAAAGCCAAACTAAATTATGTACAGGCATATCTGTCTCTGACGCGTCTGTTTCTCTTCTTTTTTTTTTTGCCTCCTCCTCACTGACGGCCTCACTGTCACCTCTGTTTAGCAGTGACCACACACAAGTTGACAGGCAGGTGAGAAATGCAGAATGGACTGTCAACGGGGTCGACGAGCCCTGCTGCACTTTGGTGACAAAGTATTCTCCAGGGGGGGCTCAGCCACAGACTGAGGGGGCCAGTAGGTCAACACTGGATATACAAAAGCGTCACGATGACAGCTCCCGAAAATCTCAGAGCTAGGATTTAAGTCCCAGTCTCACCCAGAAACACAATATTAATAAATAATTAAAGTTATTTTTCCTTGAATCTTCTCATTATAAGCAGCTGAACTGTTGATGTGTATCTGCTCTTGTTCTTGGTGTTTGACATCAGCATCTGCTGTTGGTGCCACAGGAAGATGTTACCACCTGCCTGTCGCACCTCCTTCAGTGCCCACCTGTGGGGGCATAAGCCAGAGACCACCACTCACCAATGTTGTGCTTATTTAATTCTGGAATGTCTCCTGGTGCTAGTGTAGCAGTGACAGGGTCTTCTCTCTGTCACCGCCTCCTTCTGAAGGTTGTTCTCCCCAGTGGCGGTTGTCTTGGGTTTTTTGTTCGACCCCCAACACCACCTATCATTCCTCTTCAGCCAGAGCCGAAAGCCCCCCATTCTCAGCTTATAAAGGACCAGGTAGAGGAGGCTGTGTAGTTGACAAGAAGCCTCATCACCCGACTGGATGAACTTTATTCTTCCAGCCTCCGAAACTCACACATCTATGTCTGACTGGACGGATGTGGTTGTGATCTCCGTAAGGAACCATAGTTGCTTGTTGAGTTCAACCCTCATGTTCCACTCCTGGTGGTAGGAGAGGGAAATATCCTCTTTTGGCCATATTGAAAACCTTCAAAGTAGGTTTTAAGTGTCTGATTGTATGCTAATACTTAAATTGTAACTTAAATAATTGAATGATAGATGGGTGATTAGAATTATTAAAACTAAAATATTTGGCTTTTTCTCAATAGAGTCATATCTCTCGTTTATCTTCCGAATAAAACCAAAAATGTAAAGGAAAATACAATATAAAGTGCTGTCTTTTATCACCTGTTTAAAGTGTATGTCTTAGATGCTGCTTACCTACAGCAAAACACTCAATTATTCATCACAACAATAGTTTGCAAACAGAGCTGTTATGCTGCCACTGAACACATCAGGAAAACAAGTGCACTTACAAACATAATTCCATATGATTAAAATCACAGTCATTTACTGTTTTGTAACAAGCAATAGATTTATTATATACAATATCAATATGCAAATGGTTATTAAATACTCAGGAAGTGTGTTATCACGCTGGTACTAAACTAGATGTTTTTCTTTTCTAATAATGAATGGAGACAGTTAAACACTTGTGTTTATGCCCGTTATCTTATCAAATAATGACGACAGACGAAATGGAATGCGCCGTTACAAAAATAGGTTTATATTTGGACGGCAACAATTTAAATAATGTAGCCTCAGGTGAGCAATCTCAAATTGCTTTTCATTTCCTCCTCTTATTATCTCTTGCACCACCTTGGGAAGTAACATTTATTAGGATTAAATTGGAAAAGTGACGCTGTTGAATACCAAGTAGTTCAGTTTTTCATTTTCCTCTTTGTAATTCACCAGCGCACAATGACCACGTCGTGTAATCAAATGTGGCTTGTCATTGTCAATGGTTCGACTATATGATAGATAACATCAGGTGAAACTAGCCGTGCACTTACTCAACTAGCATCAACCTTAAACGGCTCAATAAGGAATATTAATGGCTGCTGGACGACATCAATTCTAGTGATTAAGAGAGGAATATGTCAAATTTCAATGTAAAGAGAGTTTTGTACAAACATAAAGATACTGATGAGTACAATACAGGTCCAAGATCTATTGAAGAGTCACTTAAATCAACTTGTTAGTTGCTCTTATATAATATAGACCATTTTATTGTCATAAAGTACAAATGCAAAGCCATTGGAATTGAAGTTCAAGTAAACATGTGAACTTTTTGTGTAATTTCAGCTAATTTTGGGTACATTTGAACATTCATTTAGTTTTGTTTTAAATGTTCTGAGCGACATTATGATAAAAAAGTCTTGGTGATTTTAACGCAAAAAAAAAAAAAATCGCATGTTTTACCGCAGTTCAATGAACATTGATGTTTTATTGTACTCAGGATACATCGTTTTTACTATGTCATAGACATAAAACATTTGCGTTGATACAATGTGTTACGAAAGTAACAATACTAAAAATACTAGAACGTTTACTTTGATTGTTAATGATTAATTTTACATAAAACACATTTGTTGGAGACAGAAATATTCAGTATTTTTCCTTGTCTGGGGCTCTAAAAGTGCACTTCAGAATCTTGTAGTTTACGACAGCTTGAGAAGCAAATAAAAGTGTCAGGATTCTGAAAGAATTCCTATTTTCCGAGGTAAACGTTCAGAGGTTAGTCTTCATATGTTTTGCCACTAAACTGGCTTTTTCTCTCAATCTTTCCTGAAAAGGCAGACGGATGGAGTTAAACATTTTCAGGGCAATTCATCACACATCCAGGCAGAAATTTGAGAAATCTTGTTAGCCCACGGAGGCGATTCCCTCCATTTCCTCTCCTGTGCTGCTGACTAATTACCTCTCAGTGGCCTGAAATGGATTGCTGTGTCATTCACTTTGACTGGCAGTCATAGCAATACTTGGGGTTCTCCAGCTGTAATGCAAGCACACTTCATAAATATTGCCTTAAAATGTTTTATTTTAGTATTTTACTGGAGACAGCGATGGCGTATGTGTTATTGATTTCACTGCAGTTAAACTGCTGGAGCTTTACGAGAGGAACGTTATTTAGAAATCCCCAGTCGTCGGTTTTTTCCTCAAGTACTTGCTGCTCAGAAATATCTCACGGCCGTAGCTCCTCTGTTATCGAGGCATAAAAAGAGACAGTAAATGTCGCCTTTGGTGGAACCGGGTGACAAAAGTGTCAGAAGAGAAGAAAGCGGTAATATTACAAAGCTGCCGCACATTGAGAGATATTCTTCAAGTGTGTTCACTCAAGACTTTGTTCCACCGGGCTGGTAAAGACTTTTTGACACGTTAAGAAAAGGCCAATTTTACTTTTCAAAAGCTTCTTCTTAATAAAACATTATAGTTGAGAGAGTGCTAAGGGACTTTTCTTTGCTACACATTTTCGCTATATGGTGAAGTGCTGCCTTTCTAAGAACTGACAGTGTGGAGATAAAAAATGCTTTAAAAATATATATTCAGCCTTGAAATATTCAGAGATAAATGGTTTGAGGATCATAGAATGCATGTATAATTTGATTTTCTGCATCATTAGCTGAACAACATGGCAGCATGTGCTGGTTAAGTGGTCGCAATTGGCTTGAAAATGTAGGCACACAAATAAATGTAGTGTACTGTTTATTCATATGTGAGATAATATTTAATAATTATAACAATTATTAACCTGAGAAACAAACTCGTGTGCATATTTTGTGCTTCGTTTAAGAGACCGATGTGATTTATGCCCACGGATCGTAAGGAGGTTTAGGAATGTATGGCTTTAAACAAAAATAAACTTTAGCTGATCAAAGTTTTCATGTTCCATTTAAGAGCCTGTCGTGTTGAATTTGAGCAAGTTCAAAGTCTCAGTGCTTGTGAAAACAAATCGATACAGTCACACTCGTGGTTGAGAAAGCGTTTGAGGGGAAATCAATACCTTTTTGTTGTTGTTTGAGTCTTCAGTCTACTCCAGTTGTTCTTACATTATACCTCACTTCAGGCTGTTATCGTCTTCCAAATGAGTTTTTCTCATGTGGAAACGGCTTCATCTCTGTTGACTCTGTTGGATCCACACTAAATCAAAGCACTTGTCAGTAAATGTCGAAATGAAGACACTTGAGTTTAGCTCTGCAAGTATAAACTGCCTCGCTCTGACAGCCTCCTAATGGCTCTGGCAACCTCTCAAGAGCAAAAGATAAAGCAAATTATTATCCGGCTACGATCGACAGATGCCAGCAATAATCTTTTAATTGCCTGTTTAGTCATCCATCAGTACGTTCAGGTGCTTGTAATGTGCTTTTTTTTTTTTTCTGAAGCAGCAGTTGTATCAGAGTTACACGCATCATCAAAGTTGTCACTATTGATACAACTCTAGAGTCTGGAGTTCTCAGTGTAACGCAGGTGTAATTATCATCTTGTTTATTATCCCATTGTGGTCAGTCTCTTGCTCTGGAGTTCTGTAGCATAGATAGATTAATGGTGTGTAGAGAGGACATGATTTGATTCAGTGTTTGTGTGGCAAAACAGATCATTATCACGTACTTGATCTTGAGGTTCTGTGTTTATTCTCTGTTCGTCCTGAGGGAGCTCCAAGAGTATGTTCCAATGATCCAAATGCATGACTAAACAATGATTGTATTATCACTTATATTCAGCATTAACTGTTTTGTATGTGATACTATATTTATTTAAATACATAATACATAATAATAATATTAAAGATAAATGAATAATAAGGAACAAGGTCACAGGAGGGATCATTAAAGGTTGTATTCTCTCAGATATATCAAATAAATAGTCCATTAATCCTAAATTATGGACAGAATAAAAAGTTTGTTTTCTCTCTGCGACAAAAGGATCCTATGTTGTCAGATTTCTGAAGGTTACAAACAAGATGAGCTTTAACAGCAAATCCTACGGTTCCTCAACATGAATTTGAATTGGTAAGATCTGTTCTCTACACATCACAGAACACGTGTCTCATCGTTAAAAAAGCAATTGACCAAGTCACACAACTATTGATATGGTAAGTTAGTTGCAACCGATCGTAGTTAAAAGATTATGACTAGATCGTCGCTGTTGGTTTCCTCTCATAAACGCCAGGACATATTATATTTAATTTTTATATGCACACTAGGCACCAAAAAACAATAGTAACTTGCGAAAAAAAATCAGTTTTGCCTATTAAATTCCGAGAGCATGATGGACGATGTCTACGCAGTAATGTGACGATGACACAGAGATTTCATGTTATAACTCTTTGTTTGAGGAAGGATTCCTGCACAGAATAAATGATGACATTAAATATGGAATGATTTAAATATTTATAAATGATCAGGATATTTGCTCTGAAAGTCTGCTGCTTGAGTTATGGCTACTCTATGTTTTGGTTTCAAAACACCTGCACTAATGGATTCAAAGCTAATGTTTCTATTAACAACTAGGATTCAAATATACAATCCTGTTAAACAGATTATTTAAAAGAAACTTGGGATAACAGGGATCCCAGATATCAGATATTTAGCAGATTTCGGCTAGTTTTAAAGCTGAAAAGATAGTTTTGAAACTTTTATTAAAATTTTACAATAAAACTGCTAAAAAATGTGTTTGAGAGGGAAAAGATGATCAGAAAACGTATTGATCGAGACACATCGCTGTCTGTTTTTGTAAATGTCGTTTGCTTATAATCCATTTGGGAATTCTCTGAACTTAAATACAGCGAGACTATGCCCGATAAAACAAAACCACATTTTTGTAATGATAATAAACTTTGGTCCTTTTTGTGTAAAACTATCCAATCACGGAAGGAACCACACGATATTAACTAATCAGGAGCAACATAAGGCGAAACTTTCATCATAGCATCAATACTCGCACAGATGGACACAACAGCGAGATCGAGTCATCTTAACTTAACAACAACATCATACTGCTGTCAAGATATCAGTTGTTTGGGTTTCTCCACTCTAAGTTCGCACTTTAAATTCAGAGGGTTCTTTGCTCGCTAAAATCAACTGTAAAATCCCCAAAACGCAGAGGGAAATAAACTTCTGGCTACCGGAGGTGCATCTGTATAACATCCCGGTTAAAAAATCTTTTGTTTTAGTTATTATTATTATATCATTTGCAATATCTATTGATTATTTAAAATAAATTAAAATTGTCACCCAAAAAATAAAAAGGCTGGTTGATGATTTGAACATTTTTTTATGTAGATTTTAGGAGAAATTAGGCTCATACATGTCATTGTCAAAGATGACAGCTTTAAACATGCTACAAATGAATAATGCATTGGCTCACTTGCAATTTTCTTGTTGTTTTACAATTCCTCTAATTTAACTTGACCTTACTGGGATCCCTGATATAAGAATGCTGGAGGAAACCTTCAGAATAGGCCTGTCTGTCATCTGCTTCCTACCCTGTGAAGACATAGTTCAACAAAACAAATCTATTTAAAAGATGACACTCATATTTAACTTGATACAACATTCCACTTTGAGCTACTGTGTGTTTACAAAGTGTCAGCAATTCTGAAGTCCATAACTAGTCCGTAGTGACTTGACATTTCTTCAAAACTTCTGCTCTTATCTGTTTAGTTCATGACATTATTTTCTGACACAGTTGTGGACAGGGTTTGTTCATGTTTACACTCAAAACAAGCTGTAGTTGAACTGTTTACAGACATTGAAGTATAGAAATCAATTATCCATGTGAACCCCTGAATCATCATCAGATCCCTTTTTAATGAGTAATTACACTACGTAGTCGTTGTTTTTATTCATCAAGAACTCAGTCCGGTGGCTCATTTGCTCGACCAAATATATTTGCTTCCCTCAAATCACTTTTCAGTAATTGCTTATTTGCAGAAAGTAAACAAGAAGAAGCATTAGAGAGGAAAAAGCAAATGAAAAAAAAAAAACGTTTTTCTTGTTAAAAAGCCATTTAAGCAACAAAGTCAATGTTTTGAATGGAAAGTCTGGCGGACAGTCAAGACATTTAACTTCCTGTGAGTGATGTCCTGCACCGAGGCTGTCAGGAATCTATTGTCTGGAATAAAAGTGCTGCATTTGTGAGTTGAAGCCCTTATATTTGGCTTCATTTTCTGATTTAAATCAGTGTTTTATAGAGATATAGGGAGATTTAGTGAACCTCTACATCAATATCTCTGTGTTATAACATTTTTACGGTAAATCCTATAAAGGTCTGTCAAATCCTCGGAGAAGAGTGTAAGATCCAGTGTGTGGACGAGAGAATCCTGGCTCCTTCTCACTGTCTTTCCTGGCTCAGTGTGTGTCCTCCATTGTGGAACTGGCGAGCACGACTGGATTTGTAATTACCAGCGTGGGGGCAAGTCACAGCTCTCCTCTTTCACTGTTAGCTTTAATGTCCGTGGGCTATAAATAGTGCAGGTGTTGGCTCTCTGGCGAGCAGCAGCGTCTGCTTCTTCTTCATGCAGACAGTAGACAAAGCTCTGTCTGTGTGTGTGCACACATGCACTCATGCACACTGGCCCTCATTGATTTACATTCATCCGAAAAGAGACTGTTTGTTGTTCTATTTCATTTTGCGTTTGGAAAAGACTGGCGGGTTTGTTTCTTTATCTGACGGAAAATGAGCTGGAGTCGAGTCTTCACCTCAGACAACCTCGGCAGTCCAACATGAAGTATGAGGGGGTGTGAAAGTGTGAATATTAACACTGAACCTTGCTTTTATGTTAACACTGGGTTCTTACTCTGTGAGAACTTCAGGTCAGCACGACTCTCAATTAAATTTGTAGCAGCCTAAATAACCTTTACTCAGTAGATCATTATAGTTATATCGCTTCAAAACAAAATGAACCAAATATAATTTGGCTTTATGTCATCTATGTATGTATATACATACACACTCTACCTCGTCTTAATGTCTTATACACTCTTTGTGCTCGATAGTATGTCATTTTCATGCAGAGTACTGGCAGTTTAAGGGACATTGGCATAAAGGTTAGATTATTACATATGAAATAATAATGATTTCCACAATTTAAGCTCCTTTCTGAAATTTAAAGTCCCAGTTTTTTGCCAGGTCACTTGGTCACAAACATATATTTGTCATTTTTATTAATGCGACTCCTATTGCACTCCCTATTCTTCAGATTCTTACTAAAGCAAACCTAAGGAACTAGCTTACCCGGGCAACGACTAGTATTCCAGATAGTTTAGACATGTCCAAGTCAGGCCTGGGGGCCATTTGCGGCCACGTAAGGTCCATTATAAACTGCATTCTCGACCAGAGAGATACATTTTTATTATTTAATTTTTTTTTCCATAAAACCTTTAATACACGAGTTACCATGAGACAAATGTAAAAGAGATGAAGTGTTGATGCTGATTTTTTTTTTTACTGTCTGTAAAGGACCTCTGAATAAGAACTCTTGATAAGATAACACTCAAAAAAAGTTTGAACACTACTAAGCTAGTCCTATCATAAACACACTAGGTGAGTGATTTTTTTGCTTTCTTTTTTTTTTTTAAGACCTTTTAATTTGTGCAGTATTTTCCCTGATTTTCTGGGACTCCACGTGTCTTTATAAGTATATATTTTAGCTGGGTATTGTTTTGATTGTTCAAGTGCTTTGGTCAAGAAAAGCGCTTTACAAATTATCTTAACTTACTCACTTTTGTTTATTTTGTAGAATATGATCTGATTGCTCTTACTCTAAGTTAGAGTACTCATTATTAATCGAGATCCAAAGCATACGTACATTATGAGATGTAGAGAGACCTGATGTCATGGTTTGCTATGTCTTATTGTGGAAGTAAAAGTTAAATTAAGTTTAGCTTTTTCAGCCACTGATGGCTGGCTCTGATACGGAAGAGTCAGGAAGTAGTCATCACGTTTACTACCACAACTCATTCATAATTGATCAATGCTAGACCAAAATGCGCATATTTACATTGTTGAATAAATGTTTTTTACCTGCTGTTAATTCAATCATTAATTAAATAATTTATTTAAAATCGATTATTGTCTAAAAAAACACATCAAGCTTTGTAGTGAGAATAAGTTAAATAGTCAACATAGAGTCTTTGGAATGGAGAAATAAACACACTCAGTTCTATTCAAATAATGTTTTCAGTCAGTAGATATTGGACGCAGTGCTGAACTGAACACCTCAGAGTTCATCTCAGGTAACACGCTGTAAGTCCGAGCAACAGGTTTGCAGATACATAAGCGAGCACTGATTGATCATCAGTGGAATTTAATGATCTCCTCTCTCCGGCCAGTTGCTAAGCAACATGAACCCTTCTGTCTGTAGTCACCGTGTCCCCAAAGAAGCGTCATGTCATCGTCCTGGAAGCTTCAGGAATGCTGCGTAGTACATGAAGGTGCACTGATGGTCTCCAGGTCATTACTTCCTTCCCTGTCTTGTAACAGGACTTTTTACAATAACAGTAAACATAAAATCACACTTTTATTTAGTAGCTCTCATTTTGGCACCAAGAGAATTCTGGAAAGAAAATGCTTTTCACTCCTTCCCCGACTCAATTTTCTGCCGTGAGTCTCAGAGGTGGAGAGGGAGGAAAAAAACAAGAGTGAGAGACACAGCTTGAGAGGAATCAAGCATTTCCTTTTTCCGTGCTTCAAAAATCCCCCACATGGTTGCTTTTTTTGGCTCCACTGCACTTAAAAGACAACAAATGAGCTTGTAAATCTCTAACACATAAAGCAAAAACAAAACTGTTTGAATGTTCTATCATTACTTTTACCAGACAAATCTATTCTCTGATTCCCTTCGTGATCATTTCAAACATAAATGTACTGAAGAATTTCTTGTAATAAAACACGTGTGAACCTGTATTGCTAATGAATTTTAAAAATAACACTTTGTTGTTAGCAACTTTTGCTTCATCTATACACACTTATGCATGTTTTTTAAGGGAAGAAAATACAAATTATGTATTTTACACCCACTAATGGAGTGATCAATGGAGGTGTTTTGTGTTTAAGAATTGCCTTATTTATGACGTTCCGAATCCTGAATGTGTTGTTGTTCCAACCAGCTTTTGCTATGTCTTATTGTCAACTATTCAAAATGGTTTTTATCAGGTACAAATCGGTGCTAAGCTAAATATTCAAGCCTAAAAAGAAATGGTCTGACCAGGAAAGTTAAATAAACAAAAATACAATAATCATTTATAAGTGCACCTTTCATGCTAACTGAAAGAAACCCCCCTTTTTTTGGTTAGTCAACCACATTGTGGGAGTCGGTTGGATTCAATTGTTATTGTCAGCACAACACTTCTCTCCCTGTCTTGCAAGCTGGTCAACATTGACTTCATTAAAAAGAAACACGACTTGTCCTCTGAGTAACGGTGTGTCAGTGTTGACGACTGTCGGCAAAATCTGGTTCAACGCCTCAATGGTGTTTTTCTGCAGCACGCGGATGATTGAATGACTGTTTACTAGCAGAAAACGTATCTCACGATGTATTCGCTGTTTGCTGAAAAACGTGTCATTGTTTGTGATGTATGACAAGAGGTTTTGTTGCCCAGAGATGGGCTTTCAAAACATTGCCAGCTGAGTTCCGTGTTCCTGGCAGCAGCTCGAGATGAGAAACTACTGGCTGACAGATCCTCTACTTTTATTGCAATAAGATATTGTGTCGTTTAGTTTCACTTTCATCTGACAGCGCTGGCCGTATTTCACAGAGAGTCGTGAGTCCTGTTTCATCGCTTCACAGTCTTTCTCTTCCAAAAATATATTCCCGTGTTCACTCAACAAATGACCTCATAGACAATTGAAATGATGATATTGGTGCTGAAAGTCTGTTAAATAACTGAGAAGCTTTTTATTAATGTGCATTTAACAGAGAGTTTTAACAGGAGGTTTAAGTCTAATACTGTGTTTTCTCTGCGTTTGTCCTTCATTAAATGTATCCAACCTTTCCTTAACATCAGGTTCACTTTTATTGTTGTCTCTGTTCCTGATCTTAAACATTAGAAACTAGTTTGATGTTGAGCCAACCGTATAGTGACTTGCAGTTGCGATTATACTGTACTTGAATGCACTTGAAAATGCGATATTTATACTATATTGAGTATATTGACTATACCAAGGAGCTTCACCCAACTTAGTTTTTTTTGCATTATTGTCAGTAAATCTACAACTTTATTGACACTACACGGTCACAAAACTGTCACAAAACCTCCCCCCCAGACACACAACCACTCTTTTGTAATAAGGTTCTTATTAACTGTTTCAGGGTGCTTAAAAAAACAGCAAGCTGTCAATAAAAACAGCTGATTTGGCACTTTGAATATCACTGGATTAAACTACCCTATTTTCCGCACTATCAGACGCACTGGATTATAAGGCGCACCTTCAATGAATGGCCTATTCTAGAACTGTTTTCATAAATAGAGCACACCCGATTATAAGTCGCATAGAATAAAAGATACAGTCAAAGATAGATAAAGCTGTGCTAAAGGGAATGTCAACAAAACAGTCAGATAAAGTCAAACTTTATCAAGCATTCTGACAACTCTGTTCACTCCCATGGTAACCATGTTCGAATGATTTTTAAAAGGCTTCAAGCAGCAGTGCTCGAGACTGGTGTTGTGAACAGACAAATGTTTAGTCCTCATCAGTGAAGTTGAGCGCGTCTATGAGAGCTAGAGCGCGCGTGTATGACATGTTGAACGCACGTGTATGACTGGTTTAGCGCGCAGCAGAGTGATTTTTGCGCCAAAAAAAAGTTTTGAGTGTGCATCAACCAAGACACATTCACTCAAAACAGTGGCAGTAATCTTACTCCATAGCCGTCCGCCATGATGTGACGTGCTTCGTTAATCCCACCCCATGATGACGCAATGGTGTAATTCCGCCCACGGCGTGTCGGCTCAGGAAGCGCAAAGTGTTTGTAATCAAGTCACCCACCAGGTAATGTTCGTTTTTGCGAGAAATTTAGGCTTTTAAGTGCGCCTTATAGTGTGGAAAATACGGTAATGAAATGTTATTAGTGAAGGGTGACTGCCATCACAGAGGGATGTGAGATGGTTATGAATTAGTGATATGAATTAAAAGTATATTAATGTGTGCAATGACAGACAATACTTTCACTTATTTCCGGCCTGAATGATCCATCGTTGCTGTGACCTTGCTCTAATAGAAGTTAATCTTATTTTAGTGTCAAAAAACAGGACCTTTTCATGAATGTCCTCTGGTGGATTTTATTTTCCAGGCAACAAAAATAAAAACATGTCGCAGTGACCGCTTTTCGTGAGAGTACAGGGTTATTGCTGCTGTATCTTTTTTTTCTTTCTGTAGAAGCGATTTCATTCTTGATGGCTGATAAGTAAGAGCAATACAAATTGAGCTCTGCTGCTGAAATCTCCAATTACCTCATCCGCTCTCACAGCCTGCTGCCTCGACAGGGAGAAAAGATGAGAACATTACAAAGAAAAAAAACAGTCGCAGGAAACAACCTCTTGTATTTTCACGCACATTTTCCAGTTTAGTCGAGGAACGCTGATGCGGGAAATTGGTTTGTCTCTGTCTGTCTCACTGTTTGGCCAGTTGTCAGTGAACTCTATTGTTTTTGAAGTTGGAAAAAACAACAAGTCTGTTGCTGACTGGTGATATTTCATTTCCTCACACCTGCATCAATGTCGCAAATTGATTTGTTGTTGTTGACCTGATTTCCGTCAGCTTTTAAAGCTAGTTTCAGACGACAGTCTCTGTGTCCTTGAGATATTTATTCTTCTGTATTTACACTCGAACTTTCACTGCCTCTTTTTCTGAAACAGATGAGGATGAATGCACTCACTTCATCTCCACAATAATTGTCTTAGTTAATCATATTAAGGTTTCTTTTGACACTCCTCATGATTTATGCTTCAACTCTAACAAAAATATTCCTTTCTCTTTTTTTCATTCAATCCTGGTTAGTAGTAAATTTGAAACAGAATGATCCTAGAATGGAATTTATTGAATGTTATTGTTGCCAAAAGCTCAAGCCGAAAGACTCAATTTCATAATGGAAGTCAGCTGAAAAGTTTTCTTTTCCATACACACACATTATGACTTCCTTAAGGGAAACTTGGAACTCCAGTAGGATTTTTCAGAATTGACTAAGACACGTCCCATGACCTCAACCATGCCTCATGCTTTCTAAGCCCGTCTGGGATAATCAGTCCTTGTCAGCCGATCATCTTTAAACCCTCCAAAATCTTGGATGGTTCAATCTTCCATTCGAACACATTATTTCATACAGAAAATGTTTTTTCCAGATTGTAAGTTATATACTTATATACATTCTGTAATCCTCTCATGATTGGCTCCTACAATTCTTTTGGGTCAGACCTGACCAGGGGGCCAGATGCACATATAAAAAAGAATGTTAAAGTAATCTTTCAACTCACAACTTCTGTGTGAATCATTGTTTAATAAGATTATTTAAAGCAATTTTCCTGAAATACTTGCATGCAGAAGACACAGAATTCCAAAAAGCATTTGTCCCGCTTTGATGTTGCACCACAATGATTTGCTGCAACAATCACAGCTTCCACTCTCATCTGCACTCGGGTTTGAGATATTGAGTTTCCTCCGTCAAGTGTTGCAAGTTTTACTCTCTGCAGTGTGAAGCACAGACTTTGCAGCTTCCCTGCACTGCTGTGCCTCTAGTCCTGGAATAAATCCTGCTTTTATGGAGTCCAGCTCAAGTGCCGCTCTATAAATCTTGAAGAAGAACCATAAACATGTCCACAGCAAACTTACCTTGGATCCCAGTTTTCGTGTGAGAGTGAGTAACTCAGTTTGCAGCGAAAACTTTATTATAAAAAATTGAAACTATCTCCAAGACTAAAAAGACTTGTCGTTTACAGATCGCAAGTTACAGTCTTCTCGAAATGATTTGTTTGGTCATAATAGAGATGTCCAGTGTTTCCTAGGTTGGCATTGGGTTCCCCACCCAGCTTGTCATGTCTGGAAACCTTCCTTAAGAAGTCGCCTAAGATGCACGACACAACCTCAACTGATTTGTGTCAGTGTGGACGAACCATTGGTTCTGCTTTGAGTCTTTCCCGGATGACTGAGCAGTTCAATGTATCACTAACTTAGGTTGGACGAAAAGGAAATTGGCCTTGACCAACCAGTGCAGAGTCCTCGTGACTAATGATGCATTGAAAAAAAAAAAAGGTATTATTTCCCTCTGTTTTGCACCAGAATTCAAACATTTTCCAATGACGAACCAGGACTATATTAACTAGATTGTGACATGGTCAAAAAAGCACAAAATAGCCTGTTGTGTTCACAGGTTTAATGCTCTAGTTGTATGTCAGGATCCTTTATGTTACTAAATGTTTTAAAGGGCAATTGTGTTGCTTGGATTTGCTTAAAGATACCACTTATTTTTTCCAAATACTTAAAATGTCAAGCAGAGATTCTAGTGTGTGACTTACTTTACTGACTTAAAGTTGGTATCTGCTGAAAGCGGCTTTGATGACCGAGTACTAGACGCTTCTTTTCACCAGTAATGAGCAGATTTTCTCACTTTTGAAAGTTTAATTAGACATTAAACAGTCGCAGGATTCCACAGAAGCTGCCGCTCGCAGCAGATACGCACTGTTTGGCGGCGCCGATGAAATGTTCACTGTTGTTCTCTCCCTCCTGCAGAACAACATGACTCAAAAGCCGCGGGAGTTAACAGACAACCAGGCCGGGCCGCTGCACAAGAAGAAGCCCGGCAGGCTCCCCAACGGCCTGGGCCTGGAGCACTGCACCAACAACTTCCACCGGCACCTGCCTTCGGACCAGGAAAACAACCCTCGGCTCGCGCAAACACACGGCAAGAGGAAGAAGAAACACCTGAACAAGAAGCGTAAAATGGTATGTCGGCCATCTTTCTTCTACTGTGGTGTTTTATCTTTCAAATATTTTCAGTTAGGAGCTTTTCAAGCTACCATTGTTTCTTTAAGGAAGAAAGCAGATTTAGGAATGACTTCATCATCATTTAATAATAATTATAAATCATGTATTAATTGGTAAAGAACATAAAACGGCCAACAAGCCAAACATCAAAATGTTTAATTTAATAACATAATAATATAATAATAATAATAACCATGTTTGTTTTTTTTGTTTGAAAAGAAAATGCAACCTGTAATGAACATCTTTATTATATCATTATTATTATATTTTGCTAGAAAATGCTCATGTCAAAAATATTAAAAGTACAATGAGGCGGTCTTAATAAGATGCTAATTACGTGATTTAGACTTTTCCACAATAGGTTTTCACGTGTTTAGTTTTACCATATATGTTTGTATGTAAAGAAAAATATGCTTTTAGTGGTAAAATAAAGTTACGTTTAGTAGGATGTCATCCACCAACTCTTCTTCTACTTCAAAACACAAGTGTCAATATGTTGTTCATGGTTTAAATGAAAGCTTTAGCTTCTTGGTATAATTTCCTGATACATTCTTGTAAGAAGCAAAGTTAAAATGTAAACAAGATAAGGTCCTTCTCCTGCAGGTGAAAAGGTCTCTAATGAATATTCATAATGCATTGATGTCGGGATGTTTTCTAGCAGGTAACAAATGTGTTGTTGTTGCCAAATAATATATCGAATCATTTTTTGGAACGTGAAAATGTCAAAGTACATGATGATCTAGAGTTAGGAGTCTAAAGCCAACAATGTTGCTCTGGATTTAATTATCCAAGTCAGATTTTATAAAAAAATCTCCATTCCAAAAAGGTTATTTTGGGCTATGCTTGTCTTATAACAACGTACAACTAAAACATGGCAGCCATCAGTAAAACATGAGCTAACCAAGTGTCTGCTCTGTTCACATTATATGTGCAAGAGCAATTGAGAGACCTCATAGACTCATCTGACGTTTTGCATTATTGAAAATATTATCTGTTGTATTGCAAAACCATTATCTCTGCCGTCATGATACAGAAATATTTGTCTTCTAGCATGGAACCATTTAAATTGTCAGTTCCATCTGGAGCTTTATTTCTCCATTATAGCTGCAGCATTGTGAAGAGTAATCCGCCTGTTATCAGCACTTTTGTCAGCCGAGCAGGGAGTAAAAAGTGAGAAGTGTTCTTTGCTGTTGGCTTTTCTTCCAGCCCAGCACACAGTTCAAATGTTTTTTTCCATCTCTGGCATTGACCCAAAGATCTGGACCATGTGATATTCTCAGCTCCGGGGAAAGGAAACCGCTTGCTTCTGACAGAAAAAGAAGCTCGGCAGTGAAAACAGGTGCTGACAAGAGAGTGAGATTCAAAACAATCTGTCTTTTTAATTCCTTGTCTTGAACTCTCGGCTGAGTCACAAAGAGTCACTTGTATGAAGCAGCACAATTACACGAGACACTTGCATGAACCAGATCATCTTGTTGAATATACTCGAAGGTGGGAAATGGCGACATTGAAGGCTTTAGTTTTTTTTTTTTCGTCAGTGCTTCCGTCTTGTTGTGTCGTGTGGACAACAACTGATCTTTTGCAGGACGATCAAAGTTATGTATTTAGTTTCAGCCTGAGCTCGGGCTTACATGCTTACAAGGTTGTTCCTGACGAAGTTCTGCCCGCTGCTGTTTGAGAAGGGGATTGTGGTGTTGTTGACGAATTCTGGTGTGAACAGAGGGACGTGCCGGCACGCCATCTGCTCTCCGATCAAGTCAACGCCACCGAGAAATGGAGAGGGGGAGGAGAGAACCCATCCCTCAGGTTGGACCTCCCACCTGATTCCTTGCATTTTTGCCAGACCTCCTGCCTGTCCGTCTGTCTGGAGCTCCTTCTGTCTGTCTGGCTATATACGGTTGATAGGAAAACAAGAAGTGAAATCAACATGGTGTCTATTGTCGCAGCCTCCAAACAAGAAGGTCTTTAGGCAAGTCTCGGACGAATCCTGGTTCATTCTTTGTGTTTTCCTCACGCTTTAATGGGTTTCTATTAGGCACTTATGTTTCCCAAGCCATACACATTTCAATTATTATGGTGAATTAAAGAGGAAGAAACAAAAACAATAGGCTGATGATGCTTCATTATTAAAAGGCAATTCAATAACACCTTTTCTAAAATAAGAGACCCATTAGCACTGCCACGATTATTAGATAGTCCATTCGTCACTGATATTTATATATTTTTTTCGATTCCCTGATTTATTGAATAATGCAACTTAAGCGTAAATGTCAGCTTTTTAATCTAACGTGTCTCTTGCACAACCATAAATAGGTTCAAGCTTTTTTAATTGTTTTTGCACTGACTTAAGGTGAAAGCAGTTATTTCTGTTAATTACATCAAACTTTAAATTTAAAAAATAGGAAACTGAATTAAAGTAAGCTAAACATAAAGATGTGAAACCGACTTTTCTAATTGTTCTGATAAAAACAAAGCAGAAAAAACGTCACTAAACTTCACTCTCTGGTCTGTAAGAATAAAAATAACATGATGAATTATGAAGTCAATGGCCAGCAGGCATTTACAGGAGAAACACTTGCTTCCATTCAAACATGAACTTGATTCTGTAATATTTGTAAATCAGACAAACAAGTCTTTCAGTTCGGGTGAACTTTATTAAGAATTCGGAGAATACAAACTAACTAATGGGACAACAAGCCTTTTATCACTACACCAATGATCTAAAAAAAAAAAAAAAAAAAAAAAAAAAAATACAAACAACGATGTTGATTACTAAATTTGTTTTACAGTTGACCTCTTTGCTATTATTGTAGTAATAGTGGCAGCCACAACACTGTTTCATGAAACTTAATTCGCTGTTTTTTTGTTGAAATATATCACAAAGCAAGGCCGATATAGAATGTCAATTTTTTTTATTCCTGGAGGCTGTGATTAAAAAGGAAAAGAACGCATATGGGACTCTACAAGAGATGGTGGGAAAAAAAACACAATTTCACAGTGTTTTGCTTTTTTGCTTTCATAAATATTTTTTTATGTTCTCCCGGTGTTACGTAGGTTTACTCCGAGCACTCCGGTTTCCTCCAACAGTCCAAAAACTTACAGAGGTTGATTGGAAACTTGGGGAACTTGTCTGTTGGTATGAATGTGTGTGAAGGGTTGTATGTCTTTGTGTGTCCTATGACAGACTGGTGTCCTGTCCAGGGTGTCCCCCCGCCTCTCGCCCTTAGAGTCTGGAATGGGCTCCAACAACCTATGACTTCCTCCTAATATGCAGGCCTGGCCTACAGGGAAGTGTTATGTTGGTCATATTATACTTGTACAGTATGACCAAAATAACATGCTTACAAAATTTCAACTGCAATATTGGTAAAAAAGAAAAGACAATTATGTTTTTCCCCCTATTCCCTCTATTGTGAAGGGATGTATCGTTTGCCACATGTAGCCATTGTATGTTTACTCAGGTTGACAGCAACACGTCAAGTCGGTTATAATCATAATTTGAGGATGAAAAGTTTGGCGATCTGAGGTGCCGCAGGAACGGTGATTATATCTTGTTTATAATAATTTACTAAGTAAATTAGAGGATGTAATTGCTGGAATATGTGGGAACCTCTTTATCGCAGGATATCACGCTTGATTGCGTAGATCTGCCAAACACATTAACCGAGCGCTGGATTAATGTGATCCTGGCAGCAAGTCTTGTCAGCTGGTTGCAGAGTTTTATTGGCTCAATATAAAGTCTCAATCTAACCGGGATAAAAGCGCTCCCTGCAATCGAGCAGCCCACCCAAGCAGCTGACGGATGTGCTTTTATTAATCCGGGCCCCATCTCCCATCAAATCACTTTAATCGATTCAATCTGCTTCTGGGATGTTGAGATGTTCCGTACGTCCAAGCTCTGTTAGATGATGGTTTCATAAAGTTTGAATTCAATAATCCAAATAAACATTTATTTGGTTATTACCTCTTGTCCATGCAGATTAATTTTTTAATGTTGAGATGGTGATTTATAAAGACACCAGTGTTATAGGTAAGATTAAGGAGAGACTATGGATGTCAACATTGGAGCACAAACTCATAGATAATTAAGATAAGTTAAGCCTTAAAGAGTGACAAAACAAAAGCAAGAGCTGACTGCACTGTTCTGCTATGTAAATATACATTTTGGTTGCAAGTGATTTAGAACGCAAAAAGATTTTGGCCCCTTATGTGATTTGAGTTTAACCCCCTGGTCAGACCGGAGCTAAAGAATTAGGGTCTCATCCTTGTCAAGCTACAGGTCAGCTCTTCAGTGTCTAGGACTTCCTGAACGTCGCAGGTTAAACTGTCTACTGTTTGTCGTGAGCAAAAAGTCCTGCTTCAGTCGTGCCAGAGGCTGTTTTATCATTCCACATCGCTCCAAACCTCCACTGAACTCTAACCTGCTGGCCTGCACGTGTAATGAGATCAAGCCCACCACGCTAACAATGTTCTCCTCCGCCCTGTCTGCCTGTCTATCTGTCTCCATGCATTTGGACGTGCCCTTGTTCTGAAGGCAGATTTGATTTCTTCTCCGCCTTTCATGCTCTTCCATCTGCTGTAAAAATGTAATAATATGTTCTGCTTCTCCAGCTTACAGGGTCACCCTTAATAAGCTTATCTGCTAAGCCAATAAGAGATTTGAAGAAGCGAGATGTCTTGATTGTCAGATAAGATGCTAAATCCGTTCATGACGGCAGCTTCAGTTGTGAGGACTGTAATTGTTGCTGTCAAAAATTACTCTTATCTACATGTATCTACGCAGTTTAGACTTTATTTCATCATCTTTAATTAGAAAAATATTTATTGAGGGCTCATCTAAATGTTATCGTTTGTGTACCTTAGTTAAACTGCTTCTTTTTTTTTTATACAGGTACAAATTTTGTTGAGTGTTTGTTGACTGAGGCATGAAAACTTAAAATCTTCTTTGACTCGGACTGTATATTTATTTGTGCATCTCTGCAGTTTGTGAAATATTATTAAATATGAGTCACTTACATGACCTCTCCAGGAAAGTGTCTTATTTCAATACTTAAAAAGCCTTAAATTAGAAATAAGAGGACAAAGAATCTGTTAATAGGGTGAGAAAAACATTTAGTTTCTCGTATTAATACATTAATCTTGTTTTGAAAAAACTATAAACAAGTACTTAAGGTGTGATAAATAACTAAAGTGTTGATTTAAGTGTCTCTCAAATGTATCCTGGACCTCTATTGTATCATCAGTATGTGTCTGTTTGCACAAAACTCTCTTTTCATTGAAATATTTACATTAGAAAATGTTCTTAAGCCCCGCCCACTGAAAACGCTATGTTTTTCTGGAGCTAAAATCTTGTTCACTCACACTGTGCGTCATCAACCCAGGAAGTTTGCACCTCCAAGGGACTTGTTGTATAAACAAAGCAGGCATTATTGGAGTTGGTTGGTGAGCGGAGCCTATTATTATGCCATAATGGATTCTCGCTCTCGTAACCTCTTGTTTGCTGAGATTTCAGACAGTGGAGAACTTTATAGAGTAATATCTTACTTACGGAACATGGTCATGATGAGGGACTTACTGCATCTTAAAGGAAGACTTCAACATTTGAAACATGGGAGTTAAGAGCAAGTCAGGAGAGCTGGGTTTTCACATTACCTTTAAAATAAAACAATTTTCTAGCTTGTCAGATTGGATTCCACTTCATTGTATTTCTATAAGAAGCTGACAATTAAAAAAAATCTTGTTTATTGTTTTTTTTTTTTTTATTCAACACCTTTTTTCATTGTTTTGTGAATTAGTTGTTTATATTTAATCAATACCATTTAGTTCCAGTACATGTGTGACCTCTAATAACTAACTAGTGTTTGTGATCCATATTGATTTGCTCGATGATCTAAAACCAACTGGATCAAGAGAGAAAAAACTCAGTCATGGCAGGTTCAAATGA
Source organism: Callionymus lyra (assembly GCF_982586985.1). Classification (NCBI taxonomy): domain Eukaryota; kingdom Metazoa; phylum Chordata; class Actinopteri; order Syngnathiformes; family Callionymidae; genus Callionymus; species Callionymus lyra. Next base: position 23,700,195 of record NC_141831.1, read on the forward strand.
AATTCAAATCTCATTCCTGTCATTTAATGCTTCAGTTGTGTTTTGATTTGCACGAAAACTTGTGACAGCAAATTAACTCCCCCGTTTATCTTAACTACATGCATTCACAGCCCTGCCTACACTTTTTACTAACCCTCCATTTGTTTGCTTGTACTGACAGTGTCTTTGAAACCAGCCCCTGATTCTGTTTGACAATTCTTGGCCAACATGCCTTTAAAAAACACTTTTTTTTTCTTCCCTGCATGGCTTGAGCTTAGAAACATTTTCTTTCAAAGCGTCACTTCACTTTAAGATAGCTGGCACTGGAGGAAGAAGGGGGAGTCTCTACCCACTCACAAGGCTGTTAAATGGAGCCATTTCATGGAAAAGAGACGGGCTCTAAGTAGTCACTGTCCACCCTGACGCGGCTGTCTTGACAACCCTTACAGTCACTGAGAGTGAGGGAAATTAAGTGGCTGTTCTTGGAATCAAAGTGTCGGCCAAAAAAAAACCCCTACAAATCCAGGGTGTCATTCTACTCTGAGCTCAGGGCCGAAGGTGTCTTAAGAAGTCTTTGTCACAGCATTTCAGTGTCTGTCACGGTCTGGTCTGGCTAATCTGATCTGCTGGTATTTTTCACCTGTTGGTTGGTTTAGTTTTGGTTTCTCCTGACTCACAATTGATGTGTAAATACAGAAATAGAAATTTGACTCAGGGAGTCACTATAATCCATTATCAAAACAATCGTTTGGGATTTGGATTCTCCCTCAAATGGACACAACTTAAGCTAGTGCTAACAGCTTGTAGCTGCTAATTTGTTTATTCATTTATTTTTGACATTTAGTTAATTTTTCATTATTTTTTAATGTACACATTTGAAAAAAAAATGGTCAGGTGTTACACAATAACAGAAATTTGCGAGTCTTAACTAAATGATTTAATACCTAAATGAGCAGCACCAGATGTGGATAAGGGGTCTTGGATGTTCATAACATTTTAGTTTACTGCCTTAATTTAGCTTTAAAAAGGTTTGCATGTTCACTTTGCCTGTGAACAACGTAAAACTCTCACTGATTCTCTGCATACAACCAATCAGATATTAATGTAGGTGATGTGGCTGCATCAGAGACAAACTTTAAAATGGATTAAAAAAACAAGCTGATGGTCACAAGTGCAAAGTAGAATGTGTTGTCTCAGGGTAACATCACTATATCAGTGTTGAACTTTGGCTCCAGGCTGGAATGTGAGGCAGTAAAAGTGGTTCTTGATGAGAACATTTTTGGATATGGACTAGTCGTGCCAAAGACACAAAGCATCTGATTACATGTCATTCACAAGACCTTACAGATCGATTCATTGAGTTATTTATGGGGAAAAACTGCTTTTCTGTTTGGATCTCTACTTTAAAGTGCTGGTATGGAAGCAAGTGCTGGGTGATGTTTTCAGCGTTGGACTCAAATGATCTGTTTTATGGAATAATACAGCTGTATTTACTCAGCATGTGTCTAATGTTGGCCTGCTCTCTGACCCTCTCTCCTGCAGCTCTGAGCGACTCCTTCAAGATCTAATCGTTTCTTTCAGTAGTTTTCAAGCTCTGGCCTTTGTATCCAACAAGGTTTTCCTTTCAAATTCACTATCACTGGGTCTTCTTTTTTTTGCCCGTTGACTCCCTGGAAGTATTTTCCTCATCAATCCTTTCGGTGTTGGACTATTTTAGCAGCTTAAACTTTCTGACAGGCGAAGATGAACACCCACTCACTCAGACTGAAGCTACCAGCAGCATCTTAAAACCTCAAACTGTTGTGAAGATACAAAATGAACCAGTATACTTCTATTAACTTTTCTGTGAGGGCTCGTTGATGACCTTTCCTGTCGAGAGTTTGAAAAAGTGAAGCAGATACATTCTTCTCTGCTTCTTAAAGTCCTGAAATTGAACACAAGGCAGTTTAATGCTTAAGTCTCGAAAAGCGCTATATAAATAAATATTACTTACTTACTTACTTACTTAAGTTCTTCTTTTTACTTTGTATTTTTTTGCTTTTCAGCTCAACTAAAATTGCACCAGATGACCTCTGATCTGTGTTATAAAGTGTATATTAAATTGACTATTTTAATCAAAAAACAAGATTATTTTCTTTGTTTGCATCATGAAATCATATTTTCAATTTTTTTCCTGGAGTTTAAATGTCTTTTGATTTTCTTCCTACAATGATAAAGCTACACTTTAACTAATTAATTCCCTGTCCCAAGGAGAGGTGGGGGGTTTCCAGCATGGAAGTTTTGTGGTCTGCGGTGTCTTTCCTTGTTGGAAAAATGCAACCTTGTGAAAATAAGAAGGATTAGTTGAGTAGGTAAGATCTTGTGACAAACCCGTAACACCTTGACATGTGTATGTTAACATAACCTGCAGTCAAGATCTGTCCTTCATTTCCACCTTATACACAGGCCAGTATTCATGTTGCTTTTATAAATATATCTATGTGTATATATATATATATAAAGTGGTTACAAGACCTTCATGTGAGCGCTTGACATACCTGAGAAAACATATGCACTTTTCTTCTTGACTCAAAATGCAACACAAAAAAGAAATGTTTTTGTTCATGGCTCATTACAGGTTTACCACGCTGGCCTGAGTGTTACTTTAAAGAGCTCTCTTGGCAGTGGAACCTCTCATTGTAGTATAACCTCACCTCAAGTTGTGAGAGTGGAGTTAAATATTTGCCAGGCGGCGTCAGAGGCAGCAAACACTTTGGTGTTCGGCGCGTTAAATGGGGTGAATCGCTGTACAAGCACGAAATGCAAATGTCAACATATTCTGTTTGTTGTGGGAACGCTGGTGAATCCTTTCGATTCACATACTGTACGCTCAAGAGAAGAATCAGCCAAATATGTTGTCAGATTTGGCCCAGATGAGCAGATGGAGATGGTTTCCACAGAGGAGCCCAAAGGGAAGGCCAGAGTCTATCCTCCTTCCTTTCCTTGTCGCCCGGACGGTGCCAGCTTTTGATCACAGTGTGCCGAGGAGGTGGCAGTCTTAGCCCGGTTTCGCCGTTTCCCCAGGGCGAACCAGTCGCCATCTGTGACTGGTCCAGGCTGTGAGGCTTATTAGCCACAAGAACAGGCGTTTACTCACAGTTTGAATTCATAAGAGGAAATCACAAATTGTTGTTTTATTTTTAATTCATGTGTTAATGTAAAGTCACATAACAAATATATTTTATATTGTTTTATTTAATATGAATCTTTTGATTCAACATCTAAAAAGAAGTACACATGTGGAAATAAAATAATAAAAACAAATAAAAAAAAACCCAATATATTATTTTTTCTAATGTTATTAAAAAATAATATTTTTCTTGAAGGTAAATTCCTTATTTTAAATGTCAATCCTTTTTCCTGAAGTACAAGTTATAGACGTCTTTGGAATTTTTATAAGGTGCTGGCGCCCTCTGCTGCTGGCTCAGCAGAATGTCTCGAGCAATATTTAACGGAGGATTAAGATGTAAGATGTGCGATTCACACCACTAGGGTTCGCCTTCTACTGTCACAACATCCATTAGCTGAAGTATTTAAGCAAGGACGATTGTAAATATGAAGTTTAGTTGATGTTGAGTTGACAGCTAGATTACATCCTGGTCCTCTGATGGATGTCAAATGACTCGACGGACCCTCGAGTCAACTTTACGTTGCTGTTAGAGTCTCTTCAAGTCGAGTGTCTGTGATGTTACCACAGTCGAGTTGATGTCGTTTGCGGTGATGAAGCTATAATAAGTCGAGCTTATTATCCAGCAGCACAATCTCTCTCTCTCCTCTCTCCCTCTCTTTCTCTCTCTCTAGTCATTTGGTTTGCAAGAATCTGCCACTCTGCAGGGATTGACTCGCCTTGTTAGTGCAGACGACTGAAGCCATGAGTGTGTGTGTGTGTGTGTGTGTGTGTGAGAGGCTTCTGTGCTCAGCAGATATCTGAATGTCAGACTTCACAGCTAACAGGATATAATGAGCAGAAATGCGGCGAGGAAAAGTGAATTCTTTTGATTGTCGCCTTCTTACGTTCAGGTGGCTTCAACAGGTGAGCGAGCGGATGCTTGACACCCTCGTCCAAGAGAGACGTTTTAATTGTGAATCTGTAAAAAATAGGACGGCTAATGATGTAGCTCCAGTGTCTCGTGTCATGTCAAGAATTTTGTCAAAGTTTGTAACTTTGTGTCGAGCTGTGTAGATCAGAGGTCCCCAACTTTTTTTTTGCCCCACGGACCGGTTGAATGTCAGGATTTATATTCACGGACTGACGCTCAAAAAAGAATTAATACAATAGTATGACCTGCAAAAAAACTACAGTTAAAGCTGTACATTAATCATAATAGCAAGATCTCTGGACTTGTTACGACAAGATGTGTATTTGCATGTATGTGTGTTTGATTGTATGGTGACGATGGTGTTCTGTATGTGTGTGTCTCCTATATTAGAGAGACTTTGTGCCAATGAGTATGTTTTTGTTTCAACATTATTTATATGGAATGAATAAAATTATGTGTTGATCTAAATGAAACACCTTTAGGCAGTAACAATAAAACAATATTTATTTCTGTGCAAATGCCTCATGGACCAGCACTGGTACCCATGGCGACCACAGGTGTGAATGACTTGGCCTATGTAATTGAAAATGCATATTAAATGATAATATTAATCACCTATATTGACAAACTTTACCCCCACAGATGGACACACAATGATTATGAAACATTGTGCAAGTGAGTAATTATTTCTTTTAGGACTGGGAACCCATCCTCATACCTAATAACTTGAGGTGGTCCGGGGTTCCACCTCTCTTTGTCGTTCATTACCATTTCTCTCTCAGTGCCACATTAGCATTTAAACTAGATGAGGAGGAGGTCTCGGTGTAACAAATACTCCAAACCTCAAGTTAATTCTGCGCCTCCTTTAATGGCGTTGCTATTCTCTCCAACGCTGCGGCGCTGCGATGAGATCCGATCGAACAATGCACTCTCCTCTCATCATGAAGGGCGAGGAGCTGCCATCATTATTTGGTAAATGCAAATCCACCTTTGCTGGGAAGGCTAGACCCGCACGGATCAATAATGCTGTTTTAATAAGCTTCCCATTACAAGCTCTAAACCACGCTTATACGCACCTTCCCTGGAGCTGCAGTTAACCTTCCTTCCCCGGTCTGTGGATCAGGTCTATCTGTTTGAGTTGACCCGCTAAGAGCTGAGGTAGAAATGGCTGCTTTGATGCTTTTATGCTACATCTGCTGCTGGTTCAAGTCGCCTGAAGCTACACGATACACTTAAACACAAGACTGTCAGAAGAGAAACAATCCAGGCAGCACTGAGGGTGAGATTTGTGTCAGGGAGCGTGAGCAGTGCACATGTTTTCTTGTGTTCCAGGCTTGTTAGAGAGATCTGAGTGAGAGGTCATGTGAGCCATATCTGACTTTTCTTCGACTATACATACCACCCTAGCCCCCCTCTTTTTTCACCCTCTTTCACCTATCAATGCAACACATGTAGTTCACAGGTTACAATCAATACTCTCCTCCCTCCGTCCTGCAGCCATCCACAACCTACAGTGACGGCTGTGAGCGAGGAGGAAATGGACTTAAATGGGGGCCGATCCCACATTAGCGCCTCATCGTGGTCGGCTTTAAAAGCCGCAAGAATGAACCGGTGACTCTGGAACGATAAGTGAGGTCGTAATCATGACTTAGCTTGAGTCGTGACAATGTAATCGTAGATACATTAATGAGACGGTCTGTTTAACAAGCATTTGGATTTGACCTCGCCTGGTTATGAACTCCAAGAGTCTCCCCTTGCTTTTAAGGTCCCATGTCAGTCCTGTCTGTGAGCAATTACTCTGTGTTTATCTCGTCTTCCTGCTTACATCGATTGCATCCGCCAACTGATTCATCAGCAACTGTGTCTGTGGGCTGCTTACCTCACCGCTCTAACAGCCAGTGCGTGCAAAGAGGTTTTTTTCGAGAGGGGCATCTGAAACTCATTTTTATATGGAACTACTTCCCCTCCATCTTCTTCTGCTTACATCTCTGCAGCTCTTCTCTCTAAACTGTTCTCTGATCAAGTTGTGGACCAGCGAGAGAGCACTTATTGTTGCCCATCATTGCATTAAACATGTATGATGCAGATAATACAGAACAATATTGAGTCTATAAAACTATTGATTAAATATTGCAACTTGATTGATGATGTATATTTTGGTATTTATAATATTATTTAAAAATTAGGTTAGGGTAGGTAGATATAGATAAAATAAATATTAAATATATATAAAAATATAAGAATGGAAAAATACATTTGATCCAAATCCCTCTTGAATTGGAAATGTGTTAATTAATTTACATTATTATTAACTATTTCAAATGTTATTTAACATTCTGACTTAAGTAGGTAAAAAAAACAGTTATTATGAAGTCAATATTTTTTTTCTATATTTATCTGAAAAACAAAATTTAATAGTGTGAATTCACGTTTCCCTATAACATCACTTTTATAGCACTATAGCATTAAAAAGGGCAACAAAGTGGCATATAATATAAATTGTAACTTGAATGACATAATTACACTTATTTTTATCATCATGTTTTATTTCATATGTCTTTTGGCTTCTCACTGTGTGTAATGTGGCGCCTTATATTTGTAAAAAGTACCTTTCGAATACACATTTACAAGGAGACAACGTGGATCTCAATGACCAAATACATAGAAATATGTTTTCTTATTATTGTGTCTCACTAACAAGCCTTTACTCTTATTAACTTATAATTACCTCTTTGGTTTTTTATGGATCAGGTGCAGCATTTGAAGCAATAAAGATTTGCACTTAGATTTTATTTGCGGCTTTACAAGGCGGAATTATAATTGGTCTATTACTGCTCCCTGTGGGCCGTAATAAACACAGACTCTTGACTTAATAGCAGAAGCCGGTTGTTGCCGAACCTGGTGTCGTCACACCGTGTTGCCGCTAACATGATTTCCTGGCTCTGAATGGAGCCGTGCTGGAACTTATCAGACCATCAGAGGAGCTCAGCGCTGACGCTAATATGTTTGTGTAGAGAGGAGGAAACGGCCTTTGTGTCGCAGGCCAACACAGCCTGCGGAGGGGAAGGGAGGACTCACGCACCGTGTCAGGAAGATTCACAACAGACACTATCAGATCATAACTTCTACTATCCTTGACTTCCTGATCCACGCACAGTTAAAAAGGAAGGAAATCCACTTCTTCACCTCTGCCCCCTTTATGCCCCTGAGGCTCACATTATCACTGCGAAGACGTGTGTAAAGAGCTTAAAGTTTTAACTCTAAAAGCATTTTGGAAATGGAAAAAGATGTTTTTATTTTCTCAGAAGACCTTGTTGTATCTTTTTTTGAACGTCGGCGCCAGCAGCTAATGGAAGAGAGAGCTGTGGCTCGGGGCGACTGAACATCTGCTGTGGCTGCAGGCTGGAGGACGAGGAGTCTGACTCTCGCGTCGACACAACCACTGAAACATACCCTCTGCGCCCACATGAGTCATGTACAAGGACACTTGAATGAGCTTTTAAACCTCTGATGTTAAGTGAACAGATATAGTGGCTCTGAGCTCTCAAACACACACACACACTCCTGGCAGAGCTCTTTCCTCCCCCATGAGGACCATTGCCTGGAGTAGGACGACGCACTGTGAGGCGCCTCCAGGGCCCTTGTCGCATTTTTAAGGTGTTTCCTCTCCTGAGGGAAGTCGGTGCTGCTCTACAGATTCAGATGAAGAGAAGCGTGATGTGTGTGTTCGAGCCCCATTGCTGGTATTCATCAAAAAAACATGTTTTCTTCTTCATGACAAAAGTGAGTTTAGAAGAATGTATTTATTTACAGAAAAACACATTTTATGTTTGACTGAACATCTAGTAACTTGAGGTAAAAAATCATATTTCACTAACTGTAGTTATCAGTCTCATTTTGGAGTTATAGGCGAAAATGTATGTCCATGCTAACGTAGCCATCTTCATCTTTGTAAAAAAAAAGACACTTAATAGCATCCAAATACCTCCATGGTTCTCGTCTGTAATGTCCTTCTTGTATAACATCCTTCACAATATACATTTTTCTGAAACAAATTAAACAATTCTATATTTTAGGCTTGTTTGTAGCAGAAGATCCCAGGCTATCAGCAGAAATTTGGACTTTTGCAATGCGTTTCAATAATCGTTATTAGAAAATTGGTGAAATTTGAATTGTGGCAGAACTATCCGTTTAATGTAAAGCTATAATTGAAAGTAGTGAAGTGTAAATCCGTCTTGTTTTATTATTTAGGCAGGACCTTCGATCTTTTTAACTGTGTTGTGTAGCATGATGGTACTGCAGGTGTGTAGATGTGGCTGGAATCACTTTTAAGTATTCTTGTTTCAAGATTCTAAGTCTAACTAAAGATTAAATATCATCTATTGGTTTGAGCATCTCAAGAATTCTTACATTAGCTATTTTGCTAAGCTCATGCTACTCTAGATCAAGACCCAGTAGTGTTCATATTTTACATCAGAACCAAAGTGATCTTCTATTTGACAGCTGTCTTTTACTGGTAGAACAGGGTTGACGGTTTTTGTCATTTAAGAGGTCACAGGTTTAAAAATGTCCCCTCGTTTTTCCTGCTGTACGAGGTGCGGGTACGTCTTCAAGTGTGTATAAAGACTGAGATTGTGTTGTGTATACTAAAGAACTACACAAACATGTAGCATGTCAAAAATTGACATTGGTAGAGCTGCGGACCTGAAGTTAGAATCATAAGAAGTTACAATCATTATCGTTTGAAAAAAATAGTTTTGCAAAACTTGCATTTTCAACTCATAACTCATGTGGACACAACCAATGGTATCTTTGTGTGGATGGATCATAATCTGACTCAGTGTTTACAGTTTATCCACAAAAGTACTTTTTGACACAGATGCTTACAAGTCTAAAATTGTAAATGGTGTTTACTTTTACACTTTCTCTGCTTTACACTATGTCACCCATTCACCTACACAATCATGTACTGATGGGAGTAGGCTGCGACGCACCAGCTCACCAATTAACACTGGGAATGTTAATCTATGTGTCCATTTGTCTGTGTTATTTCCTTTGATATATGTTTTTATATTTGCACTTTGTCATTCCTTGCACTTTGTTCTTTTTAAATTGAACTTTTTTCTTTTTCTTGTTTTCATGAAAGAATCAAATTTCCAGAAAGGAGATCACCAGAGAGAATATTATATTTATCTATCGATCTACAAGGACAAAATAAGTTTTAACTGAAAAATAGCCCTGAATGTTCAGTTTGAGATAATGTTTTATTCACTTCATATCGGATGCAAAACAATTCTAGCAACTCACTTGAACTTTCCTCTGACTGAAAAAACGTATGTTACATAATCTTCTAGCCCTGACCCTATCATGTTAGCGCCTCTGTGTTGTGTCTCCTGGAAGACATCTTAGAAAACTCTCCAGCTACTTCTTTGTTTGTTTTGGACTTCATCCCTCCCAGCGCTCGCAGTCGTGTTCTCCAGTGTTGGCCGAGAGCTCCACGGCCAAGTGTGGGCTTGTGTGTGGGATGTGAGCGCAGAGACTGGCTGTCACTTAGCATTAGCGCCTCGCCAGCTTCCCAGCGGTGACGTCGGGAGGGTGGAGGAGACGAGCCAGAATAAAGGAAGGAAAAAAAAAAAAGGGAGAGCGGGATCTGAGCACGTAACTTCCCACACAAAGCAAGTCCCAGTGTAGACAACCTGCTGCCTGTTTTTCTTCCTTATTACACTAAGCTGAGAAGATAAGCCCACTCCAGCGGTACATCAGGGCTGACCTTTGTTGAAGTCGATCCAGGTGAAAGAATGCTCGGAGAAAACAAAGATGGCTGGTACAGAGTGTTCTCTGTCTTGGTTGTAAATTAGACGCTTTGGCTTCGGAGCCTGGATTTTTTTTTCTAAATAAAAAGCTTTTTGACTATCAGAGGAGTTACTGCTGTGGAGCGACGATTCAACCTTGCAAGGTAGTTGTTTCTTTATTCGTGCGAGAGGCAGGAGGTATTTAGGGACACGCTGCACATCTGAGACTTGTTTTTCACAACACAACGGTGTTGCTTTTAAAGACATACAATTGTAGACAATATAAAACTCCAACACGTAAAATTAGCCTTTTTTTTTTACTGCCCACTTAAAACAGGTGTGTTTCTGGAGATTAAATCTTGTTTACTATAACCACACCGCTGTTAATTGTCAAACACTGAGGTTTGTCACCGCGTGTCATCAATAAAAAAAAAACGGCTTGCTGAAGGGGGAGAGAAGTCCATTATTATCTCATAATCGACTTCGCTCTCGTAACCTCTTGTTCGCTGAGATTTTTAGACAAGGGAGAACTTTAAAAAGTAATAAGTTCAAAACATGTTCATGCTGAGGTACTTACTGCATCTTGGAGAGGAAGACTTCAACATTTGAAACTTGTAAGTCAGGAGATTTGGGTTTTCACATTAGTTGCCTTTTAAAAATATATTTTTTACCATATTTTCTGGACTATAAGTCGCTCCGGAGTACAAGTCGCACCAGCCATAAAATGCATAATAAAGAAGGAAAAACATATATAAGTCGCACTGGAGTATAAGTCGCATTTTTGGGGGAAATTTATTTGATAAAATCCAACACCAGGAACAGACATGTCATCTTGAAAGGCAATTTAAAATAAAAAATAGAATAGAGGCAACAACAGGCTGAATAATTGTATGGTATGCTTACGTTACACGACACAACTGAGAACGTTCCTGGTATGTTAACATAACATATTCAGAGTTATTCAGATAACTATAGCATAAATAACATTCTTCTAAGTTTACCAAACCATCCGTGTAACTCCAAATAACTAAAATCCAATGAAATCTTCATCCTCTGTGTCACTTTTAAACAACTCCACTAACCCCGGACGTAGAAGATGTGGCACTTCCTCTTCTATGTCGAAATTATCAACACAGGCCTAGAGCGCCCTCTTATGGTTTAGTGTGAAAATAACACGTGAAATGATATACCGGTAATAATGTGTTCATAATTTCACACATAAGTGGCTATAGAGTATTAGTCACACCCCCGGCCAAACTATGAAAAAAAACTGCAATTTATAGTCCGGAAAATACGGTAGGTTAATCTGACTAAAAAAATGGTCTCAACTCACATTACAACCAACAAAGCAACAAGTTAAGTCAACAGTGCTTCGTTTTTGGACGACTGAAGCATGTCTTTGTAACAACTAGCCAACACCTAAAGTAGTAATCATAGGTGACACGTCTGTCGTGGTGTTCGGGGTGTGGATGGAGCGAAGAGATCAACAATGTTTGGGTGGTCTCTAGCGTCGCCATCAGCTTCCTCGGCTCCAAAACATGAAGTGAATTATGCTGCAGATGCGTTTTGAAGCAAAAGAGGTTAGTTTGAGTAGTTTTCACTTCATTGGCGCCCTGGGTCTTTGAGTGGGCTCTTCTGCTAATGCTAAACAACAGAAAATCTGTGCGTCTATTTTTTTATTTTTTTAAAATAGCATGAGTCTGTTCTCAAGTCTGGTTTACCCTACATAGTCTCATCGTAACTGCTCTTGACAGTATGTTTTGCAGGCGCATTTGTTCTGCCATCAGAGTTTATTTAGCTCCAGGGGAAGCTTTGCCATGGGGTCAGACCGGCATGAGTGGCTGCGTTGATGTGAACAAAATAAAACAGACTTTGTTGCTTCATGACGGCTTGGAAAAAAATAATTGAAACAAGTCGAGGGAAGGGGTTAACCGGGGTCAAACAGAAAAGCTTATTGTACATAAGTGCTGCGGGAGGCATCGAGTGAAAAAGTAAAAAGGTTGTCTCGAATAAAAGTAAATAGATGGATGGGAGGAAAGTTTAAAAGAGGGAGGGAGAGATGGAGGGCAGTGAGGGAGGTTGCTGCTTCACAGTTTAATCATTCAGAGGGGAAACATTCTCTTCTGCTGGCATCTGCTGCCACAGCCCAATCCCATCTGAGGAGCGCTGCTGTCAGCCTTCCAAACTCCTCGTGCCCCACACACTCGCTCACACACACACACCGCTAAGAAGAGGGATAAACGGTAGCAGTCTTCCAAGTCAGCCTGACGGAGAGCGAGCTCAAAGGCGAATGAGGATAAAAAGAACCCGAGACACTTCAGCTCTGCCAAACTTCACGTTTTAACGTAAAGACCTCTCCGTCGGCGCCGTGAGTCAGTCCAGAGCCGTGGCGGGAAGGATGATCAAGTCCAGCTGGTTCTACGTCAAGTTCAAATACAACGAGAAGGTAAGTCGGCGCGTCAACTTTCTCCAACTCCGAGCGCCTGTTTTATGTTGACACTTGGATGTTCTGCAGACTGGAACCTAGTGAAGTCCCTCTGGGAGAACTTTTCAAGTGTAAATCTTAATGTTGACAACGCTGCGTCTGAACGATACAAACCTGATGTTTCTGTTTAGCTAACACCTCTGGCTGTGTAGCTGTTGGCTTTCCAGCTTAGTCACGTGACAAACCTTCATCACCACATTAAAATAAATCACATTAGGTCCGAGAAAGGGTGAGAAATCTAACAATTCAGGGCAATCCATGAAAGTTTGTCTGATGTTAAGTTGGATGGCAATTCTGTTCTTTGAATCTCATGAAAATGTTTTCATTATTATTTATTTTTTCAATTACTTTTAATATTATTTTAATAAGAATGCAAGACATGTTTGCATAAACTAGTAACACCTTGTTAATGTCCAAATATATGCGGTCTCTCTTGTTTTTGTTACTCAGTAGCACACTTTTCTTGTACAGAAACAGTTGTTTTTCAGACGCTTGACTCCACCCAGGAAGCTCTAATGCAGTTAGTGATGTCATAGTCTGAACCTGGGATCCCTGGTTAATGCATTAGGGTCTGACGGGGATGAAATTACTCTTGGCCGCCCATGCCTTGCCCTCATGTTCACCACTAATAAAGACGGCTATCGTTACAAGAACGCTCGTTTTAAGCGGCGAGGCGGTCGCTCCACCAGACGTCAGGCCTGAGCAATGCGGTGTCGTGACTCTTGGCCGTGACCTCTTTCTCTCTGATCAAATTTTGCCATTTAGCTTCACATGTCCGCTCGGCTGGATCGATGGAGCTCATTAACTAACGCCGGTGACTGGGTCTCATGTTCTGCAGGGTGGACTGGGTTACAACATGTAGCAGCGCTTTGTTTTAGTTTATTTGCAATTTTCATATGAGATATTTAACATTTCTGAGACCAATAGTTCTTGATTCTTTACACATTTAAAGTCGCACACGCAACGCAATGTTATTTAAGGATATTTGCAATTATTCTATTGCTTTGTTAATCGTTTTGTAAAATCATTATAAAAATGTTGACTTTCTACATCCAAGCTGTTTTAGCTAGTGACATAATGGCTGTAAATTACTTTTTTTAAATTAAAAGTCATGAGTAAACTTTATTGTGTGTTTTTGTCCGACTGCTTAAGATTTTGATAAGCATTAAATTAACTTTAATGTACTTACATTTTGTTTTTATCCAAGTATTAACACAAATATATGTCCAACTATATTCATCCAAACATTTATTGAAATATATAATACTTATATAGTTGAACTACTTTCTCATCAAGCCTTAAGACTAGAAATAGTTCCCGAATAGTTTCCTGCTTTATTTTTCTTCAGGTTTTTCTCACTGAACTTGTTAAGATTTTCTTATAAATTGACTTCTAAAATAGACATTTCCAGGTACTGCTCCGATCCTGTGTTCTTGTTGGATATTATCTGCTTTATTTATAAGGCCAGGGAAGTGGGTGTGACGGTGAATAGTGATGTTGTATTAGCGTCACAAGCTTGGAAATGGAAAGCTGTCCAGCTCTCGCTTCACAATCACTCTTTCTGACAAACACTAGTTTTCATCAAGACACGCTTTAGTGATTTCCAGTGTTCCGGGTCAAACGCCGAGTGTGCTGGAAGAGAAGAATAATTTGTGCTTCCGCTTACTCTCCTCCCAGCTGTCAGAACTACAGGAGCTGCCAGGTCTGTGTGTAACTCTACGTGATTGACAGACTGGCCTAGAACTGCATTAGAATAGGAAGTGACCTTAAACACACATCTTTGACAGAGTGCCTGTTTTTCTTTCTGGCCCCGTCTGTTTGCTCGCAGAAGACGGGGAGTGAGGAGGGAACAAGCTTGGTGGCTTCTGGGTCAAGAACCCGGGGTCATCCTTGTGTGGAAAGGGTAATTGCTACCCCTGTGTGTGGGCTCATGTCCTGAAGAGAGAGGGCATGGAGGGAGGGAGTCTGGAGGTGGGTTACATTCCTCTGGTCGGAAAGAACACAACACTGCAGTCCTGCTTTGTGTCTCCTCGGAGCTCTTTGTCCTCTGTGCCGGTGCCAAGACCCCCTATCTCGCTACTCCCGAGGCTGCAGGGCCACGGAAGGAAGGCGCTGACCTGACTCGTACCAGACTGATTGAATTAAACCTTCACTACATTTCTCTAGGCCAGAGTGACACAACTGCATTTGAGTTTCAGGCATCCAATACATCAGGGGGTCAAACTTAATCTCACTAGGAGCCAAACAAATAAATATTTACAAAAGTGTCTGTAACAGTTTGATGGTAATGTTGTTTTTTATTCCTGGAAGCTTAATATATCTTAATATAATATCTCTGTTTATCCTGCTTTATCAAACCCTCACCAAGCAAATATACTATAGTATTTACTTCATCATCATGTTTACGGTTATCAAAGCCTCTAAAAAATTGTTGATGTAGGCTATGTTTCTTATCTTATATGAAGCAATGGCATCTTTATAGACCAAAATATCAACATGAATATTTACTTTTTAATGAGACAACCATTCGGGGGGCCACATAAAATGACCTGGTGGGCTGGATCTGGCTCACAGGCCATGCTGGCAATGACAAGTGTCTGTGTATTTAACAGATTCACTCAGCTTTTCAGTTATCTATCTATCTATTTGTGATTGGCTAAGAAGCTAATTAATTAAGTATTAACTTACCTTCTTACTAATATTATTAATTGTTATAATCATATTTCCACTTTATTTTTTTTCTTTTGTGCGTTTCATTTTCGGACACTACTTACCAGTTTCACGTTGCTCAACTATGAAACAGAACCAGCCAAGTTTGAGACGGCAATTACACTAATTTCCATAAGGTTGGAACGAAAAAAAACAGGAGCCCAAAATAGAGCCGCTTATTGCTTGCTTGTTAACAAATGTCTATTTTGGCACAATAATGCAGTTATGTTGTTGGAACAACGGGTGGGGATCCAGAAATAACTGTAAATCTTACATTGTGTTGCTATAATGACCGTTAGTAGATGATTTGAATCTTTTTTCACGTATTTCCAAGCGTCACCATTTGTGTAGCTGAAGCTGTTCCCCCATCAGAACATGAAGGAGTTGATGAACATGGCAGTTTTACTCCTCCGCACACCCATCCCTGCTCCCGGGACTCTAACTAGAGTTTATTTGAGCCATTTTTACCCAGCCAGTTTAATTTATTTATGCTTAAAAGCTGCAGCAGTAAGAGGCTTACGAAACTCTTGACCCTCGGAATGCCTGTCACAAAGCGGTACCCATCAACTTTATTTTTTTCCTCTGGAAACCCTTCTTACCTCACAAACCCGATGAAATTCTAGGGAGGGGGGGATCAGCAGTTTGCCAAAGGGATTACTTGCAAATCCCCATAAACTCCAGATGTTTTCCCAGGGAGCGCCCCGCGAGGAAACATCGCCCGGCCCCTGTAAACATCTGTCAGACAAAAAACTCTGCCACATAGGAGAAAAGCTTAGAGGAAGTAGCTTGCCTTGTTAGGTTTTTCATCCGAGTAGAATTGTTTGTTTATGCAGAGCTAAGTGGCTTTGCAGATCGTCATGTGTGCCGGCTAAAACATTGAGGTTTTATCCCCCAGGAGCTTTGCATGACCGCCAAAAATGTTGATATTTACCAGGAAGTTAACTACTACAATCACAATTATACGTGCCCATATTGCATATAATCCTGGCATTATTTCAGCTATTTTTATACAATAATGAACCTTCAATGCTTGTAAAAACGCATGAATAAACATTTTTTTTTATTATACTCACTAACAGGAATACAAATTTATTTTAAATCTCCATTGGAATATCAAAGCAGCGCTGTGTAAGAATTATCATTTATTTCTGGCTCCTTTATTTAAAACGTGTTATTCCATTGTAGTACGGTTGTCACGATAGCAACATAACGGCAACATTTAGCCGATACCAATACCAGTAAATATTTTCAATACTTTTCGATACCATGGCCGTAGCCTCTTCTTTTAAGTAAGCAACTTAATTGAGTAAAGAAAACCTACAATCAATCAACTAACATTCAACGAGTGGTGATGCTAAGATTTTCTCCATAAAGATGCAAAAATGAACTAAAAACTAAAAAACTATTTAGTGTTGAGCAGCCTTCAAGTAAAATAACAAACCTACTTCAAACATTTGTTTAATAAATGTGCAAATAAATAAGAAAATCAACAGATATTATACATTCAAACTGAGGCGATGAACAGCCTTAAAACCTCTAACTCTGGGCTGCAGTTACACTTGCTCCTGGTTATTGTCATCCAACTTTTAGTGTGAATGTAAAAGTAAAATGTATTTCAAACATCAGTTAAGCAACACTTAGAAAGCATCTCATAAGGTTACATTTCATAACTGTATAATCACATTAAGTAAACTTAATTATATAATAATATAATATAATAATTTAAAGTATTATAAAACGTCTATAGTGAGTGTAGCTGTACTGAAGGGTTTCTGTCTCTAAATGTGTTCGTAGTTAGTTTTAAGTGATATTGAACTAAAATTCACTCACCTTCAACTCTTTAAACAAGTCATGATGTCTTTAAACTGTTCGCTCCATTAGTTTCCAAACTTATGACATGTTTGCAGGTTTAACAACACGTGTATTCGGTACTTGGGGTACAAAAAAAAGCTGGTATATATATATATATTTTTTTGAGTGTGCTGGTATCCAAGTATGAGTTCTTGGACAACCTTACGTTGTAGTGAAAACTGAAGCCTCACCAGCCTAGTGTCACAGCTCGTATTTGTGTTTTTCTTTCTCTTCCTGGAAGCTCCTATAGTTCAGAACTTCAGCCATGATGTAATGAAACCAATCGACTTATTGTTATTAAGTATGCAGTCAAATAAAAGACAAGTTTAGACTTTACTTATTTCTCAAACATTGATAAGCTACAGTCTTGGAAGGACTCCTTCAAAGGACCATGGGTATTTTTCTTGTAGAGAGATGTCAGTGATGTCACTCTCTGGCTGGTATTTGTCATGTCCTGTGACAGTTGGAGCAGTGATCCGGTCCCAGGCGGGATCTGGTGTCCATCTGGAGACAAAGTGTTAATTTGACGCTTGTAAACCTGTTGAGTGGACCTCTGACATGGGGATGTCCACCTCGGTCTCTCCGGCCCCCTTCAGTGTGGCTCGAGGGAGCACTGACCGGTGTCTGGATCACTGAACAATCATGGCTGGGAGGGAGAGAGAGAGACGGGTGAGGAGAGAGAAAGGACGGGAGAGTGAGCCTCAGCGAGGCCACAAGGGATGGACCTGACAGATGGATGGAGCTACTGAGTGGATGCTCAGTCGACTGGAAAGATAACTTTCACCTACACAAGATGTGTGTGTGTGTTACTCATCTGCTTGTATACATGGTGTACCATGAGGACTGGTAATTGTCTTGATGATATCATCGTTCTCCAGTCTCCAAACAATCTTGGCAGTTTTGCCAAATCCTAATTTCTGCCTTAAAAGACTCCCCAAAATTGAAATGTTAGCCATTGTTAGCTTCAACTTTTAAAGCAGCAAAGAGTCACATGATCTATCTTGTTTGTATATTTTTTTTAAGGAGCGCTCACGTTGCACATGTCTGGTGCACAGTTTCACCTCCTTCTCTCCTCCTCGGAGTCCTGCCCTCCTGCTCATTAGCTCTGGTTAAATTCCCGATGGAATGCCAGTCCCTGCCCGCCGTCTGTTCCTGCTCAGGTTACAGCAGGACGACTGGGCACAGAGATGGTTCCCATGGACGCTCTACCTCAGTATCACGGGCAGACCCCTGGCAGCCCGGGTCAGAGAAGCCTCTCTTGAGCTCAACTTACATGTGTGAGCTCTGGGAATGTCACGGATTTTATGAGCTGGAGAAAGAAGCTAACAGTTTTTGTTGTCACCGTCTTAAGCTTGTGTTTGTAAAGTCTGACAGATAGTATCTAATCTTAACAACAATCACAGAAGAGACGACAACGTCCTGTTTCAAGATGAACAGATAATGTAAATCCATGCATTTTATATGACTGACCTATTTAAAGTATCGACTGACAAATCTCTCATTTTTTGGCCGACACGATCCAAGCCCGCCATCCCCCCTTCAAACTTTCACAAAGTGAGTGTAGGACCGTAAGAAAGAGCGAGAGAGGAGAGAGCATATCAAAGAGAAGCGGCCATCTGTCCGCTCCGACGGTAAACAGCTGGTGGACGACATGCAAGATGTCTGAACAAAGACTGACAAGATGGGAGATGACAGGAAACAGATTTCTGTCCCTTTTTCCTCCTCCTGTTAGAGAAGAGGTTGACCATCGCTCTGCTGTGAAGTCTTGCAGCCTCCAGATGCCGACGCTCTCCTCTCCTCATCCCTTCATCCTTTGTTATACTAGAGTTCCTGTCCTACCATCATGATGGCTCTTTAACACATGTTTTATATTTATTATTATTATTATTATTATTTATTATAAAAAAGGTTTGTGGTATTATTTCCTACTTACAAGTTTCCAATACCATCAAGAAACACTGTAAAAAGAGGGTTTATCTAGGTTTTAATAAAGGAAGTGAAATAATTGTCTGCAGAATGAGTTAAAAAAGTTGACAAAACTGATGTTGGATTCAGACGTCACAGACTTTTTCTATTGGCTAAAGTTAAAGTGTAAAAATCGCTCTACCAAACAAGTTCAGGTGTGGAGATATAGTTTATATTAGAGTTAAGATTTGAAGGTCAAATAAAACAGAAACCACAATGAATGCATGACGGTTTCAAGGATGATAAAAACACCAGAATGAAAATATCATCAAAAAGAATTAAAGCTGTTAAACCAATCTCAGGAAACACATAACGCTTCAATTTCTGAAGGGATTAATGCGTAATAATGATTTTCTGCTTTAATTAAACTAATTATGATAACATTTACTGGAGCGCAGAGGTTTTCTCCAAAAGGATCCTTACATTCTGTGAATTATTTAGCTTTAGTAATTGACCTGCTTAAGTAGATACACATCTCTCTGCTCATTTGCTTAGATAAATGAGCAATGCAAGTGGTGTTAAGTACATTTTTAGGAAACGAGGCTCCGTGTTAATTAGTGTTGCAGGATTCTCTCTGTAGTCTGTAGTCAGCACAATATATTCCCCTTTGTGCTCCGTTTCTCCCAACCTTGACTATTGCTCTGTGTTTTTTAACATATGGCACATGCTAGTCACATGCTGTCGGGGTGAAGCAATAGTTTTCCTTTCACTTCAGTATTTGCTGTGACTTGATGGCCCTAGTTGAGTTATTGAAAGCTGCTTCTGGACACAAAGAGAACCAAACTGATGTAACGTTCTTGTCAGTGAGGATGTAGGTCAGCTTTTCTATCAGGACCGGGTCACTTTAGCAAGGTTTTTTCAGAATCAGTACACATTTATTGCCAGGGTTGTAAACACAACACAATAGTGTTTTGTGGGGATGACAGTATGAAATAAAAATATAAACAATGAAAATAATTGAAATTAAATTAAACAAAATGAATAATATTCAATTAAATAAAAGACATTACATTAAAGTTGAATAAATCAATATTTATGAATAAAATAATATACATGAAACTAAATAATGTTCATGATTCATGAATGAATGAGTTTCTCAAACTATTTCTCAAATTACGCGTGTTTTGGCTTTTACAAAGCAAGTTTTTACATTTATTTCAAAGACGGAAACAGAAATTACTCAAACCATTGGCTGAAAATAAATGAATCTATTCCATAAAAGATTATATTTTAGTCACAATAAAATCAATACAATCGAAGTGGAAAACCAGTTTTAGTTTTTTCTTATTTAAAACCAACTGATATCTTGTGTCTATACATATATATATACTGTATATAAATGCAGGTAATCCGGTCCTTACACGGTTGCTAAATCTCTGCTCTCATGTGGTGCTGTCACCTGTAGCTTTAATATCTCATAGCAACATGTTTTCATTTGATGCTGGTAACTGTCACGGCATGTTTGCCGTCTGACACTGTCGGATCAATTAAAACAAAAAATAATTCCCATGGAAAAAAAAGAGCCCCAAACCAGCTGTAGCAGCTTTTCTCAAAAGTGTTTATTTGTGAGATGCTTTTTAGTGTGTTTGTTGTGATGTTGTGTCGCACACGCTGTCTCCAGGCGAAAAGACTTGCTCCCCCGGAGACCAGTTAACCCCTCGTTTCCTCCCCAGAGCCTGGATTTAAGGACCACAGCGGTTGTGTTTGTGTGCGAGAGTTCCTGCCGTATCTTCAGTGGAGCAGACTTTCTCCACTGTAGCCGGCTGCTCTGATAACCCCCATTTATTATTCAGCTCCTCTCCAGCTGCACCACACCCCCGAGTTGCACAGAAATAAAACAAGGTTAAGATTTGGCATGGAACGTGTCTCGGAGGATCAAGCGAAGGGGGGGTGGGGGTGTTGGCCTTTATCTGTGTGGCATCTTTTATTAATTGCCCTGGTGCTTAGACTGAGAGTATCTCCGTGATCATTAATGCATGTGCGGAATAACGTATTTACATGTTCTCATGCATTATTCATCGGCGGGGAGGAGGGTACAGTGTTGTGGAGGACCCACAGGTCCTCGCTTCTTCTATCCTTCTACTCTGTCTGTGAGCGCAATCTTGTGTGACGCTGCAGGAAAACAGTAAATCTTCACACTGTGATCGAGTCCAGATCCATGAGACTGACAGGTGTCACTGTCAAGAGGAAGATATTTATGGTCTCTGATCTGGAATTACTCTTGACTCAAGCGTTTTCTTGTTGCATTGTTTAAATCCAGTGATCCAATACTGCTGTGAGAGGATGAAGAGGTGGCATAAGGCTTAATGACAGTCGTGTCTAAAATATATTGATTTTTAGTTTTTTTTAGAAATTGACTTTGAATTTTTTTATAATTGTTTATACTTCTTTCTTGTACAAGCATATTTAAGGCTTCCTTATTCCCTTGTATGGCTACTCAGTTCCACCTCTGGAAAACGACAGCAACATTTTAAAAACTTCCAAATCACTATAAATAAAAAGACAATAATACTTCTACTACTAGGGTTGTGTATTGGCAAGAGTCTGGCAATACAAGTATTACGATACATATCAATATATTGCGAGATATTGCAATACTGTAGAACAAATTTAACTATATATTATTTCTTTTAAAGAAACAACACTTTTTCAGGCTTTTAAAAGAAATAAATCAGTTTTCTCTAATCAAACGTGAAAGTGCTTGTATGAAAGTGCTTCTCAAATATTATAACACAAATTGTCAACATATAAAAACAATAACAATGAAGTACATTAACAATATCAAAAAACCTGGAGCAACGTGCAATACCCAGTGTTCCGGTCAGTGTTACATTTTTTATCTTTAAACTTTGTTTTAAAGCCAAAATGAGTCCAAACATCAGCTTTAAAAACTTTCTCTTTCAGTCATTTCTGCCATTTGTTGTTACTATGACAAGGAGGAAATGATGAATGTTGCCAACTAGTGGCCAGCGGTTTAATTACACCTCATAAATGAATACACACACTGTACATAACGAGTGTTAATTGTGAAATAAAACATCAAATTGTTATCTTTTATACACACTATTGAAATAAATTATTTTTTATATATTTTTTAATTGATACATTGTGATTGAATATCGATACAGTACAGGAAATAAAAATAACCAAATGTTTTTTTTAAATAATTCCACCAGGGTGTTGTATTTATTTGCAAATAAAATCATCTTCCATCCCTATTAATAATTTATAAAAAGCTGATTTTTCTCTACTTATAAGCCCCGCCTCTTTGGCGTTAGCTCGATCCGTACAGCCGACGCTAAACAAACACGTGAAGTCATTCTGCAAGACAAGCTTTGGCATCATATGCCTGGTAGGTGTGTGATCGCAGTGGAGTTCATCTGACTCTCATGACTTCACACCGCTGCCACTGACATCTTGTTAATGTAATCACGATAATGAATTATTCACTCATACAACTAATGTTAAAAGAATGTGTGATTTGTTGATGAAGCTCATTCTTACCCACAAAGCGACAGCAGGAGAAGGAGTTCTGTCAGCTTTTATACATATCTAGACATGTTTGGTGGTTATTATAGTGGAGGAGGATGTATGATTTAATAGATTTATTTCCCGTTATATTCTGTATTTGTTCAGGACGTGACAGAAGACAGTTGTATGCTAATGAATTCTGGTAAGATGAATATCTGACTCTGTTATTGAGATTTGTTTTTGTTAGCAGCATATATTTATATAATAGTCCTCAAATGTCTATCATATGAATGGAATTTGAAAATAGTGTGAGCCGAAACACAAACTTCTTATTCCATTAAAATAAATCTCAATGTGTAATCGTGTGTTAAAAATTCAATATAAATGATTGATGACGATTACAAAACTAGTTTTGAACAACTCCTCATACATTTCTGCTTCAGATTCTCATCAAGGTTGTCATTTATATAGTGTTCATTTCAGTTCAGCTGGAAATCTCATCGATCATCATCACATTTTGTCTTAACTTGTACAAAAGTAAAGGGTTGCTCACATTCTCGCTTATTTCTTTTCACTTATTTTTACTATGGAAGTCAATGAAATGAAGCTGGCGTGTTCACCCGTTTTCCCGACAGAAAAAAAAAGAAAAAATCCAAAAATCCAGCAAAGTTTGAAAGAAATGTACATCTCCAAATGTATATAATAAAAAAAAAAGAATAGTTCCTTGGTGCTTTGCTAATTTATCTTAATACAGGGACAAATTCATCTAAAATAAAAGTTTATTTCAAGGCACGAAATATATTGATAATAAAAATAACGTTCTTCTTTGAAATAAACACAAGTACATTTCATGTTCAGAAAGGAAATTAAATGATCATTAAGTGCCTTCAGGTACGAACCTGTTCTTGCTCCGAGCTCTGGCGTGTTGTAATGATCCAGTCCTGGAGTGATGGATCACTCATGTAGTCACATGAATTGTATTTACACAACAAACCCAGCTCCTCTATTTCAATCAATTCTGTCTCGGAATGTGTTATTCTGCCGCTCCACCATTATCATAATTCCAAACTCAGCAGATCTGTCTGACATCGATCGCTCTCGCCAAAGTCATAATAACAGCGTCTTTTCTTTTATTGCTGATTGTTGTGTGCTGTAATTTGACTGTTATAATTGTATCAGACAACTGTTGTTGGTTGGTGATTGCACGGCTCGCTGGCTCGACCCGCTGAATAATTAGTATTGATTTACTTACAATTTAATTAATCACAGCGTCGAATCTCCAGTAGTTACTGCTGACTCGCAGTGTTGGCCCACTGCTGCCTCCTGGGTGTGTGTGGAGTGTTTACAAGAGTAAACACCGTGTTAAAAAAGGGGTTTTTGTGTTGTCATCAGTCTTGAATGAGTAACTTGCACCTTCTTAACACATTTGGCTCTGTTGTACTACCCTCAAAGAACCGTAGTATTACTACACAAGGCACCGTAGTATTACTCCACAAGGTTCTGTTGTATTAGTCCCCAATGTAGTGATGTATTACTCTACAAGGTTCTGTTGTATTACGCTACATGTTTATGTTTTATTAGTCCACAACGAACCATAGTATTACTCAATAAGGCTCTGTACTATTACTCCACAAGGCTCTGTACTGTAACTCCACAAGGAACCGTAGTAGTACTCCACAAGGCTCTGTACTATTACTCCACAAGGCTCTGTACTGTAACTCCACAAGGCTCTGTACTATAACTCCACAAGGCTCCGTAGTATTACCCCACATGGCTCCGTAGTATTACTCCACAAGGCTCAGCAGTATATATTCCATAGTATAACTCTGCAAGGTGTCATAGTATTATGCTCCTTAGTATTACTCGCAAAGTAGACAAGAGACATGTTAATATTTGGTTTGCTACAGGAAACGTTTTTTTTTTTTTTTTTTTTTTCTACTCTCCTTATCGGGATCACGGAGGCCTGAGTGGAAGCTAAGGTGGAACAAACAAACCCTGAACAGAAAGGTAGCCTTGAGTTGGAAGTGAACCTTCAACCTTCTTTCTTTCTTGTACTAATAATTGAACGTAAAAACTAGTATTTCCTTCCTTGGGTAGAGAAGTGAAGGGAAAATATGAAGATCTCAAGAGTGACGAGGTTTCAAAGTCTTTGTTTTGATACACATTAACTTGTCTGGACCACATCCTTCTACTTACTGTGGGTTATTTTTGTATTTTTCAAGAAGTGAAAACCCTGCTGTTGCTGTTGTTGTAGGCTTTATTCATGGTAAACTGGTACGAGTGTGTGTGTGTGTGTGTGTGTGCACCTCCACGCCTCCTCCCCAGCTTAGAAGAAAATAATGGCGTCCTCGCTTCTCCAGGCCCTGATTGTAGTCATTACGATGCACCAGCTCTCACCGTGTGATGGGGCGACTCTACTGGGGATTGAGCTCAGCAAACGCCGCCGCTCGCCTGTTTTTAATAACAATCATCTAAAATGGCTGCAATTAGCCTCCAGCTACATGGGAATGAGGAGCAGCGGGAGGAGGGAGTGCTCGGATTCACTCAACCTTCCAGCTCCTCTTTCACGTGGAGGATTCAAGAGAGCCTTTGTGTTCATGAATTATTAGCCATGAAAGATCCATTGTGTATTTTTAATCAGAGCTCCATGAAGCCGACTCACGCTGACCCGTGGCCGTGTGGAGCACCTTTACACACTCTTCAGAGAGGAGGCGCTACTGTATTATTGCTCCTCCGTCCAGGCTTGACTCGCCAAGTGGAACCCCGGAGACCACCGGTACCCTCCACTGATCAACCATGCTGCTTCTATTTCAAAGCCGATAAAAGATTGAAGGGCAGAGAAAATATCACCACATTCTTTCTGGAGTTTTGTCTCTTTTGTGGAGGACGGAAGGTACAGTACAACAGTTCAGATACAATGGAATCGATTATTTAACACATAGGTGGTGCACTGGTTTAAAAGTGCTTTTGGAAATATATTTTTTTGGAATATGAGCACCAATTTGTATTTAGGGCGATCGTCTCACACTAAGGGGGTTGCCGGTTTGCTTGCAGGTTAGGAGGGAGCCAACTTTTGACCTTTGTGTGTGGAGTTTGTATGTTCTCCCCGTGTTGTATGGGTTTACTCCGGGGCACTCCGGTTTCCTCCCACAGTCCAAAAACATACAGAGGTTGATTGGGAACTTCGGAAAATTGTACGTAGGTATAAGTGTGTGTGTGTGAATGGTTGTGTGTCTTTCCAGGGTGTCCCCCTTCTCTTGCCTGAAGGAGCTAGGATCCCCCACGCGAACCCCATAAGGGATTAAGTTGCAGAGTATGAATGAAAAAGTACAAAACTTAAGTATTTTAGAAACAAGAACAAAAGTATTAGAAAGTAGTATATCTTAAAGTATTTAATAATAGTAGTTTGTAAAGCCAAATAAATCCACAAAAACAACCTGAGAACGTAATCACCCTCTTGTAAATTGCAGGAAACATTTACAAGAGGATGATTACGTTCTCAGGTTGTTTTGTGGATTTGTTTGGCTTTACAAACTATTATTATTAGTCTTTGGTTTGGCCCTGACTTTATAAAAGAATGCACAGAGATTACGAAAAAAGCCTTTGAAAGAGAAAATGTTTAATTAATTTATTATTTTTTATCAATACACTGGACCAAGTGTATCATTAGGTTTAATGTGCCTGTTAGTGAAAGTAAGTACAAATCCAAAACTTTAATTTCCCTAAGACGTCATGTAACTAAATAAAGTGGTTAAGAAGCTCCGCTTAAGACCTTAAGGCTCAGTTTGTGTACACCTGCTTTTCTTTATAATACAATTCTTAACTCGTGGAAGTAGTTTGATTAATTAGATTCAGCGCTGTTTTAATGAGGTCATAGGAAATGAGGCACTTGGCAGAGGTATGTTCCATCTTGGTGCCATTCTAGTCAAAAAATATTGCAGCTGAATAAAAAAAAGGTGTTGTTGTGTCACAAAAACCTATCTAATACAAAATATAGAATTTTTTTACTGAGATCTTGAAAAGGTCTGGATTTCACTTTAATAAAAAAGCTCATAATCCAGTATGGTAGAATACAAGCTTATGAGTAGATCATAGCGTTTACAAATCTTGATACGGTTTCACTAGGTTGTCTGTACTGGAATATTACTTTAATATGAAAGTAAAGTAGATTTTAAGAAAGTCAAACATTGTTTAATGGTGCTCAAGCCTTTAATAGAGATGATTTCTTCTTTCATGTCAGTTTCTATAGCTGTTTTAAAAACCATCCTCTCCATCATCCATCCTCCCGCCACCTCGCACTGATGTGTGGTCATGTAGCACCACCCACAGGTCATCAGGAGGGTGACAGCCGGATGTGTCTCAGCTCTTTTGTCTGCCGAGGCGGACACTGGGGTGTCAATAACGCAGACGCCATCCATCAAGCATGAAAGCCGTGAATAGAAATAAAGAAAGATTTCCAGTCACGAAGAGGGAGAAACAGTGGTGGACTCATTCTCTTGTGGGACGGAGAGAGAGAGTGCAGCGTACACCAGAGAGCTCCTCTCTCGCTGTCTCTGCTTCCATCTTTGTTCTGGCACTGCTGAATTATTTACTTGTGTGTTTAAAAGACAGCCCAGAGAGATTCTGACATTAGCTCCTCGGAGCCCACACTGGAGACTGTCTGGCCTATAAAAGTGTGAAATGCTTTGGTAAAGTGCTGTATTCAGACGCAAATAAAAAATTACCAGGAGAAACAAGAGTAGATAAAAAGGATTTGTTGAAAGAGTGTTTTTTAATGGATTGATGCTTTAGTGTTGTTTCGGGCTCGTCGTCCAAACCCCACAGCGCCCCAACTGCTTTTAACTGTGTACTGAGCTCTACATGTTGTTCCTCTTCTGTTCTTTCTGGCTCAGACAGGAATCAAACCTTGTGTAGTTTGTATTCATGCAGCTTTTTTCATAATTCATAACTCCGTCGCTCTCAAATGCTGTCTGCTGTGTTCACCAGAGGAACAGGAAAGACATCCAGACAACAATTGTGTAATTAAAAGGAAACTTTGGACAACTATAGTGTACGTTTTTATGTTAAGATGAAGTGTTTTTGTGTTTATGTACTGGACACTTCAAAAGAAGAGGACAACACAATGCAAGAACCACCTGTTGGTGATCTTTGTAATTGGTCAGTAACAACTAGCAAATGGCCTATTCGTAAAAGATAATATTTAGTATTCTAAATCTAGTTTAGATAAGGTTTTTTTTTTTTTTAGATAAGGTTTTTATTATGCACTTATTGTATGCATTTCAATACTGTCAAGCTAAGCATCTTACATTTTTAATTAATCACACAACTCATAACTTTTACATTAATGGAATCTTTAAAACTAATGTCAAAATTATCATTTATATCCAAGGCCAGTCGTAACCCTGAGCAGATTTCATTGGACCTGTAGTTTATAGTGTCACCTAACCTTTTTTGCACCGTGGACCAGTTTGAAGTTAGCATTTTGTTTTACGGACAGGCCTTCAGATAAAACAAAAATAAAGAGGCATGACTTGCAAAATACTTTCAGTGCATAAACGTACATCTCACCATAATGCTGATTCAGAAAAAGTGTCCTTGTGTCTCAATCTTTTTCACTGTTTTATTTTTTGAGTAAACCAAAGAACCCAAGACCAACATTGTATCTTGAACATGCAATATGGCCTTAGAGAAAATCTTGTCTTTATTTCAAAATATATAAAAATTTTAAGACGATAATAATCAATACAAAATAAATTTGACCCGGTATCAAATGCGTCGTGGACCGGTACTAGTCTATGGTACAAACCTGTTTATTTAACAAGACAATGTAGAGTACTTAACATTTTATACGTTAAAAATCTTTGAAACGTCACAGAATGCTTTTTTATGACTCATCAGCCATACGATGACACCAACATGTGAAGCTTGATACGGATTCTTAAATACTGAACTGTGTCTGTGGAGATGTTTTTGTAGCCGCCGGACGGTTGTCTCAGTAGATTAATGTTCATGTTGTTGACCTATAAAGATGCCAGTGATAGATAAGATCAGGAAAATAGATTATGGATTAAAGCAATTATACAGAGACTTCCAAGTCCATGAGATGTCTAAAGAAACAAGTGTTCGGTGAGTGAATGACGGACAGGATCGCAATCAGACTCATCATTTCAAAGATAATAATGTCGGCCCCCATATGTGACAAGAAATATTGTGGTAACTCATATACATTGCATTCAAAACTGTATTCTCCAGAAGCTTTCCTGCTGCTCTGC
Organism: Callionymus lyra; assembly: GCF_982586985.1. Taxonomy (NCBI): domain Eukaryota; kingdom Metazoa; phylum Chordata; class Actinopteri; order Syngnathiformes; family Callionymidae; genus Callionymus; species Callionymus lyra. The sequence continues at coordinate 23,728,798 of NC_141831.1, forward strand.
CTGTGTTGATGAAACTTCAGTCATAATATCTTAAGGTAGACACAAATAAACTTTGTTGCTACACTTGCAGCAGATAAAGTCGTGTTGTGTCGTTAAATGTTTCTTTTCCCACCGGTGTCAGGCAGGGACACCTGCTGCAGCGAACTGACCCGGCCTTGATCTTATCACTGTTGTGGGTTTATGGTCGACGACACTCGAGTCAGCGGCGTTTTGATGGAGGCTCATTACGGCTCCTTCTCTTCACCTACTATCTCAGATGGTTGTCAGTAAACCACTAAAACCTTCCGGGCCTGAAACAACTTCTTACCCCGGGGTCACGTCGTTCTTATCAGTGTACGGGACACGCGAGGTCTTGTGATTTAGGGTTACCCAGACTTTTATTGTTCATTAGCTACAATTACGGGCCGAGCGGCCTCTTTGATTTGTGGGTCTGACAGATAATTGAGTGTTGCCGAGCAACATGTGCCAACAACTGTCGTCTGATGTACGATCGCTGGATGCCTGTTTATGCAGAGTCTAGTTGAAAGCCATGTGACACAGAAGCGGCCTCCGAGGAACGACATGAGGGGATTTACATTATTTGCTTTGATTAGACCTCTGTGGATTCCCGCGCTGCATTTTGAGGTCTTTATCTCAAACCAGCCTATTTCAACTGATTACAGCTCGTCGTAGGGGTTTTTGAGCGATAAACCTCAAACTGAGAACACAATCATTCTCCGGAGCCACAGGCGGACCCTTGCCGGGGTCCTCATAAGCTCAGTTCTGTTCTTTTTTTTTTAAACTCTGGAGCGCACTGAGGGTGACAGAAATCATTTCCTGCAAGGGAGGAGGTGGAACGCTTCATTTTGTGGCCTTTTTTTTTTTTTTTCTTTGGAGTCTCATCGCGGGACAAAAAAGAAGAGAAGCGCCTCGGCATCAGCTGTGATTTCTTGAATAGCCCAGTGGGAGTGAGGGGAAGTCGGGGTGCACACAGCAGATCGTCGCTGCCCTGAAACAGCAGCCATGCTGTGAGCGAGATGGCTTTTCTCTGTGACAGTCCGACTGTGAGCCACGGGTCTGAAATGAAGCGGGGGAGGAGGGACGGAGCTTTCACCGACGCAGGGTGCTGGGCATGTATGCTGCGGCGGCGAGGCATGGAGGGGGAAATAGCAGTGGCAGATAAACAACAAAGAGCCACAGATAATTCCATTGCAACTCCAGTGCTATTATTTCCTGCTGTTGGTGAATCCATCATGTCTCCCGCCGTGCCACGAGTGATTTCTAAATAAATGCAGCTCTTCGAATGTAGATGTGTAAACTGAGCTTTCCCCCGACAACCTTTTCATCTCACTGTGTTCGACTTCCTGATCCGGATACTTTGCAACATGAGAGTTTTACTTAATGGAAAGTAACTTTTTAAATGACACAATCACACTTCTGTCACTAAAGAGCTTCTTAACAGTTTAGTTTTCCAAATAGAAAACTCCATTTAAATGTATATATGGGTGTATTATATATTTATCTTTGGACATCTGCAGCAGCAAACTCGTGTTGCTTTAACAACATCAGAATTAAAATATAAAAATAGAGGGGCCAGATGATGCATTAAAAGTAAGTAAGTAAGTAATTTTTATTTGTATAGCGCTTTTCCAGACCAGGGTCACAAAGCGCTTAAACAATCAAAACAATATTCAATAAATTATATATTTTAAAATTGGCTTTCTAATTCTAATTACATCATCATAAAATTGATTTGTGTGAAATTAATATTAGTATAATTGTTTAAAAACCGATGATACAATGGAAGAAATAGATAAAATTCACGATACAACAAAGTAAAAATCTTTAATATTAATTAAACAAAAAGGAAATTAAACACTATAAATGTTTTCAATGTAGCAATGTTTTTAAATAAAAATCTACCACAAACGTTAAAGATAAAATGTAGTTCTTTAGAGAAGCTAATGGTTCAGCTTATTATATTATTTCAAATGAGTTAGAGTGTATCTAAAAATGAATGTAAAAATGTCAACAATGGAATAGAAAATATCAATTTAAAAACAAGTAGATAAGTAGTTATCTACCTGAAAAAAGTCAAAGCACCAGAACATTTCAAAATATTAAATTTTAGCGTGACCTCATAAAGATAAAGTTTGACCCTATCTGGTCCCTGAGCCACCATTGAGCAGATCTAGTTCAGGCATTCATTTATTTTCAATTGATTGGCAGCAGTTAGTTGGTGGAATGCTGCCCTGCGAGTGTTTTATCAAGGGGAATTAAGAGGTGTTGAGACCTGAAAGTCCTTGTGGCAGAAACCTGCCAGCGCCGCCTGCATGTGAGCTCCATTGAGTTTTCAATTACCGGGCACGTCCTCTTGTCTCAGGCTTGTTGCTGGCGTGGAATTGACCTTGCAGTCCTGTGAGCGTAGCTGTTGTATATTCAGGACAGTTAGCCGGGCAGACAGTGGGGCAGACGCGTCCTCTTAGGTCCTGCTAGAATCTGCTTAACAGGCTTCACGCTCGCACACTTGGATGGGGAAAAACCTGATTAGCTACTGGCTCACGTTCCTGGAGACGTTTTGAAAGCACAGCGAGACAATCGAAGATGTAGCTGCTTTATTAAGCCTGAGTAAACTGACAAATGTCTGTTCGATTTTTCTGGTTATGTAAAATGTTAAAAATGAAGTTCAAAGAGAAGTAAAAACTGTGCTAAAAGATGTTTCTGACATGGTCCCTTTTACCTGAGAGGATTCCTAACGATGCACATGAGGGGTTACCTTGAGGATATGATCCACTGTAGTCCATCCCAGTCAGTGACCGTAGCTGCAGAGAACCACATTTTGATGGATGTGTACAACTGTGGAAATGATGTAGATGCAGGAAGTACATCCGCAGAATCCAGAGTGTTGAGCTACAAATTGTTCTGGTGACACCTGGTTACTTTGAGCAGGCCAGGGCTGGGTCATAATCCGTTCTAAGGGGAACAAAATATGATGTGGAGAGAAAAATGATATAAAAATGGATATTGTGAACCATTTTTATTGTGTAAATACATTTTCAAAAACCTTGTTTTCCTTGTATTTTATTAGATTTTATTTCAATATCCTTAATGTGAGCCATAAAGAAACTATGCACAGAATTATATGAAGGCAAAACGTTTTTCTTTTCTTTTTCTTATTGCTGTTACGACTTGTTGGCTGTTACAAAAATCCTTATTATAGTTTTATATTCATTAAGGGGTCACATAAATACAGGCGAGGGGCCAGATGAGGCCACATGACGATGACTCATCGAAGCTGACGGCTTCATTTCTAAGAGACAAAATACATTTTATTAAATTCTCCCACAAGATTGTAATTTCTCCAGTGAGTAGCGAGTCAACTATGACTATCACTGTATTCTTAATAATCCATTGTTGATCCAAAATCAAACAACATGAAATGTCCAACAAATCTGTCCAGCCAAGTCGATTTATGTGGCCTGCAGAAGCTTTCAACAACTACTGAATACTCGATTGATGTGTTACTAGAAGCCAGACCTAGAAACCAGACCTGACCAGTTTTTCTTTTTTAAACCATTTTATCATAAACAAACTGTTTAGCCTCAGACTTAAAAAAAACATGGGTCCCTCGCCTGACGGAGTTTGACTCCAGCTGTTCTACAAGAAGGATTCATTCATGGCTTCATGTTTCTGGGCTGCTCATGAAGGGACACAGAAGAGGTACTTGCAGTAGGTGGAGCTCTTGTGTTGGATTTTGAGTTACCTGCTCATGAAGGACACTCAGGCTGCCTTGTTGTGTGTTCGCTTACATGAATGTAGAGAATGTTCGTATCAAAAGATTCACAGAGAGACAGTCTTCGACGTATAAACACATCGCATTAATTGAGACACTCTATGGGCGTCTCAACTGCCAACTGTTCATGTTTGCTGGAGATTATGAATTGTAATTAGTATTTTTCAGATGCTTATAAGTTTATTTGCTTCTTCCTTCACTGCTGCTTCCTTCTCCTGCAGGAACAAATGTCTTTCTCTTCCATTCTGTCCTCCTCTCTCTTCCTGAATCTCCTCCTCACTCTCTCCCTTTCCCTCCCACTTACACCATCTCCTCCCTGCAATCTACCGCAGGCCCTCCATCTCTCCGGCCTGTCATCGTGCTTTTTCATTTGGCTTGTTGCTACAGGGGGCTCGACGCTGGCAGATTACAACTCGGCAGCCAGTCATTTTCGATTTATCAGTCCCCCCCCTCTCCCTCTGCGTTTCCCTTCTTTCTATCTCGACTTCGCCAGCATCAGTTCAGACACATTGCAATTCCTCATCACCCCGCCGCTGCCACTGCTTCAGCCACCCTCCTTTCCTTCCAACCTCCTATATCATCCTCTTCCCATCAGCGGAGAGAATTTAGCTCCGAGACCGAAAAAAAAGAAAAAAAATGTAGTGGCAGAGAAAGCATTTAAGTTAGAGAGGCAGCTAACGCTGTATTATTACTTAGGCCTCTGTCACTGGTGATGACCCGGGAGAGTGGAGACTATCGATCGCGTGTCACTCAAGGCATTCAGCAGATTGCATTGACAAACCTTGTCGGGGCCTTTAATAGCAAGGTTAGCAGCCCCGGCCGGGACCCATGAGGAAACTCTAACTGTGCCCTATTTCACGGTGGCTTTTAACCGTCCCCTCGGTCCGTGGAGTGGATTGATAACAGTAAGGAAGTAATTTTACTCTCATAATTGCCTTCCTGTGGTTAACATTTGTGGCCCTCAGTGCCTGTCCAAGAACAGGAGACGTTGTCTGGCTGCTTTTTTTTCTTTTTATGACAGAAAATAGCTCTGCCTGAACAAAGGCTTAGGCACACTAAACAAAACATGTCAGAGAAGGAAAATCAAAAGCTTTACACAAGTGTGATTTATGGGTTCAGGGAAGTCCATTACGCGCAAGAGGAAGTCCAGACCAAAACACAAACAGAGCGATGGTGCAGCTTGCAAAGAGGGTGATGGAGTAATTCTTTAGGCCTGCCAAGATCTATGATAACACTGATACGCCGCTTGTCACAGCAGGACAAACTCGCCGGATTTTGATCTTGCTGTAATTCTTATGTAAACAAGGAGCTCGAGACCCACTAAGTAGTATTCTTAAGACAAGCGAGGCGTAACCATGCCGTTCTGGACCAGGTCCCGTGTTTTGGAAACCAACATTTTGGCCGCTGAGATACGTCTTTGGTTTTCTGACCTAAAAAAAACATACATTACTGGGAAGTATTGCCAATAAAAGGTCAATTTAACTTAGCATGGAACCATCTGGAAAACGGCCGGTTGACTGCTTTGGTACCACTGCTGATATCAACAGGCATCGTAGGAGGTCTAGTTTTTAGTGAATTGTCAAACTATTATTGATTAGATGTATCAAGCTCTTGCTGCCAATGACTTCAGGCCAGAGTTAACAGTCCAACACTAGACTTCTTGTGTTGCAGGATCGTCCCATACCTGGCGACACATAACTAATGCTAGAAGTATCATTCGAATAACATTTGTGTAGTCGTCAAACATTAATTAAACTCTCAAGTACTTTGTGTGGCGCACCCTGATTATTCCATCCACAGTGTTGTTTAGCTTGTTTATTTGTTGTCACTGCCTCCATTACCAGTCTGTTCGAAAAGCAGGAGCAGATGTTTGCTCGCTGACTCTGGCAGAGCCCATTTGTTTTATTATAGTTTTATGACTTGATAAGAAGAGATGAGACTGTCAGGACGGTGGCTAACCCGGAACATTTCCAGCAGCGATTAGCGATAAGATAGCAGGCTCCAGACTCTGCCAAGTAGGAAATGTATATCCTGCCATCATATTTTACTGCCGTCTCTAATCCTCTGAATAGCTCTGCGGATGGAGCAGAATGCAGGTGAGACACGATACTGAATGTTGCTGCAGTGTCAGCGCCCAAGACTTTCTCATAAGCCTTAAAGTTACTGAGTGTTGGAAGGAGACTTTTAATATTTCTCTGAGGTCTTGTTTTAATAAGTTGCCATTCATTTTTTATAAAGCATGGGACCTTCATAGAAAGTGGCATTTTAGATTTAAAGGTTGTTTATTAAAAGTCATTGGGTTTATGGATGTTGTAAATGAGACATGCAACCCTTGATGGGAAATGTCCAATTTAGGCCCAATCCAAATCCTCTCCTCAACAGCTTTCCTCATTCCTCGATCAATACTCAAAGACCTTTTTGCTCAGGGATTTCCTGGTTTAAGCCATCATTGTTTTGCGTTGATGCACAAGGCATTCTGGGATTCCACTTACTACCATGGTAGGTCCCGGAGAATCTCAAAAAGAGAGGAAGTTATGCCCGTTTCTCTCATTCCTCAGTATTGGGACAACCCTTACTCAGATTTTGAGCTTGAGGAACGAGTTTGAGGAATGAGGAGGTTAATGGGACTCTACCTTAGTCATGTTGTTTTCTTAATTTTACAGTTGACTATAGAATTGAGGTTATCAGAGTAAGTAAGTAAGAGACACAAATTGTTTGGTTTTGTAGACTACAGACTTCTCTATATTCTAATACATCCAGATTTAAACCATATATAATTACAAATGCCAAGTACATACTAAATCAAACGTCACACCTGACCGGGTAACGCCGGATATTTCAACTAGTTGTATGATACATTTCGTAAAACAAAAAAAAAATCAAAGTTTAAATAGAAAAATAAAACTGTACTGTCACATCTATGAGCAATTCAATTGACTTAATGCCATGTTTTGTTTAAAATAACAAATGATATGTTTTGCTTGGTTTATGTGTTCCCTCGCTTTATTTAGTGACTTTCCTGCCTCACTGACTAATGCAGTAATTTAGCTCCAGTCCTCCATCAAGGTACAACACTAATGTTTTGAATCTGCTCGCTGTAAAGGCTCTGCTTATACATTTTCATTTTCCGGCAGAGTGCCCATGAGCGAGCGCTCGCTGCTGCTATTCCTGTAACATAAAAAGGCCCCTTTCCTTAAACTGGGAGCGTTTGTCTATCATATTACCAGCACACATGAGCTGCACACAGAGCTTGACCCAGTGTTAAGTGTCTGTGCTAAATTTCATTGCCTCCATCTACTGGAAGGCCTGCCAATATACTGGCAGTGAATTCCTGGAGGAAAATAAATGGCAATAAAAAAGAGAGATGATAGCCCCTGCAAGCTGATAGGAGAATGCTTTTTCTCTGCTGTCTTTTTTTTTTTTCCATGCCTGCTTTTATTGAGCCGGCCGCCAGCTTTGGGAGCTGTTATTCTGGCACACCGTCTGTGGCTTTGGTTGGATGGCTCTCTGAAAGCCAATATTGAAGTAACGACTCGGTTGCACAGATTGTGGTGCTGGGGAATCATGTAATTAATTGCATGCACATTTCTTTGATGATCAGTTACGCGGTGATGAACATTTATCTGTAGCCTCCTGTCAATTTTCAAATGCATTCTGGGAAATAATCTGCAAAGTACTCTCTCGCCTTGGAAGGGCGCTGGAGGTGCATAAAGTGGGCCGGGAAGTTTTTTTACAGCCATGCTGGGCCAGTATAACAAGATGTTCAGATATGATCTGAGTGTAGAGGTCTCCTGCTGCTCTTATCCTCCTCCCCCGCTCCACGCTTCTCTCACCACCCACTTTTCTCCACCTGCTCAGTTCATTATTAAATATGGGAATTGTCCCTATAACTCAATCCGCCAGCCGACAGTATTATATGACCATTGGTGAGTGGGGTGATTGCAGCGCAGGGCAGAGGATGGATGTTAAAAGCATATTGATTTGTCTGTAATGTCGTCATAGATCAGGGATTTATGGAAATAGATAAACGCCCGCCACGAGCTCTAGTAGCCTGTAGGCAGCCATGGCGGAAATGGAGTCCTCAGTGTGACTGATGAGATATGGACGTCGCACTCAACGACATGTCCCCCCCACACTTCCCCTCACTTTTGTTCTCCGGCCTCCCACTCATCCTCCCAGAGACAATCTCACCCTGCGGCTGCTCTGACCGGTCCTCAGAGATTCATATCTTTTGGTTCCACTTCACATTCCGTCGCAGAGGCTGGAAAGCCGGAGACTGGTCAAAGTGAGTGCTTCGGGGGGTTCAAATAGTCTTACAAGGTCACTGAAGATGGAAAACATAACAATCTTTAAGTCAAAAAACACATTCCGCACTTCCTTTACTTTCTAGCCTATGACCCCCAAATAAGTTAAGCCGGTGGTGCCTGAAGTGGTATGTGGGGCGCAGCGCATTTACAAGGGGTGCATGACCAGTTGGGGGTTCGATTCCAACCTCATGGAGTTTGCTAGCATAACCAGAATGTCCCCTAGAAGACAGAATTATCCTACTATTTGAAGGCTAAAAGAATCATGAGGAGCCATTTTTAAGGTGTCTTTGAACAGTAAGCCATTCATGCTGGTTTATATAACATATTGAAATTGTTTTGCATGGCTATTATAAACCACATTATTTTTTAAATCTGTATTGTCTCTGAAGCAAGTATTGCGTCCCCAGGGAATCCCCTTCCGGCCCGAGCCACCTCGTCTCTTCCTACTGTTGGTATTTTGTACTGGTGAAGCATCATGACATGCTTTGACAAGTAATGGCTTTAAAAAAAGATATTTTCACGCTGTCGTCTGTGACCTCTTTGCCACACACAGTAAACAAATGTGCGGCGGTGGATGCCAAGCGATGATGCTTACCGACAGGCTGTGAACGAGTGTGGCAGAGGGGCTCGCGGCTGACGGGAAGGCCATGCGCAACCGCTGTCTGCGGCGGTTAAAGCAGCAGGGCCTCAAAGCGATACACAGGGTCAGAGCCAGGGCGCTCTGGTGGGGTCGCCCACACAGCCACTGTCAGAAAGGATGACGTAGCGTTTCCTCGTCAGGCCTGTTACAGACCCTGACAAACACCCAGTGCCCCCCGAACCACAGAGCCGTCTCCTTGGGTGAGGCTCAGGGTGAGCTAAGCAGCTGAGGCACTTTCCAAATGCTGTTGTCAAGCATCCCAAGGTGCTTTTCCTAGATGAGCTCATGGCTGATGTGAGGGAGGGAACGATCGGGGCATCATTAACGCTGCTTATTGTGGTCGTATGGATGGAAATGTCGTCTCTTAAGGCAAAACAACGGGGCCTCTGTGAAGCTGGCAGACTTTCTTCAAGGCGTTCGTTTTTAACAGCGCAGTGCTTAAACTTCCCAGCACTCCAATATCCCCAATATATAGACCTCTGAAGGTAACATCAGTGAGATATTCAAAGTGCAGTCTGAGGAAACCGAAGGGATTCGACAATGCTGGAGGAAACAACGATTTTGTATTTTTTATCACAACCCATCCCAGCTAGTGGATTATCTATAAAACTTTCATGGTTCTCCCTCAGTGGCAAGAAGCCATAAAACTTCCCAAATGAGGGACTTGTTAATTTACTTGTTAAAGCAAATTAAAAATTTATAAGCGCTTTTAGGTAAATGAGATCCTCTTTCATTGCAGCCGTGGTGGGACTGTCTCTGCTAGATCCTTGGAGGACAGGTTAGCTGTTCAGAACGCCGCAGAAGAACAATAAAAGCTGTTAAATTGTTCCAGGGTTTATTACTGCCGAGCTCCGCAGCTGCTGTTTCGCGTAACTAAGGGAAACCAGGAGCTGACGGCAAATGAATTCCGCAGAGGCCGGAACAGAAAACGCAGCCCAGTTCTCCATTTTTTTTTCTTCATGCGATGAGAGATGGGAGTCGTGGGTGGAGTCACCGAGGAGGTGCATGGCTCTTTTTAAAATGGCCTTTGTGGTTGGAAATGTTAGCAGGCCTACTTTTGTGCTTGATTGCCTTGAGTCTGTAGCGCAGCCCCTGAGAATAGGTCAATACACTTGTACAATTCCACTGCGGCAACACTAAGCACTTTTCAGTAAGTGAGAGAATAATTGACTCCACATTTTCAAGACAATGGCACATGCTTTTGTTTCTGCCGTTATTTGTCACTTAACATGTTTCCGTCCGCACTAATCCCACCAAACTAAAGCCTTTTTCGTCTTTATGGCAGCCTTTGTCAAATGGTAATGATTTTGTTCACATTCTCCTCCAACTCTGTTAAACCTTAATTAAGACTTTTACATTTCATTTCCCCGATTACAAACAGAAAAAAACAAACATGGAATGCCTAAAAGCACTGTTTTTATCAGTAAAATGTCAGAGTTATTGAAGTAAAAAAAAATAAGTGGTTATTATTTAGAAACCCAGTGGAGCCTCTTGATATCAGATATCTTGAATCAATCTCTTATTATTATATTTGACCAAAAAATGTAGTTTAAGTTGTACCAGACATTCAAACAAAGACATTTGGAAACAAGAAAACAACACTCCAGCCAACAGATCAAGAACTTTTTTTTTTTTGAATATGCACATCATGACCATCGAAATATTGAATTGCATTAATGAATCAACCAAAGGTAAAAGTTTAACTCAAGCAGTGACGCCTGGCCTATAGGGGGCGCTGGGGCGCCGCCCTCCCACTGATTTGGCTGTTGTTTTGCTCTTAATTTATCATTTTATCTTTTATTTATTTTAGTTTTTTAGTTTTAAATTAACATAGTTTTAATCATCAACATTGATCATTTTGTATATTTTTAGAACTCTGTACGTTGATAAACTATATTTCATTGATTCACGTTCTTATTATAATCTTGGTCTGTGTCGTCATTTGTCATATCCGGTCTGTGGCGTGGGTGTGAAGGCTCTTCTTGAATAGACCACTTGTGACGTCACATTACATTTTATTAGCAGTGTATTTTCATGTGTTTGTGATAATTTGGTAGAAAGTATCTCTATTGTTCTGACGCAGACGACAGGTTGTTTTTTTTTTGTTTTTTTTTATTTAGTTTATTCTATATGATGTATATAAGAGTATAATTATAATATGTTTTCATTTGTAATGAAACAAGGAGCATAATAAACATTATTGTCCATCATTAATTTAAAGTTATTAGATTAAAGGCACTACAAATAATCTTTACTTACTTACTATTAATGTGCTGGAAAAGAGCACCACCTAAAATATTTTTCCACCACTTAACTCAAGATTTTATAGAATGTAAAATATTATTATATTATCTTTTATCTATTAAGTCATTTGCAAACCAGAAACAAATGTTTATTATAACTCTATTACTATTACTATTAGACTAAACTAAACTTTGGTATTAGATTTGAAGATTATTTTACGATTCTAACTCTCTGTAAAATGATTGATAATGAATATTATGAGATTTATAACTCTTCTTGAAATATAAATATATTTGTTTTCCAATTCCGAGTTTCAGTAAGAATAAGTGTGGCAGCCGTTCTGGATAAATATCTTTATGTGTGCCTTTGAACCTGCAATATACATTTTTCCATTTTTTGTCGTGTTGTTTCCAGTGTTCTCTGGCAAATACATTGAATTGTCATTTAAAAGCAGATCTGAATCCTTTGTTCGTTCCTCGCTTCAGTTCTCGTCGAAGCTTGGAGCAAACTGCTCATTAAAAACAGTTGATTCTCCACATCAATGTGTCCTAACTGGCTACAGAAACAATGGCGGCGAAAACATGAAGCAAAACTAACGCACAACAGCTTGCAAGAAAACACGCCGATACTCAGTGGAAATTAATGGCAGATGCATTTACGAGCAGTTTAAATGTTTCATTAGATGCTAATGTCTGGCTGTGTCTTTAATTGTTGTGAAATTAGCCTCTTGAATATTAAAACAATGTGTTTGTCGTATTCCTGCAGGGCCGGCTCCGACACACTGTGCACACACTGTTCTCCATTGAATAATGCATTTCTATGGAGACGTGTTAGCTAACATTCTAACGTTAGCTAGTGAGTCGACGAGACAAATACTTTCTAACTGATGAATCATTAATAATAATAAATGACCCTTCGCTGTCACGGAACACTCGTCTTCTCTTGCCATGTGCTACAAATGAAACGATGACATCATCTTACCTGCAGGAAGTTGGAAAAAATGTCTTGTATGAGTCATTTATTGGAGCTCAGGGGGAAATTAAAGCAACAAAGATAAGAGATATGTGTTGAATTAGCTGTGTAATCAGATTCAGAGCTCTTCTGAAAGATGAGCCTGTCTTTGTCCGACATTTCCTTGAGAAATATGACGCATATATTTCAGCAGAGTGGACATTAGAATTCATGTGGTGTTTACCTCAATGATTACAATGTGACAAAATAACAGACAGAACCATTTATATTGTCATAGCTCAGTGTTTTTGGGAAGCAGTTCCCAACCCCCGGACTAAGGGCCCAGAATTGGTCTGTAAGGCACGTACGACGGTCCTGCAGAGAGAGAATATATAAACTATGGAATTCATGTTCTATTGATTTATTAAGGCTTTTTCTTTTAAAAACAACCTGATTTTTTTTTGCTATTTTTTCTCATAACAAGTTAAACACTTATTTCATACATGTAATTATTGATTAAAAAAGAAAGATAACTATAGAAAATGTGAGACGGATTAACGTAACAGTAGCTTTTATTAAAGGCGGGAAAATAACATTGTCGACCCAAAGAAAATGCAATTCCTTGTTCAGGATGTCTTTATAAAACATTACCATCATGATAAATTGTTCGTAACTAATGTCATTTATTTTGGACAGATACCAAAATGATTTTTTAAATTAAGTTTTCTAAATTAGTTAGTGCTGTACATTGAATAATTATTTAAATGGACAATTTATTATATTTAAATTTAAGGTTTATCAAATCTATATTCCTGAGCAAACGCATTTATCTTGACAATTTATTTGTAGATTAATGAAGTAATTTAATATAGGTCTCTTGTGAACAACATATTTAGTTATTAAATGAATCAAAGATTAATCGTACCCAACCCTTGTGGGTGTTTTCACATCATTGGCACATTCTGAAAATCCTGAATTGGGCACGGTGGCCATGTTTTACTGTTTGCATGTCAACAAAAAGGGAATATTGAATCACTGTGTGTCTGGGTTTTCATCCTGATGGGACGGAAGGACAAATTTCAATATCCTCGTCACGCCTTTTCTCATCAAATCCAACATGTTATTATTCACTGCCCTTGTTTACAAATCCCAGTCAGATTGGTGGATTGTCCAGACATTCATAAATGCATGAGCCGAGGTCGGCCGCCCAGGGTGGTCAGCGGGGGGATGCCGGCTGCGTAATAAATATTATAGGTCAACATGTTTTGATGGAGGAGCAGCAGACCGGAGTGTAAACATCTTTTTTTTTTTCTTCAAAGATCATTTACTGGCTGGGCTGGAGCAGATAGTATTCCCAGTTTTCATCTGGAGAAATGAAAAGTCCCTGCTGACAGCCTGACATTTAAGGGGAAAAAAGGTGTGAAAGCTGTTTCTTGTAGGAATCATGGAGGTAATTAGTGTTATCACAGTTTTCTGCTGCATTGTCTCGACGACCACACAAACGCACCGGTGCCCCTTGATAGCTCTCTCCGCCCTCTTGTGTTTCTCCGAATGTTTTGCAGCACGAGCTAATGGCTACAACAAAAACAGGTTTTTCATATGTCCAGAGGATGCATTTGTGGCAGCACCTGACAGAGACGTATCGAAGGAGAAGCTCTCGCCAAAGCGGGGAAAATAAAGTGTGTCATCATGTTCTTGCCCAAGTCCTTTGTGTGTGCTGAGCCACACTCTTTTTCCATTAGGTATCCGAGCTGCAGTTTTCCATGCAGTCTCAGCTTTTTATGTGCTCTGAAATGAGACCGGCGGCGTTTGTCTCCATCGGACAGAGCGGCATCCAAGGACATCAATCACAGTCGTGGGCATGGAATCCTAACCCCACCTACTTCCCTCTGCATCTCTCATTGTTCTCCAGTTTTTTTTAGAAGCTCTTGGCTTGGCACGTCCTCAGCTTTATTCCTCGTCTCTCAGGGGGCGTCTCCAGGATGACACTAGCTGAGCTCCTGCTGCCTCAGCATGTGGTGTCTGCTTGGAAGGGGATGCCGTCTCCATTTGAACATTCTGGAGAGGTCTTTGTCCCCGTTCTCTCGCTCGCCGGCGGAGGAGAGTTTCCTACGGCGAGATCAGATGGCGTCTTTCATTGGCAGGCGCAGCGATGGCTGCTGAATAGACTCAGAAAATACAACAGATTTACGGAGACAGTGCCATAACTCCTGCCAGTTCTCGTATATTCATGAATGGAATTCTGTGTGCGCTCGCCTCCGCCAGCGTTACCCGTGTACGGCTCTGAACTGTAAGCAGACTTGTTGTCCAACCAATGCTCTCCTTCTGTGTTGTTCCTCGCAGCTCAAGCCAGGGCAGAACCACCGCAAGGACAGCGACAGCGAGAGTGTGAGCGGGCAGTCCAAGCCGTCCATCAGAAGCAGCTCCAGAGACAGACTGACCGATGTGAGTATCTAAGAACCTTAAAAACAAAACTGAGAGATTACATTTTTCAACTGATAGCAACCATCATGATTTCATTGTTATCAAGTTACGTTACGATTGAGTCACCTGTTGTTTTTCTTTGAAACTAACACACATTAACTTTGCTAGTGTTTATCTTTTTAAAGAACAACTATGTGTTGATTTAAGTGTGTCTTAAATTGATCTTGGACCACTACTGTACTGAAAACTCTGTTTTTCTGGAGATAACATCTTGTTGACTGTTACTACGCCCACTCTGCTGTGATTGGTCAAGCATCAAGGTTTGTCACCACGCGTCATCATTCCAGGAAGTCTCCACCTCCAAGAGACTCGTCGTATAAACAAAGCGGGGTGTGATTACTGCTGGCTGGAGGAGGAGTGAAGTCCATTATTACTTCATAATAGACTTCACTTTCGTAACCTCTTGTTCGCCAAGATTTCAGACAGGGTAGATAATATATATATATTATAAAAAAAATAACTTCAATACATCATCATGAGGAAGGCTTCAACATTTGAAAGTTGTATTTCAGAATTAATTAAACAAAATTATTAACATGTTGTAGTAATTAAATGTTGCATATAATTGCACTGATGTTATTCACTTTTAGTTTTGAAAAAAAAAAATTATAATGAAAAACCTAAACAATGTAATCAAACCAGCACACATAGTCACAAATAACTACATTTAAATTGTGTAGTATGATAGAATGTATTTTAGCAATATACATGTTGCACTTAACAAATTGCCATCTGTTCTGTAATTCATGATTTACAGTGTAAATCTGAAGCTGAAGTCTTGTAAGTCAAGAAGAAGTTGTTAATGTGTGGTAGTCAATTATCTGTGCGAGTGCTCTCGAGGCAGTATTATTGTGCCTCTGCAGACGTACTGTTAAGTCATCTGAGTCCACTTGTGGAATACTTCACATGAAGAGGTCTCTTCTCCTCACAAACGCTCTCCTGCTGCCATGACTGAAACAAAAAGCTGCTACTCACCCCGATGCTGCCGACACATGCCCGACTCTCACAGGAAACAAAAAGTGACAAAAATGAGCATCTTTCTGTGTCTTTACGCTGCGACGCATCCATGTAAAGCGAGCCGGCTGCAGGACGACCCTCCGCCTCCACCGCTCCCTGATCTGTGTGGAGAATCTAGTGTGAAGCGATCAGATCTGTGGCCATAATTAAAGCTGTCAGTCGGGAGGCGAGCGAGTCTTTGAGAAGGACACGGCCGAACGACTGAAGCGAAACTGATTCTGCGTGTAGCGTCACGACGCTTGACTGGGCATGAAATGAAATAAGTAATTTGATGTTGACAACAGAAATTGAAGTGATTCTTGCAGACTGGTTGCGGTGGCGCCGAAGTAAACCAAGAGTGAGGGTTGAGTGCAACAACCGCTTTCAAACAGTCTTCAGTGTCGTGATACACACCGTCGACTCGACAGCAGCTTAATTCACAGATCGGTGTGTTTTTTCCTCCTCGTGTGTGATTTCGTTGATGGACCTGAAGTACAACAATCGACACACAAACCTCAAACCACACCACAGGAGAAGATTAATTTGTGTTAAAACATTTCCTTTGCTTCTTTTTACAACTACTTCATCATTTTGACTCTTGCAGGAAAATGTTCAATGATCACATTATTCTTCTCAGATCCTGCAACGAGCGACACAAGCTAGCTGAGCTAGAGCTTATTTGCAATGAAGCCTACACTCTTGTACCTCACTGTATATCGGGCCGCTTAAAATGAACATCTAAACATGGATACATCCATTGTCATGATAAGTTATATTCATATATTATTTTATTTGGACCCATCTACAGCGCAAGTCGGTGCAAGTAGAGCACAGACCACCTGTAGAGCTTTATGCCTTTTTTGTTAAAGTTAGAATACTGTGTCTTTTTAAAGTTGTCCAGGTTTTCAAAGCACATTTGTCATTTTTATTTTCACAAACTTAATGTTCAAACAACATCATTGCTTCTGTATTCCTACCTGTATTCCTACTTAAGCAGATAACCATTAAATATATTTAAGTATGTAACTTCTATTTGTATAGCACTTTTCCAGACCAGGGTCACAAAGCGCTTAAACAATCAAAACAGTATTCAATAAAATATATACTTTAAAGATCATGATAAAACTGATAACACAACAGGAGTTCCAGAAAATCAAGGGAAAGCCTGAACAAATAAAAACGCCTTAAGATGTTTCTTAAAGGAGTCAGTAGATCATCAAACACAGAGAGAGAGGAAGATCGTTCCAAAGCTTAGGAGCAACAGCCTGGAAGGATTTCTCTCCTCTAGTCCTGAACTGTGCGAGGAACCATCAGTAGATTCTGATCCACAGACCTCAGAGCCTGAGCTGGGGTGTAAGGCTGGATCAGATCACTGATGTAAGGAGGAGCCTGACCATGAATAGATTTGAAAGTAAGAACCAGAATTTTAAAGTTGATCTTGAAAGAAACTGGAAGCCAGTGAAGAGTTTTAAATGATTTCAATGAACTAATGCTAGCCTTGTTAATAATCTTCTGAAACATGTATTGTTTTACATTATGATCATATTCAGAATGTAATGTTGACAAACAAATCTAAACCCATCAGTCCATATTGAGTCCATCTAGTTGTCAATACCCCATCTCATGCTTATGGTTAGTTGGAGTCGACGTGTTACGAACCGCGTTGAAGCCAGTGTGACTGCAAACATATGCTCTCTGGGCTTAAAGACGGAGCATCGAGGTCAGTCATTAGCCGTGTCAGACAAGACCAGCTCTGACCCGGGCCGTTCATTAAGACCGACAGTTTGCTAATGGTATTTGCCGGAGCACCTCCCTCTCCCTCACAGACGCTCCGATGGAGCAGATGAAGCAAGCCGGGCCGACCTGGCACGAGCGAGCGAGGAGAAAGGAGGCCAGAGGAGGTCAGGCCTGGCAGCTACCTCTCTCCTACCTAGCCGTCCCTCTCCTCCTCGCCTCGCTCCATCCTGCCAGCTCATTAAGTCGTACAAATGGCACATCATGTCGGCGGTGTTTGCCTCAACCCCAAACCCTGGCTAAATTGGCAGGCTTAGCCGCGTTTGCTCAGAAGCGCCGGGTTCCCTTTTGGGTTTGTTTGAAGCCGACATAGTCGCCAGGCACCCCCCCCCCCACCACCTCTCCCCCCGCAACACCCCGTCCCTTTAGTCTGGGTGGCTGCCATTCAGGCAGGCGGTAGTCCTGTGCTGAGGGAGTCGGCTGTATCAGGGAGGGAAGGGAGCTCGGAATGAATCACTCCCGTTTAGTCTCTGCGGCAAGAGGTGAAATGCCATCATTACCCGGCTGCCTATCAAATAAATTGGCAATTACGGGCCTGGGATTGCAAGTAAACAGCATGTTACTCCTTTTTTTTTTCACCCAAAGGCTCTTGATGAGAGACGGGCGCAGGAGAGAGAAGCTTCAGAGTGCTGGGTCACAGCCCGGCAGTTGGTGTGAGCTGGCGTGATGAGACACACAAGAGTGAAGCGCTAATGAATGCACTTTTTCATGTCCTCGCTGGTGGAGGCTTACACTGCACATGTACACCTGCTTTAATACCCAGGATTGAAACAACTAGTTGTCTTCTTGTTGTTGTCTGACCAAGTCAGGGAACAGTATAAAATCTAGTTATCTTTGTATGTATAATTTTTGTATTATATATCTGATACATATATTTGGGGATTTGGAAAATATCAATACAGAGATTTTGTCAATATTTGACAGCATTGTATTGTTTTCTAATTTTATTTTTATTAAATTGTTTATATATTATATTTTATGGTTCATAGTTCAATAAAGTAAATACAATTATTCTATTTAAAGAATAAAATACAATTATTTACAATTAACATGCAAATAGTCACATTGTTTGTTCATTTTTGTGTTGCAATTACATTTCAGGCCACTAGATGGCAGCAGTCATTACCTCCTTTGCAGCTAAAGAAACCATGACCCTGCAAGATCCCGACGAATACTGAGGATGAGAGGATACAGTTCACTCCAGCAGCTTTTAGAGCGGATGTTTGGACTTTTCAGAATCAGAATACTTTTATTGTTTTAATATTTGGGGTTAAAGAGAAATGAATATTCCACTTTTTCAGGAGTCATGTAAATTTTGTACAAATATATCCTTGTTCCTACAATATCGCAATATATGTTATTGTTGTCCTTGTGTCGTAACACATAATGTATCACCTGATTCTTGCCAGTTAACACCCTTTTATATAAAAAATGTATACTTTATATATACATTTTATTAATTGTGAGGTTCAATACATTTCTAAAAGAAGGGTAAATTGATGAAAGGGCCACTAACTAATAGGAATTAATTAACATGGGAACGATATTGCAAACTGACACAGAGAGAGATATCAACAAGGAGGTCATGATAAGCATTTGTCCATTTGTTCTTAAAATAACAGATAACAATGGAGTATTCAGTATTAAAATTACAAATTAAAGTAATGGACACAGGAATTAATGTTTAAATGTTGGCATTATTCCAAATTACCTTCTGGGTCCACAATTATTTTGAGGAGTTGTCACTCTTTGTGGTGCAGAAGGAATGTTTTTCTGTGTATGTAGTGCAGGTTCTGGGACATACTGTCCCATCTGTCCTTTTCATCTAATTGCAATAACATTATTTTTAAAGAAGATAAAAAACATTTTGATCAAATATTTGTACGGCAAAAATCACAATAAAGATGTAAATGAAAGGAAGACGCTCTTTCTAAGATTGTTCTTTAGTAAAAATAGAATCAATAATTTTCTGAATATCTTCCTATAGTAAGTTCATCTTGTTTGTTCATACTTGATATAGATATTTACACCTCAACTTGGTCGTGACATTGTTATTAGGACTTTGATTTAACAAGGCACAGCGTTGCAAGACTTCTTTTTTATGACAGGAATGATCTGTTTTAAATTGCGGGGTTACTTAAACCCACATCGGTCGTTCCTAGCTTTTCTCAAAATGAGACGGGTTTCTTGTGGTGAGCTTTAAAACCTTGTTTTGTAATGAAACATCTGGAAGTGATAATGTTAAAAGTCAAGCACATCATCTCTCTCTGCTTTTGAAGCGGTTTTGGTCCCGAGCTCCGCCAAAGTCTCTCTTACGGCTCGTAAAAGTGTACATAGTTATTACTGGCTCTCACATGAAAACACAACAGCCTATTCATAATCCTCAGCCTATGTGGTAAAACCATCTTAAATGCTCAACTTACGACTCCTGGCAATTCATTAATGTCATAAAGTGTCTTTGTTGGTATAAAAATTCTCGATTATAATTGAATTTTGTGGAGCTTTTAAAGGCGACACATGTTTTTCTTGTTTCGACTGGCAGTCTGGAGTCGGTCACGTGCTCCTCCGCTGAACTGACTCACCCGGTCCAGGAGAGCTGGTCCCAGCCCCTCAATACATTCTCCAATTATTTCCTGACATACTGATGTAAATGAGGTCGCGGCCCGCCTACATGTACAGATACGCCGGACAATTTGCTCCGACACAGAACTTGTAATTGCTCACATCAATTATCCGTCTCCTTCTCAGTCAAATGTTTCTTATTAGAGAGCAGCGTCTAGATATGGAAGTAGGAATGTTATACCTATAATTGGCTCATTATCATGGCATCATCCTCTGCTGAGACCTCTGTGTGTGTGTGTGTGTGTGTGTAGGTGTGTGTGTGTGATTTGATGCTGTCAAATAGGCAGCAGATTCAGTTTCACGCCTTGTCTTTCAAAATTGTAAAGACAGTTTTCTTTTGTAATTTTAAAACGATGCCGACACATTAGTTTCAACTTTGTTGTTGTTGTTTTTAATTGCCCATGAACAATTCCTTTATTTCCCATATAATTAATTCCCATCCAAACCTAACCTCTACGTGAGCTTTGAAAGACGGATCACGTATGTAGAAATTGTTCAGGGAAAAATCTATAATGGCTTTTATTATAGTTGTTTAATAACATAATATTGAAATAAATACATATTCTTTATAATTATTCTACTTTTTCTTTAAATATTGAGTATTAAAATTTTCGAATATGTTTATTCAAACCATCACTTTGTGTATAAAGGTTCTAAAATATCAAAAGTTGAATTTAAAATCTCTCGACAGACAAATCCAATGACATATGCATCACTTGAGGTAACAAGGTGGAATCATGTGCATTGATGAATTAGTTTGGAAAAAGAAAAAGGGCAATATTATTAAATCAAAATTGACGACAACGTTATAGCAATTCTTAAGAAAATTTTAGATATTATGAGAACGTATTACGAGATATCACATGTTTAGAAAACACTTATTATTGTATTATTATCATTATTATTATTATTATTAAACAAATACAACTACCCGCATGTTACTTATAACTTTGATTATTAACTAGTATGTATCAATACATGTCATTTTAGTCGTTGCTTTATAAGAAAATATTTATATCACTTATTGGGAAAAAACACGTGTACAAAGATGCTTATGTGATAAAATACAGTTTTTATTTGTACTGTTTACTTATCAGGTAGAGGAAATGGATAGAAGAAAATTTCATGGGAGATAAAGGATTCAGGAAACAGTTTAAAAATAAGCAGTGAAAATATGGTTTTATATTGTGTCTTTCTTTTGTCTTTTATCCAGGAGACCATCATCACTAATAATGAATAATATCCATAGAACTTGTCTCCTACGCTCTCGCTCGGCTAAGGTTGTCCTCGGCGTCCCTTCATGCTGCCAGAGAACACAAACACGCTTCACATTCGACTCCAGATCAAACTGAGAGATGGGAAGTCTCAGCCATGAACGCTTTTTTTTTTCTTCCCATCATGTCCCCTTTTCCCTCTTCTCGGTCACTTTTATTTCTCTGTTCAATTTTCCTTTCAGTCGCCTGCAGACGTGCTGTCGTGGGCAGATTGTGACACTTTGTGACATGGCAGTCGTGCAAAATTAAGCCCCGGCTGCCAGGCCAGCACCCTGACAGCTGAATGTCTGCCGGGGACCGCGAGAGGTCCTGTTGGGTAGCTTGTCTCTACATGTGCTGGAGGGGGTCTTCGGCTCCCCGCCCACTCTCCAGCGTTAATTTGCTGGCTTTTAATCCCTAGAAATGTAATTAGAGTTGGAAAAAGCATCATAGGACTGCGTGGTGACCTCTGTGGAGCCCTCGAGTGGAGGATGGATGTCAGGAGTTTATCTGTAATTATTTGTTGCACATGGGGGTCGTGAACGTCGACCGTGAATTAAAATATTTGAGGTGGCCATAGTTCACCACGTCGCACTCGTGTTACGCTTATGTGTCTTCTTAACAGTCTTTTGGACCTCACCAAGTCACGTTAAGGCTGTTATTGGTCAAACTGTCTTTTGTCATTGGTAGAATATTACTTCTTTCATACTAACTGCAATATTCTTTTACTGTATATTGGACTGTTGCCATACAATATGGGAGTGGGGGATGCATTAGGGGTGGCTAAAGCGGAAATATTCTGAAATAAATTGACACATCACAGTGTTTTCACAAAGTCTACAGTAACAAACTCAGAAGGAAAATTCTTTGAGAAAAAGAATAATCAAATGAAGTTTCTAAATATGTCTCAACTTTTTCATACCCAATACAAAGTACCATTCTGCTTCTGAGATCTACCTTTGCTTTAGCTTTGTAAGATACAACTTGAGAGTCGGTAACAGTTGCTTTGCTTGACAGAAACAAACATGTTGACAAGTTGTTTGCAGTGTGTGTAATGGCATATTTAGCCTTAAACACTATGTGTAACCATGAACCATGAAACCATGCATTCTCACGTTTGTTGGTTTGGTTTTTATGGTAACAAGGGTTACTTGGAGTATAGCTTATAGTACGGAGGAACCTCTTAGGATTCCAGTTTAGGAAGGACTAGCTGTTTTCCCTGTCATTCTTGGATGACGTTCA
Organism: Callionymus lyra; assembly: GCF_982586985.1. Classification (NCBI taxonomy): domain Eukaryota; kingdom Metazoa; phylum Chordata; class Actinopteri; order Syngnathiformes; family Callionymidae; genus Callionymus; species Callionymus lyra. The sequence continues at coordinate 23,751,103 of NC_141831.1, forward strand.
GATGGCGTTGACCAATGTCAAACTCAAGCCATTTTGTATCTGCCTCAGTGACGCAGGCCAATTCTTAACATGGTAATTATGGCATTTTGGATCATTTACGATAAACGCACCCAGAGCTAACCGGGAAGGCCTCGGTTTGGTATCCAGACATAAAGAGTGGCAAGAGGCCATCTCTAGTAACTACCTTTTGGTAGCTGTATTCCGATTTTGTCTGAATCAAAAATCAGACATGGTTCAAATAATAACTCCAAATCCTGGATGTAACATGAAGCAGGAAAAAACGAGCCTTAATTGCTTAAAACGGCGTCCCAGCGAGATGATGTGGTTGAAGCGGCTGTGGCTGATGCTGACTGACTGAAATCCCTCCGTACTGGGGATGATAAATCTATTCTCATGGAAGATTAATGGACTGGAGAAGGGGTGTTGAATGTCATTGTTGAAGGTTGAAAGTATTGAGCGCCTGAATCCTATCCATATGTTTTCAGGAATGACATAAATAGGCTCAGCCGGAATCCATTTTGACTTATCAAGCTTAAACCAGTGCCAGAGCCGTGTGATACTTGCCAACTATTCAGCCTCTGAGGCTTTCAATAACAAATCCTATTCCACATCATTTCCACAGAAATTGGCCATGGCTATGAGCTGCCGCGCCGTCTTGTTTTCACTACACATCCTGCTGCTTTTGGCTATATATTACTTCCACGCTCACCCCAACCCAACCCTGTAGCCCCAATTTTTTAAGTCATATGCTGAGGGAGGCTCTGCTCTCTTTGTCTCCGCCGCTACAGTGTGGAGGCTGTTCTGGTGCGCTACGTTGTATAAGTGGAGCCTGAAGGAATCTCTACAAAGGTCTCAGACTGATTAGATGCATGCGGAGCCCAAGGAAAGAACGCCGGTTGCCATAGCGATGAGAGCGATGTGGGAACCGTCTACATGAGGGAGAAAAGGGGAAGTGCTGCTTTCTTTTGTGATGGGAGGTCTTCATTGACTGACATTCCTCTCCATGAACACACAGGCGTCATGTCAGGAGCCGTGCACACATTCTCAGCGACGCATTACATGCACCTTTTACCCCCCGAAGAGCAGCAGCCGGAGCGTGTTCTTCAATCACAATGGCCTCGTAGGGGTCTACTCGGACCCGGTGCTGGAAGCCAGGGACAACACAATCAGAGACACCAGGAGTCCAGAACATCATAAACATGATTACTGGCTATTCAGCGCCGCAGCATTGTTGCTCCGCCAGAAATTCATCCTCGGCGCTCTCTGGGCTCTTCTCGCCGACTGAAAACAAAGGAAAGATCGAGGGAAGAAAAACGTCCAATCATTCTATCGATGCGTTGTTGCAAGAATCTCAATTATACAAGAGCATTTATTATGAATCTCCCTCCTATCATATCGTGGCGTCTCTTTCCAACCACCTAACACGAACACATGTCTGAGTATGTTTTATATACGCAAGTCCCTGGTGAGGGGAGCAGGGAGGCTCGCTGCAGGCTCGGAGAAGCTGTGTGGGAGTAGTTTTGTGTTTGCTTGGTTTCTCGGACCCACACTAGGGAGGAGATGCTCCATGTTAGCTTCGCTACTGGTCCTGTGGAAAAAAACTAAAATATACATCCATCACATGTATAGGGTTGTGCTAGCATCAAACACTCCATCAAATGAGGAGCATTTTGATCTGATCGGACATCTTTATTGAATTGCATTGACAAAAGAAACACTATATACAATATGAAAGTGTAGTACTATAAAAGTATATAAGATTATGTTCTGTGTTGAATAGATAGTATCTGAGTGTCACCATTTCATGAATTACCAGTATTAACTTGAACATTAAATACTGTTATGAATGATAGCAGTGCAAATTTTTGTTAAAATGACAGATGAATATGATACGAATATAAGTAAAACACACATAAATAATGATTTAAACCATCACTTGAAAATGATATGGATGCACAGAGATGGAACTTTTCTACTTTAATTATTTAGTAAGTATTTAAGATATTCATTTTATCAACAATATTTGACTTAAAATCGGTCATTCTGAAATAGTTACGTTAAATTGTCTCTTGTCTCCTATTGTTTTCTATCATAAAGTTAAGGGAGATTTTTGTTTGACAATGGTGTCAAAAAGGAGCAACATCATGAAGAAGAAGACGTTGGTTGTCCAAGTGGTTCGAAAGCGAGTCTGGACTGTAAAGCGTTGACTTTCGAACCACTGGGACAACCATGACCTGGACAAGATGTTGGTGGTTTGACCAACATTTTGAATTTAAAATAAAATAATGGAATTTTATTTCATAAATATGTAACTTAGCCACTATTTGGGAAGTTTAATTTATGAAGAATAAAAAAAGGAAGAAAAAAACAAAACATGTTACATCCTATTTATTTTGCAAGTTGTTGTTTTTCACTTCAACACTGGTGAGCAACAGTGTGTGTGTTTGTTTGACAGAATTTCTGTAAGGCATTGAATGTCACATCACTTTTATTTCAGAGACCAGCACACTTCCCTCAAACCACAGGACAACGGTGCCAAGAATAAATAAATATCTATGGAAAGATCGACGGACAGACGCGTAGATCCAGCAAGAGAGACGGGGGTTATAACAGTGGAATAAAAGTTGCGAAAGATTATTCCAGAGACATTATTTCCCTCAAGTCGTGGGCTTAAGTCAAATTTGGAGGAGAAATGAAATTGCCAGCAGTGAAAAACCAGACAAGGGAGGAGTTCATGAGAAGAGAAACAACATTTTCATTTGTTCCCGTCCCAGTGGGAGACTAGCAGCCTTTCGGTAAATAGAGGCAGCTATGAGAAATGATTTTTTCGGTCAGCAGGATATTGTTTTAAAGCTCACTTATCCATCTGCAATCTAGATGTCAGGCCCTGGTGAACCACAGGACGGCCATTCTTCGGTTGCCTTTATGACACATAAGTGTTTCCCTCATCTCGGCTCCAATTGTCTTTTTAGTGGCTGATCTTTGCCAGAGTTTCAGTAATACGTGTTGCACTGCTCTTAAAATAGGATTTACAGGAACCAGCTGATGCTTCTTTTGAGATTCTCTGCTGATCTTGTCTGTGGATTCAAGTCTGTGTCTCGTCCTACTGCCTGAAATTACAATTACAGCAAGTCAATACAGTATTTGCTTAGAGGTTCAAATACTACTATCTGGCACAGACTCATGTGATAAATCCGTCTTTGTTAGGTTTTATTAAACCGCCTTGGGACTTTCTGAGAGTCGTTGTATCAGGGGTTGGCAATTAAATTTCCCTAGACTGTGATTATTTTAAGGGACCGTCAAGCCAAAACGTCAAAAAGAAACAAAGATAAGCCTTAATTTTATGGTACAACTCAAATTAGAATTCCATTAAAAGTAATCATTCCTTGACTTTTTTTTCTTTTTTTTTAAAGGGTTTTAGAGTCAAATACTCTGATTTCAAATATTGGGTTTCATAGTTTTACAATATGCGGGCCACTAAAGTGCAGTCAAAAGGCCACACTTTGCTAGATAACTCTCCACCATTATAACAACAAATACATTCAAATAGACGAGAATTAAGTTTGTATTTATTTAAGTTCGTTTCCCTGTTATTTATATTCAAATAAAATGTCTCACTTAGTTTTAGCGGCTACATTTGTGGCAGGGAGTCTTGTAGGTCAAATCTTCAGATGTCGTCACTTTCACATTACAGTCTTGGAGTGTACTCTCCGATGTGGAATAGATTTTCAACCAGATTCCTCTGTTATGTTATAAAATGACCTTGTTTATATCCAGAAATGCCTCTATTCAATAAGATAGAAGCTCTTTTGAGTGTGAAATATTGAATGAGCCTTACTTATGAGAAAATACAAAAATAAGCAGGACGTTTCATGCATCAAACTAGTTCACACACAGGTCAAAGTGGTGTTAAATGTTGTGTATTACTGATTGAAGTGGAATAGAAGGTCATGGTAGGAGCTTCTCTCGTATGTATATGCTTGGATTCAAGAAACTTGGATTCAAGAAACTCTTTCCTTCGCAATAGTCATTTTTATCAGGTTGTGTTAACTCTGGTCTATTGTCTATAATTCATTGAAAGTTGAAGTCAGCACCTTCTGTTCTTTAGTGTTATGAAACACACATAAATAATATTCATTCATTCATTCATCCTATACCCTCACAGATGCCCCAAACTATGCAAGTACAACTGCTTTAACTCTTATGGTTCCTGTTCACATTTAAAACAATAGAAACCTAAATATCTTTCACAAAATTACCCGGGAAGTTGCCTTAATGTTTTAAGGATTAATACTGGCAAACCATCGCTGTCTTCTGCTCAGATGTGTTTGATGAATGACTGCGTCTGTAAATATGCTTTAACTGAAGAAACGTGTCCAGAACATTAGAATTCATCATTAATCTGCACCAGCAGAGCTTTGATCCAGAGCTGTCAGCAGTGATGTACTCCCAGGTGATTACGTCTGTTCCGTCATCCGGTATCAGCCGACACATAAAGCATTTGTCACATGGCCCATTCTGATTATGGCTGATATTGACACTGGCATTGAATAAATGTAGGCAGTAAGAAGATTAGTGTTTCCCCAAGAGGCGTGTGTCCCACTGCTGCATTTACTCCTGATGAGCCGCGCTGAGCCTTTTGACAGTCTCGACTCACACAAGCAAATCCCGTCTCTGACGACTTGCCGTGGAAATGCAAAGATGTCGGTTAATCTACTGGCCATCTTGGATGGGAAGGCAGTGATGCCATTGAGTATTCTGCTGATCATTTGAATTGTAGGTAATGACCCAACACTGTACTAACATCTGTTGTCTTGTTCCTGCCGACAGGATTCAAAGTACCATCGCTCCTAAAAGGTTTATCTAACCTAGTAGGACCACCCAAACATAGACCACATTCACAGGCACCTAGACTTCTACGTACAATATCTCCTCAAGAGTCTGTGGTGTTGAAAACATTCAAGTGGTTCCTAGAAGAGGTTATTTTTGTCTTTAAATGAAACCAAAATACTCCATGTTAGTTCTCTGAATAGACACATTGTAGTATGTCACATGTTCACTCCCCGATCTCGTTAGCGTCAACGTTGTAAAAGCTGAAATAAACTCATTAACTAATTAAGCAATTAGCTGTTAGCCGTTTAAAGGGAATCACATCAGCTGTGTTTGGATTGTGGGAAGTGAGAGTTCACAGGGCCTCATAGTACAGGGGATTGGATAGGATTAACCTTGGTCTGCCCCTCTGGCCTCGAGCCCAGACGGGCCAGGAAGAGTGGAATTAGCCGCGCCAGGCAGGCCATCTGATTTCAAGCCCTCATCCAATTACCGCCTTATCTCTTGGCCAAATGAGATCAATGCATGGAGGGCAAGGATACCTGGCGGAGCGGCGAAGGTGCGAGAATCAGCAGTTGCGATTGCACACTTACCTGCCCTGGTTCCCTGAACCTCACGGAGCGTGCATAAGAAGCTGACTGCTGTTCGCTCGCAGCCTGACCGACACTTTGCATCAGCACCTCAAGGTGTATTCCAGCATTTTAGCTTTTATGTTTAAGTGCAGCACTTAACAAGGTGGGTAATGTGCATAATCACAGCTTTTATGCTTCGTAAACGGCTTAAAGCCATTGTAGATAAGGAAAAGCACTTTATTTTACGGCAGAAGGAGTTGAACTAAACCACTACATTTACCGACGTCACTTGGATGCAAAACCTTTGATCCTTCAGGTAGTTTTGTTTCTTCCTGTGGCATTTGAACCAGCACAACATCTTAAGTGAACCCTGAACGACGTTGTGAAGTCTAATGGACGGAATGAAAGTGAGAAGATTCTTCTTCATTTATGTAATGATAATATACAGACTATATATATATATATATATATATATATATATATATATATATATATATATATATATATTTAAGTCAATATGATTTGTCTTTGTGTAATAAGTGATGAAAAGTTGCACAAACATGCTTCTATTAACTTCATTTATGGGTATCTTCAATCAAAAGCAGTATGTGCGAGTTGCGATAAATATTCAGATCTACAAGGAAGTCCAGCATCTCAGTTCTCCCATGGGAGGCTCAATTGTTTTACATTTGTATTCCAGAAGAATTGTATCCACATCAGGGAAGTTGAGTGTTTTACTGAGGGCCTTTGAAAGCAGAGTGTTTATATGACATAAAGCACTTCATACTTATTTTCCTGTGCTTCTGCCATAGCTGTGATTGTATTGCACCACTGCTGTGTCCCATAGCCATCTGGAGAATCGTTCCGTGGCTGCTGTATTGTTGGTGAGGGACCCATTCTCCTGAATTTATGTTTGGCTATTTCTTGCCATGCTTGAATTCTGGGCTAATGAATCTACTGGAGACTAATGGGTTGTTCTGAAACAGTGTCCGACCCCGGCTACAACTGTGAGATATCAGGATGGCGTCCCCCCTCCACCTGTCCCGATCGCCATTGACCATCTTTAGAAGGCTCCTTAAAAGAAACACTGCGGGGAGAACGCACAGAGTGAGTTGGCATCTCAAATGCCCACTGACGATCAGCACTCAGCAAGAGAACACTAATGAGCGTGGGGAGGGAGGACGGGGCGTCGACAGCTTGCTTGACTACAGTGGTGGCTGGGATTGGATGCTGATATCAGAGGAAACGATAACAACTTGCTGGGTCAGGCTCAGCAACGACTGGATTAGCTTCCAGGGGCAGCGCTGCAGTCAGTTTGGGAAAATATCACAGCCCATTAGTTGGGAGCAATGAAATGGAGTCAACTTCTGGGACTCCATTAGGCACAGTGCGCTTAGACAGACAGCGTCCCTCGGTGAGACGTTGTATTCTGGAAGGATTGAGCACAGTGATATAATTGGACTGGGGAAATCAAGCAAGTTTCAGTGGTCCTGGTGGGGCTTTCAGACAGAAAATGAGAATGCAGGGCTTTGTATTTTCTCTCCCTTCTTCTGTCAGATCTTTCGCTGAAAAACAAAAGGAGAAATGGGAGGTAGGTTGTATTGTCAGTTTAGTAGCACATTTTCTGCTATTATTTCTCTCAAATTCATCTGTTGATTTGGAAAGAATGACGAGCCAACTACCGACTGCACCAGTGGAAGTCTTATTACAGTTGAGAGGACTTGAGGTAGAATTCATTTTCTTCAGAGGCCGAACCCAATTTCTCAATGGATAACTTTTACTTTGTTCCTTAATGCTCCAACTTTTATGTGGAAAGTGTGACAGGCCTCAGTGCTTCATGTAATTGGTCTCAAGTTTTAGTAGCATCATGGGACATCTCCATCCTTTCCATTTCTGGCTGGCAAGCTTCACTTGTTTTGCCAAATATGCTTAATGGACCCTGCCTTAAATAAAGGACAAATGCTCAATTATTCGATTTTCACAGCTGCAAGACGTCATAGATGATGCTATTGCGTTTTATTTTTAATTTAAAATTTTCAATTGGCCGCTTTTTAGAGTTGAGAAGAACTAGCATTCGTCCTTCTCTCAACTAACTAGGGATATATATCACCAAGCTTCTATCTTTTTAGTCCAAGAGGTTTTGCAATGAATTAAAGGTGCTGTAGAAAGGTCAGATGATGATACACTTGTACACTTGTACAATGGTTTAACAGCTTTCTGGGGCGGAAAAAAACTACTATGTATTTTAGCCATATATACACTGCTGGCGAGTATTTTAGGTTTAACTTTATTGTCCCCTGTCATCTTGAAATAAATGCAATCCAATCACATAGAGAGTTGACATTTAGAGTTTCCATGGGAACACCGTTCTGAATGTTATCAGGACCTTTAAGACAGCCACAGACCCCATACAGCCCCACAAGGCGCTGCCGCAAAAGTCACACCCAAACTAAACCTTTCACCCTGACCCTGCTGCCAGACTCAAGAAAGAGCCCCTGACAGCTCCTTTGAAGGCATGAGAAGGGTGCCGCCGGTGAAGAATAGGTGAAGTGAAGGGTAAAACAAGGGTCTAGACATTTGAAATGTCGGAACTGAGATCTTATCAGGTTGCAGTGACTGCTTCCTTTTTTAAAGTACCGCTGCAGTGTGACATTATGCATGCTCTCTTGGGCAGAGACCTCTCAGGGCAACCCAGAGAAACCCATCATACACCCTTAGACCTCCACACCCTAAAGCGGTCGTGACAGGTTTGTTATTTGCCCCCCTGCTGCCCATCCCTAGAGAATCCAACAGAAGCCAATTGTGGTTAGCAGGCGAATGCTGCTGGAGAATGAAATGTCAGCTGGACAGCCAAGGATGAATATGATTCTGGTAGCAGGTACCAACAATAATGCTGTCGTGAGTTAAACTAGCAGTTATTAAAATTGAAAAGCACAATTTTACTGTATTTGAACAAAGACTTTTCATTCCCTTAACTCTGTTTATGGCTAGTTTCATCTTGAATAAGTACGAATCGGCCTTGTTTGTTTACAATTTTATTGTAATTACTGAATCAATTAATCAACTTTTCTTGTAAGAAAATCCCAAGTTAACGAGGAGTCTTGTTTTTCCACATAATTACATATTGTTTATGAACATTATGTTTTTTACAAAACAATTATTAATTTAGTCAACTTATGTGATTTTTTTTTTTTTGGTTTTGCAATCCTTAAATCTTTAGTCATTACCTTCCTATTGCAAGCACTTATGAGAATAGAATCAAAATTCTGCAATCACTTAATTGCCAAGCTCCAAGTGCACTCCTCAATCCTTTTATAAGTACTTAAATGTTCCGCTCGGGTGTGGATTAGGAGATAATGGAGCCAGCAGCAAGCCAGGTACAAGCTATTCAAGTTTTTCTGAGATAGCCTGGCAGGCCTGAGGGGTAGAGGACTTCATTGTTGCTGTGACAGTTTGCCTGAGTGGATTACATGCCATTTAAGGGAATGTATTGGATTTGAGCTTGGCCCAATTATCCTCTCGAATTGGATTGCAAGTGAGTAACCTCCTTTCCCAATTTTCAGGGCACCAGGTGAAGCCTATGGAATCCCGCTGTTTGGCGTTCCCAGAAACCATTAAGCCACTGAGCCTGCAGATAAAGTAGTCGTGTTCCCAGCGTGTGCTCTGAAATGTTTCACTACTTTCTTGTTATTGTTTCTGCCAATGTCAGATGACAACATTTAGTGTTGCTGCCAAAGTGTAGTTGTTACCTGTCACACTGTAATGTAGTCTGTAATTTAAGAACCCGTTTCAAATGATCATTTTAGATGATTAAAACTGTGCATATTAATAAAGTGTGAACTCGAACCACTTATCTTTCCTAACCAGTGCCAGCTTTTCTGGGAGAATACCAAGATGTACCCAGTGGGAGTTAAAGCTTCTCCAACCTGTCCTGAGTCTTCCCCGAGGCCTCCCAGCTGGACACATTATTATAGAGACATTTAGGTTGAAACTTGGTGTTCATTTAACACATGACTTACTGTATGCATTTCTGCATTCAGGAATAAAGTGTCAGCGAAGAGGGCGCTTGAATGGGTTGGGAAAACGAGGGAGGTCAAAAAGAATGTCTTTAGGGTGTTCTGTCTAAAAGGAAGACGTATCCCAGATACTATAAAAGCTAGTTGAGGAACAAGCGACATTTGTTTGTAACATTCCACGCTTCGTTTATTCTGCTCCAAACAAACCTATTCGTTCTGAATGTGTAACTACAAAAGGGTTTGGGAAGCAGTCATGTAAATTCATTCCAAGTTTTAAACCCCCCTCTTTATACCTTCTAGCATCAGCTCTCTCGTGGAGAACTGTCACTATCGGCTGTCAAGTTTTTTTTTAGTTTGTGGATAACAATGATTCCCTGGTCCATGCTCATCTGATTCCACCCGGATAGAAGAAAAAGCAAGACATGCCATGGGAATATTGTTCCTGAAAATGATAATTTGCCAGCAAGGCAAATCCTCTGAGAGCGGAAGAGATGAGGAGTAGACATATTTCGCGTTCTTTATTTATTAAATTTGATAACCGTTACAAGCCTCCAGGGAGGTTGCGAGCGTTTTTGCTGCTTGTCTTTTAAAAGTTTGTCAGCGAATGTGGCAGATAGCCTTGTGATCATGGAGTGGACCTTGTTTGTCGTCGCATCAACATTCTGTCGACGTTTCATCCTCGCTAACTGCTGAATCTCGCTGTAATGTCCTGGATTAAAACATAATCTTCGTCGATAAGTGTCAGATATGAGTTAAAAGCCTCATATTCTGTACCATTGCCCGACATAACTGTCCCGGACTCTTGTGAAGTCACTGCAAAGTGAGCTAATTGATTAGCCGAGCGGCACTTTCTAGTGACAGGAAAGCAAACGGCGACTTCCAGACTGGGCTCCTGCAGGCCACTATTTAACACGACGGCGTTGTTCTCAGTTTCCTTGCTTTGTCCAGGAAAAGCTCCCTGCCCTCTCAATTCTCAGAGGGCTCCTCAGGGACACTTCACACAACCCTAAAAAGGAGGGGGAAGAGAAAGAAAACCTACCACAAAGCCGTACTTGAGAGGTATCACTTTGCAATCCACCCGTCTCCCAGCACAGGCGTATCATTTGTTCTGTGTGCTGGTGTGCATCAGGGCTTCAGGGCAAGGTGATCGTCTCCAGGGACAAGTTGGAAAGGAAAGTTACCCGAGGAGATAAGAGTGTGTAGGGAGAGAGTAGCTGAACATCTCTTTCATTGTCGGGGTGCTTTGTATTTTTGGCAAAAACTATTGAAAGCAAGTTAGTGCTTTCCTTGTAAAAGCGAGACTGGGGTCTTTCAATGAGCTGCTTTGGAATGTCTGAGATTCCTCTGAATGTGCTCTGCTTGAATCGAGCTCTTTGATGAGTTGAGGGCTTTGTCACACTCCTGTGCACCTTGGGTGATAACAGCACGGCTGCTTCCATTCGCCGGAGTTACTGTTCCTACTCTTCTGGCCCGTGAAATGACTGCGTATTTACTGAAACGACAAGCAAGTCCTCAAAACAACCCACCGACACCGTCATCCTAACAGCCGTCATCACAACAAACAATATTCCGAACTTTGATCCGCCATCTTGTCTAGCGAAGCAGCCATTTGTCAGGAAGCTTCTGCTTAGGTTTCCCAGGTCGTCTCAGCAGGATGCTCCTGCAAATGATGCAAAGTGTTTCCTTACAAGAGAATCATTTAAGACGACAACCATGAATATTAAAGCTTTAAATGTGTTAATAGCAGAGAGGTGTTTCATGTGGTTCACACTTTTGAACTAAAGGTTGACAAGAAGGAAAGAAAATGTAGTCAAATTGAAAATGTATGAAGAATGTTTACGATTGGATTAAGAAACATGTTTATTACGATTCATAACAGTTTATTTGACACAACTTTGACCTCAATACAGTAATAATTTTTATATCTATACAACTATACGATTCCTGTGTAATCCCTGAAGCTTCAAGGAAATATGTAGAAGCCTGCGTCGCTTTTTGTAATGAACAAATCACAATTTAATCCACAGTGCATGACAATTCAATTTGCAGAGTGCAACCCTGAGCCTCCACCGCACTCTCTCTGTCTACTTAGGAGCCACAAGGAATGAAAAAAAAATGGTGTTGAATATATTAATTCAACATGATGAATCCTGTATTCAAGTCAGTGGAGTGAATAATTAAAATTAGCTGATAAAACTTTCAGCAGAATTACTTTGCTGAAATTGCTGAACAGATGTGTCATTTTAATGAAACCCACAGCCAGCTTCCTTTTTTTTTTTTTTCGCCTTCCCCTCTGTCGGATGAAAATATTATTCCCCCGGCACATACTTAATTTGGTGGTAAATACACTCGCAGCTATCTCTGGATGGGTGGGTGGGAGCGAGGAAGAGCAACTTGTCACACTCAGATTTCTTCCCTCCGCATGCAGCTCCAGCGATCCACAGTAATTCACGGCGCTCCATTGTTGCAGCCGGTCCCGAAGAGGACTTATTAAAATGTAATAATCTCCCTATTTAAACAGAAACAATAACCATTAGAATTCCCGCGGATCTCGAACGGAGCCTAAGCCCCCATCTGCTGTGAATGATTAGAGTCTTGACGAGGGAATTTAATTTGCAACATTCAAAGATGGAAATCTGAGTGGATCTCTCCTCTGAGGCTCCGGCCTCAGACTCGTTTGCCTCCGTCTTTATTTGCCTCTTTAATTATTTGTTTCTCTGCCACAAACATTCCTCCAGAGAGCGTCCACTGGACACAATCGCGCTGGACCACTCGCTAGTCTGAGCTTGTTGCTGAATCTTTCTATGAGCTAATACAACAAGACCAATGAAGCATCTACAACAAACTTTAATTTTTTTTAATATTTTGTACAAATACTCCATTTATTTGAAGACCCTATAACAAAAGATAAACAATAATTCTCTTTTTTTTTTCTTCTTTTGGAACACTAGTATTTAGAACTTGAACTCAGTGAACAGTTAAGTTTAAGGCAATATTTGCCTTTTTTTCTTAATGAATTGCTTTTGCGGATAAGACTTCACAACTATTTTTCTAAGGTAAGGTAAGGTAAGGTAAGGTAGAACTTTATTGATCCCTCAGGAGGTCTCCTTTGGGAAATAGTTTTGTACAAGAATTGTACAATTTAATAGCCCGAGGAATGAATGAGTCCTTGAGTCTATTTGTTTTGCACCTCATTCTGCTTCTCTGCTCACTGATGACAGTGCTGAGAGGATGACTGTCATCATCCATGATGGACAGTAGTTTGTTCAGTGATCTCCTCTCAGCAACTATTTGTGTTTTGAACTAAGACTAACTAACCAGTTTGACATTTAGAATTAAGTCACTTTCTGTCATGCATGTGCCGTTCAAATTCTCATCTAATCTATTGAATTTGAAGTAGAATAGTCGTTTACGGAAATATTTCATAGATGCAACCCTTCAAAAACAAACTTCCATCCTTGACCTTTCTAGTTGGAAATATGCCTGAGAAATTATAACCTAGAAGAAGCTTTAACCAAAATAGAGATGTTTTTAAGATTTTGATTAAAGCATCTTCGTTTCAAACCTTCCATTTATTCACAACTTTATTTAAGAATGACCTGAAAGATGACGCTTTTCTCATAAAATAGATGTTTTTTTTCCCTCAATCAACAAGAAAATGTTGTTTATTCAAGGAAGCATCAGAGCCCTTGACCTGCTTCTTCATTTGCACAACGTTTTAGAATTGATGATAAAAACATCAGAGTGGAATATCTCCACTCAAGGTGCGTATGTTTATGCTTTTGAAGGCTAAAAAAGTCACTCTAAGATGTCCAATAATAATTATCCTTTTAGATAAGCGATCTCATTTAATAGTAAACAAATCTTTGGACATACCTTTGCAGCGTAATTGTAGGTTTAAAGTGACAAAGAGCAGCACTGCAGGTTTGATGCTAAATATTTATTAAAAAAGTGTCTAACTCTGCAAGTTGCTGTTCTCTCGTGGGCTTTTCACTCCACTGATCTCTCTCTGCCTCGTATCATCCATTCCTGCTTTTGAGTGTTCCGAGCGAATCCTAATTCCCGTCTCTGGTTAGCGACGTGCCCCAGAGACATCCCATAATGAGCTCAGAGGTTAAAAAAAGGCTTGTGCCGGTCCCAGAAGGTGGCGGTGAGTTATGGATGGAGGGAAACATCCATCCGGTCTCCACAGACTCTGGTTAAGGCCGAAACCCTTTGGTGGGAGGCATGTTATCGTGGAATCTGAATGGAGCGTGGATGTAGTTCGAGGTGCGGCTAATTGGCAGTTAAAAGATGGAGAACACGGAGGAACGTTTACTTCACTCATCCACGGTAACACAAATATACATAGACGTGCTCTCGAATATACATCTTCACTTATTCCTTACTCTCTTGAAGTCGCTAGGAACATTTTCTTTACTACTATATGTTGGATTTTAAAATAAACATACTATAATAAAATTTATGTTTGTTTTATAAGTTTGTTTTTGAGTTAAAATGTAATTTATGTTAACCCAGTCGTGTCAAAGTCGATGTTTAGAAAACATATGCAAAGGAAAATAAGGACGTTATTATCCTTAATTTGATTTTTAAACTTGTATTTATAGATTTACATTTACATTTTAACATAAATACGAAACTCTGATGGCTCTAATGTGTTTTAATTCCTACTTACAAATATGTTTTCTTATATATGATTCATTCTATTAATAAAAACAACTTCGTTCTTAACTGGTTATTGGTTGGGATTTGTAAAATACACTATGTTAGTTTGTGGTCAAATTGTATTGTATTTAAGTTTGGATTACTTCATAACAATTCTAGATTCTGATAGAACACCAACATTATATCAAACTATATAAGTTTGATGTAAGGTTTACAATTTTTTTTAGTTTTCTGGTGTAATGTTTGTGCAGGTTGAACTTGAATTCAACGTGTAAAAAGTTCAATAGGAATAACCCTCATAAATGAGTTGTTTAGGGATAAATTCACGTGTGTCTTGACAAATGTTTCAGTGCTTCTGTTGGTCTGAGACGGTGATCTGATGTGACGGAGCTAATGAACTTCGTCAACATTGTTTCTCCTCCTGCATGTCGGAGCAAATCTACTGTGACACAAACTGGTCGATCCTATTTAATGTCCGGTGTGTGTGGAGTGGACAGCGGAGGTCAAAGGAAAACACACAACAGTACAACATCAAGGTCAGAGTGTGACACTGCTGCAGCGAATGATTGTGCGCGAGCCAGCTAATCCAGGAAATGCCTGTCTGTGATGAACTGTGAGCTTATAATGCCTCACATATCTGGTGTCTATCCCAGGATATTCAAGCTGATCCCATTTCTTTCAATGTTAGACTCAATGATTTCTGAATAAAAAGGTGGAAATAGTGGAATCATCCTGATTCAGAAGCCCTTCGTGTTTGTATATATTTCATTCTCAGCTAAGAGGTCCTTTAGACAATTTAAATGTTAATTACTTAGTAGATCCCACACGCGCACAAAGAATTGTCTAATAAAGAAAACTGTTATTCTACATTTGAGAAAAGAAAATAGAGCGATCCTACCTGGACTGCATGATGTTGCCAAGATGTGTAGAAGAGCACTGATAGAGCACATACCTCTGCCAAGGAGCTTCGTTCAGTTAATCAAAATAAGGCAAATGCAACAAATACTTGAAGAATATCTTTAAGCAAAGTTTCCTGACAGGGGACTCTACTTTGCGTAACAGCACAGTCTACTAACCACGAGAGCACCAGATCTCCCTCCGAAATATTTTACACTACAGTCACATGGAATGTATGAATTTCATTTTATGTTTCAATTGTATTTCTGAATTATTTGTGATTATTTGTATACCAGCACATTTGTCGTGCATTAATTAACCTCAATGAATGGAAAGAATTCACTAGTTTAAATTGTTCAGCACCCAGTCCAGATGAAACATTAATGATATCTCACCAGCATCCAACCCACATGAATAACTCAGACGGCTGTAATCTATCATTGAGCAGTGCTGGAGTTATGCTGAGGATTATGGGTAGAGATGAACAGGTAGAAAGAAATGAGTGTGTGAGGAACACATGTAGAGGAGGGTCAGTTGGGTTTGGACAGAGGAGAAACTGTGGACCGTCAACTTCTGAAAACATTGTTCAGTAGTGGAGCGCGTTGGTGTAACGTTGTAAAGCAGATGTAGAAGAGATGTTCAGTAAGTCAGGTATCGTGTGATTGATTGATTTGATTAATATTTTGAGTATAAAAGTGTGTTCACACTGAGCAGTGTGCGTAAATGTAGTGCGTTATGCTCACTCAAACAGCCAGAAGATGTTTGGATCGACTCTTTCCACCCTTAACAGCCGTCGTCTTAGTGACGTAGTTGACACGTCTAGAGCTACATCGCTAAACGGAAGCTACGTCAATCCTTTTCAAATCCCTCCTTCTTTCCTTCTCTCCTTCCTTGACCCAGGAGGACAACTGGATGGTTCAAGAACACAGTTCATCAGGTTAAAATACATGCAAATACAGATACATTTTCAGCCACAAGTATGAGGATGACACGTCTTCGGAGTAGATACTGGCGTCAATGTCTCGGCCAGTTGCTATCAGCGTTAAAAAAGTAGTAGGAGAAGAAGCTGTTGATTTGATGTCCAGTAAGTGTGTGGTGGCAGTGATTGATGTGAGACAGTACTACCCTGTCAAAATATGGTCTTACTGTCTTACAATGTACTGTAAAGCAGCGCACACAGCACTAATATTAGTATTAGTACAATAGTATGTTACTTTCCCTAATCTTTCAAAGTACTGTCCATGTGCACTTTTCTTTTCAATGTAGTCTCTAAATATCACCTGGAATCCTTTGAATACTTCCTAGTCAGTCTTCTGCGGTCGCCTTCACATCCGTCAGTATCATGGTCACCTTGCTGCTGCAGTTTCAGTCAACGGTAGCTTCTGCGTTGACTCTGTGCTCCGGCGCTATAAAACAGCTTAATTTTGCGGTTCACCTCTGTTTTAAAGCGGTTAATTAATGGAAAAGGATTTGGAAGTGCTCTCTGTAAAGGTAATGTAGTGGAGCCCCGTGGTGGCTCAGTCTAATGAGGCTAATTATCCATTGTGGACGTCCAATCCAGACAGGCTTTGCTTCTGATTGCTTTGATTAATTACAGAGCTGCAAGTGCTTCTATTGCACTCCATTAGAATGGCAGGAAATAAAAAGCACTGCAGCTAACTAGTGAAGACGCTACGGGGAGAACACTCAGGGACTTTTTAAATAATCTTCGGCTCTTTTCATTAATTTGCAGTACCATTAAGTGAGGTCTTATTTTTGGCTTTATCGAGCAATTTCACAAACGAGGTTTTAATCTAAATGTGTTCTTCTTTAAAGCTTATGAAATTCAAGTCATAAATGTCAGTTTGTATTGGTTCCCTCACTTATACAAGATAGAAAATAAAGGCAGAAAAAAGATGTTGTAGAAGTACAAATAATCATGTTAATGGGCAAAAAAGTTAAAAATATTGAACTTCATTCTTAGTTTTTTGACAAAAGTAAAGTCTCCATTTATTATAAGTATTATTTATTCCTGCTTCCTGTGACAAACATTATTTATCAAAACATTATTATGCTGTGTTAGGCAGAGAAACCCAGAGTTGGGTAAGTTACTTAAAAATAGTAACTCGGTTAAATTACTAGCTACTTCTTTAAAAGTAAGTTACTTTAGTTACTTTGGAAGTAACTAGATAACTTTTTGTGAAATTGAAATAAACAAAAACATATAAAAACAAAATAATTATGGGTTGCACGGGTCATTTTCTTTGCCTATTTAATTTATCCTAGGAACTTAAACACACAAAAGTCACTATTCTAATTCACTATTGGACACACAAACCTAGTTAATTATATCAATAAAATGTAAAAAAAAACAAAACTTGTACAACAAACAACAACAACCTATGAAGGACAATAACAAACAATACAAAACTAAATAAATCAAACCCACAATTTAAACTTCACAAAATCAGCATTTCTGTCTTAACGTTTGACAGACAGAAAGTTCATGCGTTTTTTTAGTGTTACTTTTTAAATTGAAGAGATACAGTGTTTTAGTTTTCAAATATCATACGTCCGTGAACGCACCACAGCAATCCCACTGTCTTTAAATGCATCCTTGATTTGTTTTAAGGAGGTGCCAAGAAAGTTAACAGACAGCGTCTTTTATTGTTAAATAATTTTAAAAGTGCAGCAACATAATCTTCTATCTATTTATTATTGTGTATAAATAAAAATAACCTCTTACAAAGAATAAAAAAAATCAGCAGGCGCGGGTATCGATCCATCGATCCTTTGTATGAGACTCTACCAAGTGAGCTGATTAAACTGAAGGATTGAACTTGAATAACAAGTAACAAACCTGTTAAAATCACAGTAACGATTAATGTGTTACGGTTTTTGACTAAATAATTAGTTACAGAATATATGATACTGTATCACGTTACTTAATAACACGTGACTTCTAACACATTGACAATTTAGAGTCATTGCTGTATGAGTTTGGACTTTTGGAGGAAACGGGAGTAACTGGAGTAAACCATCATCATCATACTTGATACTTCAGCCTTTACTTACAAAATATCGCTTACCTTTTGCTTTTAAAATGCAACACCATTTATTCAGCATCAATGCAGCATCAAGTAAGATTTGATATTTCTTTGTGGCTCCCTCTACTGTTAGGAAAGTGTAAATGCAACTATTGTGGGAAGTTTAACCAGCCCTGCATGTGTCTACATGTGCATGTGGTCGGCCTCTTCCAGGAATCTTCGGAAAGTCTTCCCGATACTTTAAGAGTATTTGCAATTCCTAAACCGAGCTTGTTCTTTTTGAAGTGGCGTATGATTAGCGTACACTTGGATACGGCCTGTAAGTCGAGATGAAACAACTGTATAAATCTTTTTAATCACAAAATATAGACGGTAACGTTGCTGTGGATCCAAGATTCAATCATCATTCCGTATTTTGATCTCTCTGTGGACGCTCGGTTAAAGCGGTGACTCATGGGTTTAACATCAACACAGCTGAAAATAGCGGAAAATCTGTTGGATTCGTGCTCGCGAGGATCTCCACGGCCTATTTAGCGTAGCCATAGTGTGGAAAATTGTAATGAAGAGAGGCAAGTGAGGGTAAAAAAAAAACTCTTGACCTGGATTTTGTTGGTTTGGTGACAATGAGAACGATAAGTGGTTGTGACAGTCGTGAATGATGCTCTGCCACGGGCCCGTGAGCTCTGCTGTGGATAAATTGACATCGTTGTCAAACACACTTTTCACGATGCCCGAGCCTCTCGTGAACCATTTAATGCAACAAATGGGGAACCTAATTCTTCATTAACTCACAGGAAAAAGGCCATTTGGTCGTGTAATTTTCTCCTCACTGGCTGTTTTAAAGATTCCAATAACCGAGCGTTTACAGTTGACTGAGCGAGAATTGCTCCTCGTCCACGGCCCCCCCATCGCTGCCCCCTCGTCTCCTCCACTTTTTACAACATTGACACGGCGGCAGTGAAACCTAGTGATGCTTATAGCCAGACTTATTGCCGTGGTTATCTTTAATGACTTTGAAATGCATTGGCCTCGTTAATAAGCAGCGAGGTTATCAATTCCTCTAATTAGGCGTCGTGCTCCCCGAAGAAATTCCACATTAAAGAGCCAAAGATGAGCCTGGGGGGGGCTCTCTTGGTAGGGCTACATTGTGGTGGGGGGTATTAGGAGCAGAACGTCTTCGGGATTAGCATTAAATCATGGTATCGCCACCGAGAATCCGTTTTTTAATAAAACACCCCTCCCCGGCTCCGTGTCGCCTCTCCTGGAGAATCTCGCTAACACATCTCGGCTAGCCGCGAGAACGGGGCGCGAGAACGGGGGGCGTAATCGCAGCCGGCCAGGACTGGGTGGCAGTGATGGGACGCGAGCACTGCTGAGGTGTGTAATATGATCAGGAGTTACTGTCACAGCGCGCTGATGTGCATATCTCACGCTGACATGTTGAGGCCATTTGGCTAAGCTTTATGTGGCGTTTCCAAGGAGCTTCAGTCACTTGCCAGGAAGGAATATTGGTCTTTGAGATGAAATGGATGCCTTCCTGTCTGGCAGCTCTGAAAGAATCCAGAGAGCAGCATATATGACACAGCGCCGGTGCTGGGATGGAAAACAGCTCTAGGAATAGATGGAAACAAGCCAGGAATCAAATATTGTCAGAAATATGAAGCTGGAGAAATGTTAACGATGTTTCAATTAGATGTTTACCTTCCAAAAGATGACTTGATTCTCAATATGTTTCTTAATCCAGTGGCAATATAGAAGATAAATGGTTATAATATAAAGTTTTCCCATATTGCATCACATTTCTATGTGTCTCAAATATTAATTTACATTGATAATAACATTTTTAATCACGTCATAAAAATCATCCTGTAAATGTACAGCCAATGAAAGGTATTTATGGACATTTTCTATCAAATTTTTAAATTGTACAATGTAGTCATTTATCAATTTGTTTTGTTGAATATTTGTTGAATATATAACATACTTACAATACATTATCAGTTTTTCATATATATTTTCATCTTCCCACATATTTATGGATTATTAAATTTATATTATTATATTTAAACAGTAGTATGATACGATATGACCTAACTAGCCTTTTTAAACTCCGTCGATGTTATTGATATCTTCTATAACTGCATCTTCCAAAGTACAATGATATACGGTGGACCAGGTGACAAAATATATACTTATTAAACAGTCTAGGTCTAGAATAAGGACTACAGAATACATATCAGTCTAAAAAATATATATATATTTTTTTTAAAACACATTTTTATTGATTTTCAGGTATTAAGACATACACCTTAACACACACGAAAAATAAAATAAAAGGTCCTTACCGCCATCTTGCAAATCCAGACCCCCCCTCCCCACCTCTTCACAACCAGGGCCTTACAAACAAAACATAACAACGGCAAAACATTCCTATACATATATATACATACACATAAAACGAATCAACTACAGACGTACAATGATGTATTGATACATTGATACATTTTTACAAACAGACAAAAAAACAATCAAAAAAACAACAATACTCAATATGACAGCAAAAACAAAAACAAAACCCAAACCAATATGCCAATATTCTATGCAGGGTGAAAAATATATATTTTATATATATTCCTATCATCTACATCCATTTCATATATCAGTTGTTAATCGTAGATATTAGCTAGAAAAGAACTCAGGTTGAATCATGATCATCTTGTTTTACGTTGGTGTTTGATTGTGATGTTATCAATAAAACGTGAAGAATGTCTAGAGAAAAACTTTTAAATTAAACTCCTGTGACCTGTTTTTCTTTTTATCATTATATTTGTCCCAACAAATGTAGCTTTATTTGTACTAGACATTCAAATCCACAACATTAAAGAAAACATGCTGCTAATATCATTTTTTTTGCATGGATCTAGTCTTATGAAGATGTTTCTGTTCAGTTCTGGAATATATTTCTACATTAAATTGTTCAACAAGTAAAGCAACTCTACACACAGTCATATCCAGATTAGCCAAGAACGGCTGTGATTTATTCCTGCTCTCCCCTCTGCAGCCTTCCTCGAATTTATAGGCAAACGTCACTTTTACATGATGGGTTTGTAACAAATATCCGCCGCATATTGTTAAATTAATCTTCCATTTAAAATTAATGGACTCCGACTCCCCAGGTTCAATGTAATTTGCTGTTCACGGGCAGCGAGCGACGCGGCGTGAATACGGAATGAGCCGAGGCCAAACGGCCTAATCTTCCATCACCTTGAACCCGAGAGGAGAGGACGCTTCATCCAGCAGCTGCTAATGAGATTGGGCTCACCTCCTGGGGGAGCGAGGGGGGGGAGGAGGACGGGGAAGCAGAGTTTGTGATGATGGGAGTTGCATTAAAACGCCGAGACAGGAAGCTGCAAACAAGTTTGAAAACAAGACGACGTTCATCTGGATTCACTGTAGCAGTTTATCCTGTTTTTGTTTTTTTTCATCTCCTCCAAATTTTAAATCATGCCGTTCTATCGAGATGATGTATGTACGGGCGAGGCGAGGAGTTGAGATGAAATGAATTCCCCATCATTATTTTTCCAGTCCACACGCGGCTCTCCCGAAGACAGGGGGCATATTTCACAGTTAAGGATCCCCCGCTCAGCAGGGGTCCGTCGCTCCATAATTCATGGAGTGGGGAAAAGGATCCCGGGTGCAAATCAGTCCATATTACTGCTAAATATACCGAGAAGCTCTCAACTACCGCGCCAGCCGCTGTTCAAGGCACGGCTGCTACAACCTTGATCCGGATTTACTTTGTAGCTCACGTTATTCTGGCGAAGATTATCACACAATGAATCATATCTTAAATAATACTATGATTCATTTAGCTTTCTTTTGATGCGAGCCAAAACCTTTTTATCAGCTCTGCCTTGTAGACATCTTATATTACTTTATTATAGCTGGTTATATCTGATTATTATTAAGACTTATTTCATTTTGTTCTTCGATGTTTGTTTTGTAAAATAGTATATATTCTTATACTTCTATATGTTTTACTGCTATGAAGGTTTCTTTACCTAGAAAAGTTCAATGTATTATAATTTTATTATTAATTATTGAGTCACGATTTAATCTGTAAAATGAAAGTCAAATGAGTAAAATTGTGATTGTTGACGTCTCATGGAAATATACCTTACAACCATAACGTACTGCAACAGTTAAACCTCTTAAAAGTCAAAACCGACGTCGTTTAAGAGCCACAGTTTGCCGAGTGTGTGATAGAATAGTCAAATTTGAGCCTGTATATGATCAAATTGGCAACAGAGCCAGATCTTTAATTAATAATTTCCCTCCTTCTGTTCATAGTTAGATGTAGAATTTATGTCCAACTCCGCCTGCAGGGAGACGGAGCAAATG
Organism: Callionymus lyra; assembly: GCF_982586985.1. Classification (NCBI taxonomy): domain Eukaryota; kingdom Metazoa; phylum Chordata; class Actinopteri; order Syngnathiformes; family Callionymidae; genus Callionymus; species Callionymus lyra. Next base: position 23,773,510 of record NC_141831.1, read on the forward strand.
TCAGCCAACACATCATCTACTCTTCATCCTGCCAGGCTGCTACTGCCAGCACCGTTTTTTTTTTTTTTTAAATGAACCTCAAAGTCACCCACGTATAAGTCCAATAAGAAGTCAAAAGTTCCTTGTAGTGCTACATTAATATTGCTCCGCAGTTGCTTTACTTTTGTCGATTTCTTACTTCACGAATCAGCGACCGTTGTATCGCCGCGTCAGCATTTTTTGTTCTTTTTCTCGGCTGTAACTGGTTTACACAGCGACACTCATTTGTTTGTCTGTCCGGTCATTGATCGGGACGACCCATTGCTCTCAGTCACCGCTCGGTCACAACTGATCAATAATCCATTGTTGTCCCAATCCTTAAATAACAAACGAAACGCTCGTTTGTGTTGGTGTTTGGACTCAGAAGTCGTCGGTGTCGGCCGTTAATGAAGGCGACCGCACAAGTTAGCGGTCCTTCTCTCGGGCGTCACATGACCTGTCACTCATGCCTGTCCCATCTGATCGATGGAGAGCCAGCAGAACTCTCCTGTGGGCGTCGGTATCGACGCTTTCTGCTCCCGCCTGCGAGGATTGATCAGCAAATAAGATGCTGTCGACTGGCTTGAACGAAGATTAAAGATTTTGTGGATCTCCGCTCCGCTGTTGGGTAAACGAGGCGGTCCGCCATGTTTTTGTGCGTCGGGTCCGGGCCCGACTGCATGGACTGGGCCGCAGGGAAACATAAAATTCCATCTGGAAACATTTGTTTAATTACTGCAAGACGCCATCAAAGCTGGAGGAGCAGGTCCATCAGTGTTTTTTTAAGGGCCCCGACACACTTATAAATGGATTTAAGATGAATGTTCTGGGTCAGATTTTGGTCGGTAAAAACTTGAGAGGGGTTTTATTGAAATAACAAGCGGATGGTTGAGGCGAACAGAGATGATTTGTAGCAAACTTTAAACTCTTAAATTCTTATCATCAGCTATTCAGGGCACAAGAGGGGCAGAATTCCCCCCCATGAAATTTCAACTCCTTTTTAGGCTTATTTGTCTTTTATATTATTATTTTTCATATTCAGCAGAGGTTTCTTTGCACTACATGTCGGCATTATATTCACAGGCCGACCTTAACATAAAAACAGTGAAAATAAAGTTTATTGTTTTAGTAAATGGCGGCTTAAACTAGCATCTTGACATGTCAATGTTACCACCCATAACATGGAGAATACCATTTTTTAGTCACAGACAAAACACATTCCAGACAGTAATAATCAATAGAACAGAAATCATTAAAATAGTTCTTTCTTTCTGTGTGGACCTCATAGACCAGTACCAGTCTCCAGACCAATGGGCTCATCAAAAATTTTAACTTTCCGGTCTGGCTGACTTTTAATTCTTTAAAAAATGATGGTCACTGGTTTCTCTTCACTGAGCTGATTGGTCCTTGTCATAATATGAATTCTCAAAGTTGTCCAATAAGACGGTCGTCTGTGTTTAAACCTGACGTTAGCAAAACTGATCCAATAAATTCCACAAGTAACCAGGACAAGACACACCTGTGAAGCGAAAAGCTTTACTTTGTTTGAAATCATCAAGAAAAAGCTAAAAGTCTGTTTATAGATAGTTCCACATGTATTTATTCATAGTTTTGATTCCTTCAGTAATAACCTACAATCTAAATAATCATGTGAAAAAAGAAAAAGCATTGATTGAAAGTGTGTGTCCAAACTTTTGGTCTGTATTCCAGTCATTTATATTGTTTTCCTTCCCTTCAGTCCCTTACTAAACTATGGTTAACCTGCACATTTGCTGTAGCTCATTTCCTCGCCACCAACAGCAATATTAACAGTTAAATAATGGAAAGCTATTTTTTGGGGGTCAATTTTTTTCCTCAGATGTCCCCTCAAACCCATTTGAAGGGTGTCAAATGAGTCGACCCCTTCCCTCGAGTGAGATGACAGCGCGAGCACGGCTCACATTTTCACCTCTCTCATATTTCTCAATTACTTTCTTTCATTTCTTCCCCCCTTCGCTCCTCTCGACCCCTAACTTTTGATTTAGAGTCCCGTTTAATGGTGGGCTCTTGTGGGAGTTTTCCGAGCAGATTCTGAAACTTAAAAAGCAGCTTAGCGGTGGCAAACTCTGCTGCCAAGAATGGATTCTCCCCGGTGCCCTGATGGTGAAGTAGTTAAGCTTCCAGTTGTCGACCATCCAAGTGTATCCCTTTCTTCTCCGGCGAACACTGCCGAGGGAGGACTTTTCTCATCTTTTTGAAACATTATTACATCTATTCCTGTACCTGCTTCTTGTTGGGATTCTCTATTGTTTTCGTTGGAGTAATTCTCGAGCGTTATTTTAAAAAGACAAGTGTATGTGCTGAGAAACTCTTCCACAGAGGTCATAAAAAAGCGAAGGTGAGGCCCCTGAAACATTTATTCGGAGTGACGGATCGGACCTGCGGGGAAACATCCTTGATCTGATTGTAGAACTTGGAGAGGGGCCGCCGAGTCCCAAGTCGCCGGCAAAGGGTACGATTAGACCGGGGCCTCAGTGACGGTCTTAATTTATACCCCTTGTTGCTGACGCATACGCCTGTCCACAGGAAAATACTGCAGCCTCCCCCAGTGAGTAGCTGGCGGGTGACAAATAGCTCCTGCTTTACACTCCATTTGGTCGGCGTCCCCCCTCCTCATCCTCCCTCTCTTCTTCCCTGCTATCCTTGAGCTCCCATCACGCGCTGCCCCTCCTGTTTCCTCTTCAGGCGCTGACCTTTCAGATGATGCCTTTCCCGGCCTCCCTGGCCAGTAGCTCTCCCGGGGGCGATAATGGACTCGGTGTTAATTGCCTGTTGAAGGACGGAGGCAGTTCTGCTCAGCCTGATTGCAGACTCCCCCGGGAGAACAACTGTCTGTCTCTGGGACTGCTGTGCTAATGCAGCACAGCTGGAAGAGATCAGCCTGCGTTTGCTCTCGCAGATCACGACCCGGTGCGTGACGGGAGCGCGGACCCCACTTTTATGGGCAAGCAAGCCCGAGCGAAAGTGGATAAAATGTAGTTTGGTTAACATAAAGTATAATAGTTTTTATTTGAAGCTGTTTTTACAAGGTACAATTCAGGTGATCCTTTCTACGATCCAAGGTCTTAGGTTTATTATATATATTGGGTTGTTCTCAGGATATCTTACATGTCCTGGGTGTTTTTTCTAAAGCCATTGGTTCCTTCCTCTAAATCTGGAGCGACAGCATTGGCTTCTGTCGCTACATCAGAGATGAGAGACTTAAAGTGATAGTTAAAAATTCACTCATTTTTCTACTCACCCTCATATCAGCTAAGGGTTAGTATCATTTTCAGAGTAATCTGTTCCATTTTAGAGCAAAAATGTAAGTCCATTGTATTGTGATCACTAATTCTTAGTTGTCTTCGTCTTTATCTTTGTCTAAAATGACACACTTTAAAACTTTCAAATACCTCTGTGGTGCTCGTCTGTAACGTCCATCTTGTATTGAAGCCTTTTTTGTGTCTCAAATCGCATACTTCTCTTAGTATAGTAGAAGTTAGTATGCATCAGGATAGTGTGCATACTAATTAGTACGCAAATTCTCAACAGATAGTATGTCTCAAATCAAACACTGCCGCTACTCACTAACCGGAAATGACTCGACAGCTTCTTCTTCTACTTCTATTTAACGATGTTTCAACCAGCTGTTTGAACAATATCGCCGACACCTGCTGGCAGCACGTTTTGCAAGTTTGGAAAAAAGAAATAAAGAAAAAATATGAGAATCAAAATATTCGCGAGATATTTAAGCTGGTATCAGCACTGAAGACGTGTCATCCTCCTACTGCTGCTGAAAATGCACCTGTAAGTATATGCATATATATGCATTTATATACGACGTAACTTCCGTTTAAAACGTCACTAAGATGGCGGCCGTTTAGGGTAGATAGTGTCCATCGAACCATACTCAGTTTTGTGGGCGTTTTAGTACACCAATTTAGTGTGTATGGCGCACTAAATTTCGCATACTAAGAATTGAGACGCACTTACGCACTAAAATACTAACTTTGAGTACGCTAGTATGCGATTTGAGACACAGCACTTGACAAGGGTCTGTGTTTTAAGCTCGTTTTTAGCGGACGCTGCTAGGCTAGCTTCTAGACAAAAGGGAAGGTCTTTGTGTAGATATCGTGGGCGCTTCCAGTGTAGACAGTAGACTGGAAACGCTTGTGATATATTTACCCAGAGTACCTTCTTTTTTCCAGAACCATTCCTCATGTCGAGGCTTCAATACAAGATGGACGTTACAGACGAGCACCATAGCATGTTGTTCTTTCCGTGCTTTCTTCATCACCAACGAGTCAGAAGGACCAATGCATTAGATGCTTTTAGATGCTTTCTACCTCCACTCTTAAATAACATTTCACAACAATGGTTTCAGATCTCAAGGATAACTAGTAAGTAATAATAAATGAAACACTTTATGATATATGGGTGGAAATATACAGTATTTCCAGAAAAAGCAAAAGTATTTTTTCTAAAAGTATTATATTTCCAGAGTCATCTGGGTGGTCAGATAAGTTGATTTTAGTAGCTATTGTTTTGAAACCGTTTTCGCCTCCCAATGTCACCCATGCTGTCTCTTTCTGTTGATTTGACAGGATATTGAAAATGTGCTTTCCACTTTACCCCAGCGCGGCCCCCTGCAGACTGACACTGGACATGGTTCACGCCAACACGGCCCTCCCTCGTGGCTCGGGTGTCAGTCTAATTCATAGCCGTCCAGGGCGGGTGACAGATTTATCGCCCTCTCAGTGAGATGTTTTTTTATTCTGGGGAATTGAGCTGGATGTAAGGTTAACTCCTCCGGCCCTCTGACTCTTGAGGGTCATTGAATAATAGTGGTCTACTGTGCTGTCATTTCCATGGTTACATGGACCTCGCGCTTGGATAAAAAAAGGGAATAAAATGGGGTAACGTCTACAGGACGCAGTCAAGTGAGAGAATTTAAATGTTGTATATGTTGCTGCCTCAAATATCCCTCCAGTGAAACCTTCTCTTCTCCACACTTGCTTTTAAATATACTTTTTATAGTGGAAAAATATATGTATTTTTATTTTGTTGTTTGGATTCATAAAGATAAAAGACATATTCTCTTAAAACACTCTGCCCCAGCAGCTTTGGGAAGCAGACAACTGTGGTGATTCTCCCTGGGTAAGCCCCCTCTTTCATCCCCCTCTTCATCTGAGATCTGTGCTGTCATGGTGAAGCTGATTCACATCAGCAGCCTGCCCCCTCGGCCGGGCTGGCCGGAGGATGACCATGCTCGGGATTCACTCTGACAGCTTGCTGAATCTCCGCTCGCTGTAAGCGCTCTCCGAGCTCACGACTGACTATGACGGCTATAAATCTGCTCCGCGACTAAATGTTTACAGCTTTTTCTTTGAGGTATAGCTGTTTTGTTTGTTTACAGCATGAGGTACTTTTATAGCTGCTCCGTAGATGGAGGGAAAAAAGAAGGCGATAAAATTAATGGAATATAAAGTTCACTGGAAATGCTTAATGTTTACCAAATCCGTTTTGGTTAAGTGGACATGATAAATTATTTCCATTACACACACGACTAATTTTTTTTAATTTGGCCTGGGATTCAATTAGCTGGTGTCTGATGGGAGGGCTGGGGGGGAAGAGGGCGCCGCCATGCTACGTACGCAAGCGTAATCACATTAGAAAGCCATGAAGGAGCTCTTATTAAGGCCAGGAAATAACCTTGAGTTCAAAAAAAGATTCAATTCAGTCCTTATGGGTTTTCTGTCCTGAAGTTTGTTGTCTGTACACTAATGAGTCATTATGTCAATGTGCTTCTATAATTAGATATAATACGAGATAAAGGGAGAAACAGAGACTTGTTTCTTTCTTTCTGAAGCAGCTTTTAAAAGTAAACACTTTCTTATATTGAAGTGGATGATTTTTTAACATTTCAAATGGAAAATTTGATTAAGTTTGTACTAAAATAGGCTTTTGTCCAGTTCAGTGAATATTTATCTTTGTCCCCATTCTCATAGAACGACAACACTAATGTCATATGGTTGTGTGACCTCAGTTGACCCCATGATCTCTCATTCATTCCTCTGCCAAGGAGTGGCAAAGGTTATGTAATTTGTTTGTTTGTCTGCATAATAACTCAAAAACTAATAGACACATTCTAATGAAACTATTATGTTGGTGAGAGACTTTTGTTCTGTTAATTCATGTGGATTTTACGAAGTGTAAACTTATACAGCTTCTAGGGCTCTGAAAGGAAAACTTGACTTCATAAATAGCACCATTAAGTTGGCTCTCATTGAGCTGATGCAAGTCTTTAATTGTTTATTGTTTTTATTTTATACTCTAAATGAGCTCCTTCGCTGAAATGTGTTTTTTCTTTGTTTCTTTCTAATTTAGTTCCATTTAATTTGGTGCTGTTGACTCTGTCTGTCACTGGAACACTTCACAGTTTTGTGCTGTTGTCTTGATAATGACGTTTTTAGTTGCCTTTAGACTTCATAAGTGGAAATAAAAATAAAGATTTGTATTCATTCTGGCAAAGTTCAGCAGTTAATAGTCAATCTTCACTAACAAGCATTGTTTTCGCTTCATTATTATTATTGTTAATTAAAACTAATCAAGTGTATCATTATCCCTTCAGAATAAGTTTGCAAATATAGTGTCGCTTACAAACAATTATACTTCACATTGTGACTGACTCCAATCCCATCACCTCAGTTTGGACTAGATGCAAAAGGGTTTTTTCTTTTCAATTCATTCTTATTTTGGTTTCAATATTTTTATTAGTAATAAATGACTATGTCACAGCCTACAATACACAATTCTTTAGTTATTTTTCCCGCCTTTTGCACATTACAAATATATACAAATACATTTTTAAAAAATACAAAAAATGTAAACTATTTAATATATATCTAATATTTGAATAAAATAAATCAATCGGTAACACTTCTGCCTAATGAATTAACTCAATTATTCGTTCTAAAATGACTGGTATGAATGCTCCAAACATTCTCTTGATCTCATACTGCACCAGCACTAGGATGCAGCACTGTTGCTAACACAATTTGAATTTATCTTTGTACCACAGTCACTGCTTTGAGTTCTGGCGTTTCCCTGCCTCATGCCTACAAAGCAAATTGCTGCGAACGGTTGTCGATCAGGAGGAAACGGAGCAGAGGTTCGGGCGGGTGAAGGATTTTTCCTCTTCAATCAGCATTAGCACGCTTGTTTAGTTTTTTGTTAAGCACTGGAATCCGTCAGAAGCTGCCATAAGAACTGTAAGAAAGCTAATAGCAGGTGGCAGAAGGTGTGAAATGGGTCTTTGGACTGGGCAGCCATGGAGGGGATAATGCAGCCATTCAGCCTCTCCCTGGCTGAGGCCCCCTTTGTGCCCAGAGCTGACATGCTACTTCAGTGGGGCTCCTAAAAGGGACCATTTTGTTCAATTTGTCTAAAAGCCACTGACTTATGTGACAATTTAAAGACTGTGGATGTTTTAAGTTTCCCTCAACTACACACCACTGAATAGCCCCTTTTCCCGCACGTTCCGCGATCTGTCCATCATCGTCACATGGAAAGAGAAAGTTAAAAGCCAAAGAGAAGGCACCCTGGGGGGATCTTCTCATGGGTGACCTGGGCACACAAGAGGCCCCGATGACTAGAATTCTGTGGAAAGCGTGAGAACTAGTAGAGGTGGATTAAGTTCCCTGAGAGTCTGGGCATATGTGACCATTTCCACGTGAGGTGTATTGCACATGTCTTTCTGCTCTAGCGAAGGAAACCAACCCCAGTGAGACTAATGTTACGCTTGTGTTTTTAAGGATCAAGACATGATAAATATAACAAAATTGACAAATCCCACTGGCCCTGAATGTGCCAGAATGTATATACCACCTCTGTGTGGGAAAGACTTTTGTGCACTATGTAAAGGAAGCATGAAATGAAGCGTAAAAGATTCAACTATTATTTATCTTTTGTCTGGATTTAAAGTATACTTTAACATCTGGATGCAGAAGTTGTTGGGAATCAGTCAGGACTATCTATCAGCAACTTCACACCACTTTCTTGCTGTGTTTTCTTTGAAGAAATTCCCAAATGTAACATAAATATTTAAATATATGATAGTGTCAATGGTCTGGGGACAAACGTTTTGCAGCTGTGAAATCACTCATGAAATTTTAGCAACAGTGTAAGCAACAGTCAAAACATTGAATTCCTGAAAAGAAAGTTATACCGTTGTGGGTTTTAAAAATCTGACTGTATCTAGAAATCAGTCTGTGTCTTTTCTTGGTGTCTCGTCTAATGTCAAATGTCTTGCACTGTGAGTATTTTGCTCCATTAATGAGATCAACTAACAAAGAATGACTTTAATATCATGCCTAGGTTATTGTTTCATCTATGTGTGTACTATTTATTTTATCTTTTTTTGTTCATGACATGGTTTTGATCTTGAAAAGTCTTTGTCTCGACCATGCCTGCTTTAATCTTGGTAATCTTGATATTATCCTGGTCTTGGCCACAGACAGGCTTTACTACTAGTTCACTTTTTCTTACTTTGCAGAACATGCTACAGTCGTTCTATGAATCTAGAGTTTTTTTTGTCACATGTATAAATATTTAAAACAAACCAATTTACGTTATTTGAAGTCCTGTAAATTACATAAAGCATGTGTTTATGTCATAATAAATAAAAATATATATTTCCCCGAAAGTCATTGTCTATTCACATTTAAAATACTAAAATAAGTTATGCTGATAAATGTTTAATTAAATAAAAATATATGTCCATCACCCAGTTTTACATACCACCCTTTAACGCTTACATCTACTGGCTATTATAGAAATCTTGAAGTAACATCAAAAAAGATGACATTATTTAAACATAAGACAAGGTCGCAAGCAGGCAAGTTCCCACACATTCTTAATATTTAATTGCTTTTTAAATCCTTATTTCAGGTACTTTTGCTTGATCTCAACCCCTGTGTAGCACATGATGGATAAGAAAACTGTTTAAGTAAAGGATATACTAAAATGAGTATTGTACTCGCCAGTTAAGCTAGTTGCTAACAATGATAGCTGCAGCAGTTCTTGGTGAAATGTACCTGGGTCTTGATTATAAAGAAAATATTAATGGATCGCTTCCTCTCAACTTTGAAATATAACCTTTGGAAATCGAGGCTGTCACTCTCTCGTGTCTAGTTACCTGCATCATATCACACCATCTGAACTAGTTCCCAAAGTAAACAGAAGCTAACCTATGTTGCAAGATGTTGGCCGTTCAGATGCTTTACATGATTTGTGAAGATCATCTTCTCAATCTTCTCAATGGACTCTTCAAGCTTTATGCTGACTCAGCCTGAAGGCCGTTGTCTGGATAGGACGCGACCTTTAACTATGAAAGAGCAGCCAAGTGTTAAAAGCTATTATGTCTTTATAATGCACTGAACAAAGAGTCAGGGTAAATATAAAGTTCAAGGTTTTGTTCCGATAGAATGATGGGTCATGACACTCAGATAGTTGTTTTATAGGTGACACAACCTTGACGTCTTTATCCACCAACCTGTGCTGCTGTATTTGGTTTATTTCTTCTTTAAAAATGTCCCGTTGTTGCCATATTATTGTATATTTGATTACCTTTTCCACAGAGCTGATGAGTTTTGTTCCTTTATAATGATGTACAGTAAATACTTATTCTTGTTACTATATTTTCAAGGTAGATTTTATGGCCACACTTATTGAAATAAATCCACTTTTCATCGCTGCTTAAAGTTCAAAAAATCTCTTGCCTTTTGTTTTGATTTGTCATTTTGTATTTTGTACCTGCATTACATGTTTGTTGTTCTCCGTGGGTATTTTTGTGGTTGTTGCACAATTTGAATATTTAAAAACTGAGTTTGAAATTTACGTGAGTCCTTGAATGCAACTCATGTTTTTGTGACCAATCAGATCAGAGTGGGCGTGGTTGCTCGGACGAGATTTGGTCTGAGCTGAAACGGCGCTTTTTAAGTGGGCGGGGCTTAAGCATATTTTCTAATGTAAATATCTTTATTAAATGATAGTTTTGTGCAAAAAGAGAAATACTGATGAGTAAAATAGAGGTCCTAAAACAATTTAAGACACATTTAAATCAGCACATTAGGTGCCCTTTAAAGACACCTGGGCTCATAATGTACTGCAACAGTTGAGGTTCTTGTACCATTTGAGACGTCACATCCCTGTGTGTATGAAAAGGTTGACGGATCAGACTTGAATGTTCATCTTAGAAGCTGAACGTTTCATGTGGTCAATACAATATGGAGGTCACGTCCAACTATTCTGCTTCCTCCACTGACCCGTGACCTTGACTGTCCTTCACCTACGTATTTAAGAATTAACAGTGACATTTCCTGGGTTTTAAACAGATTATAATTGAATCTAATGTGTCTGCTCTGAGAGAATAAAGGGCCCAACCCTGCCTGATGAAACGGATTAAAGGGCTTTTCAAGTCTTTGTTCGATGACCTCAAGTGAGGCTGTTTAACTTTTGCTGTGAATTTCTAGAACTCTATTGACTGGAATGTGATCGGTGTTGATTCAGGACCGCGCAGGTTCTCGTGGTGATCCTCCATCGAGCATGGTACATGACCCTGAAATCCCTCAGAGTCCGATTTACAAACATCCTCTTGATCTCTGCAGCGATGGAGCCGAACATGTGGTTTTAATCCAGGGGTTCATGTGGATCTTATTGTAATTGCGAAAGGCGTTTACCTTAACATTATTAGTTTGACCCACCTTTCTAATCTCCCGATATTTCAGTAAAGCTTTGCGATCCCTGCATCCCATTATTTGTGGTCGGGAATCTTTTTATCTGGATGTCAGCTTAGTTCACTCTCCGGGTCTGTGAGCTTTGATGTGGCTCCAAGGCCTTTTGTTAGTGTTAACACGCCAAGTTCTTCCTCCTCCGACTGTTTCTCATCTAGCCATGATTGATCTGGCTGTTTAGATCCGACTTATATTGACTCTAATGCCATATTAACTGTTGTCAAAATATTTTCACTTGTCGTTATGATGCATCTCGCCGCTCTTAGAACAGCACGCTCATCTGTTTCTCGTTCCGTTTAGCTCGCGCTGCCTCTCACTTTTTCCATCCCATTTTCCCCGCCTTTGTAATTTCCACCGTCTTCCTGTAGCTGCAGGTGATTATAAGCTTTGAGAAAGCGACATCAGGATACAATTTGTCAGGGCCCAACAGCCCATTTTGTTCTGAGGGGTTAACATTCTGTTTGTGTTGCGGTGCATTCATACTCTAATTAAAACAACATTACATTCCCCATCTGCCAATCTCCCATAATCTTCTTTAATTGCTGTAATTAAAGTATATTTACATGTGCAAAATACTTGTAATTTAGCAAATTGCTCTCTAGCACATTCAATCAGAGCTGCTGCACTGGAGTCATCGCCGTGTTTGGATTCCAGCGTCAGCCCGGTTCTGACGGGGTAAGTGGACCTGTGGCCGGGGTCTCGCAGAGGTTAGGAAAACAAGCCGACGCAGAAGTATTGTCATCGGGCTGTGATTGCTGCTTGTGTGTGTAATTACGAGCACGACCTCGCTTGTCCCAGTCGTGGCTTACTTTGATGTGCTGTTTGCACACTTTAGAGGTCGGTGCTAAACCCAGGATCCCACCTCGCTCTGCAGAGTGTCGAGATGCCAGTTAATTAAGTTCCATTAGCTCGACGTGTTTTCATGTTGAACCAGCCCTCCTACTCCCAGTTACCTGCTCTTGTTCCTCTCTCTACCCCTACTAACCAAGTCTGCCTGAGTACACATACACACAACAGGCAATAATTGTGAGTCATTCTAAGAAACTGATTCCATGTACTTTTTAAAAATATCACTTTACACATGTGACTTAAATAAATAAAATAAATGTTTTTTTTGTTTCAAGTGTCATTTTTTAACCCTTGTGTCCGAATGCCGTAAAGCAAATCTGTTTGTTTCATCCCTTGTGTTGTATCTGGGGCAAGGTGAACAACCTCCCTGGCTTCAATAAATACAAATGCAGTGGTGGAGGTTGTTCACCTTGACCCAGAGACGACACAAAGGATCCCTAAAACACATTTTCTTTCCGGCCTCTGGGTCACCTTGACCCTGAGATAACACAAGGGTTAAAGAGCAAGTTAACTTTACCTCCCTGTTACCCACAAGGTGGCCTCCATTAAACATGAAATAAAAAGTAAACCGTTTTCATAAAATGACATCAATTTATTATTAGAATTCTAAGTTTTGTTATTTGAACTGATGAATCAATCTTTAATCTTTAAAATATACAAAGGAACAGTGTGTACCCGTTTGGTAAATCTCACAGCAGCTTCAAAATCTCTTAAGGGTTAACAAATGATCTTGATCAGAATTAAATTTGTATCCTTAGTTGTATGGGTTGGTATTCTTAACAGGCTCTATCTGACTAGCAAAATAAGGAAGTAAATCTAATCAAATGGCATGTTTAAGACCTTGGCTCCTACAAGGGTTTGACTTTCTATTTGTGATGACAGTTACAGAAACTGTGTCTTTATAATAACTAGACTGGCTAAGCTTTTACAGGGAAAACACAGCGTCTTTTAACTTCCTTTGCAACTATTTGACTGACATCAACGGTGCATTTAATGACAATGGGACTGCTATGGTGCGTTCAAGAGTGAATCATATTTTAAAACAAAACGAGAAACATAACTATAACTTAACACTAACTCTTTTTGAAAAAAAGTAACACAAGGTACTTTCATACTTATTTTATTTTTCAATTCATTTAATTTTGTATTGTTCTGTTTCTAATACAGGGCTGTTAGTTTTTATTTAATATGTTTGTGTGATCAATAGAAAAATTAAGAAAAGGAGACTTGTTGTGTGTTTAAGAAATTAAATCGGCCTCAAAAATTGTCATCATCTGTATTAGCCACAAAAATAACGATCCGTGCAACCCTAATAAAATGAGTTTTATTCCTTTTTTTTGTTTCATTTATTGTTCTTACTTTTGACTTAATTGATTAATCACAGCATCTAAACTTAACTTAGTAACCAGTCAGTTACCTTTTGAAGAAGTAACTAGTAATGTAACCAAGTTACTATTTTCAAGTGATTTACGCAACACTGGTTATAACCGGACAAATCCTTTAGTAATTAAACCTGTCAATCAACACGTACAGCCAACCATTAATTGATATTTATTTTTGTAGCACTGCGTTTACCTGAGCATCAGTCTGAGTCTCTAGATGCATTAGCATTGCTGAACCCCAGGCAGCTCCGACTGGCGTGACTCTTAAGTGGGAAGCTCTGCAATCAGGTCTAATCCAACAGCAGCGACATATCGACAGCTCCGAGTCAAGGGTCTTTTTTCGTGGGGGCACGATCAATTCCGACAGCCCTTCCCTGAATATTGGCTATTATAGGTCAGGCGGGCCAATGCCTCGCTGGTCCTGTAATTAGCGTGTGTTGACAAAGTCGTCGCTGAGCTAATGCTAATGCAGTTAAGGAGTGAGGTTCGGAAAGAGTGAGACATGTCATAGATCCACACAAGTACATGTTATATCTTCAACACACATGACGGGTCGCAACATATTGGCATCTCTTACTGTTTCTTTATAATTGTTTTATTTACTTTAATGTTGAGGTTGTTTTTGACAAACTCATGTTTGACGTCAGAGATGTCTGAAGGAAATGACGTCCAGCATCTCTGCCGAAGATGTTTTACGACGGACACGCCACCAAATCCTCATTAGCTGAAACGTAGTTCCTCCTAATTAGTTTCCATTCATTGTAATTAGCTCGGATGAAGCTAATCATCTGATGTGAAAGCAATCTAACGCATGGAGGGCAACGTCCTTGGCCTCACTTTCACGTCTGCCGATCACATCGCTCTCCTCAGGTGTTCCTGCTCGGACACGGTGGTTGTAGCTCGTGGCAGCAGCAGACTTCCTTTAGCTTTGATGGTTATAAGCATTTATGCTCCGTTTATTAGAAACACAAATCAGTCTTTTATCTTCAGAGGTTTAATAAGTTGTAGTTTAGGGGAAAGGGGGCCCCATGACGTCCTTTGACTGTAGTTATGTGGCCCTCATGAGTTCAGACTGAACTATAAGACTGGTTAAATGTTTATGTAAGCTAACAGAACTTTTTATTTTTTACTAATCATAACTTGTTAAAGTTATTTCTTAAGGAATTGTTTCCATCTATGGCTCTCAAAATGAATATAAGTAAGTATATTGATAAACTATTTTCATATAAAGTGTTTTCATAACATATCGCCATGTTTTGTCCATAGTTCTTCATAAAAAATATAACTTTTTCAATATATAATATTTAATTATTTTAGCTTTCCCCTCTTCATCATTCTTTATTTGACAGCCCTTTACAACCACTCCGCTATATAATGTAGCTCCTTCTGAATTTTATATTGTTAGTATCTCATGTCATCGTAATCGTACGTTGTTATCCAGAATTTTTCTATTTTTCTCTGTCTTTTATGACCCAGTTTATCATCGCCACGATTCATCTAGGGACTTGTCAATGATTGATGTAGGTCAATGTATTTGGTCGTCACAGCAGCTCTTTCTGATCATGGTCACAGTAGTGTAGGATAAATTGACCAAAACAAGCCAATTATTTAATTTTGTGATCCGTTCTTACAAAGTGGAATGACAAGAAAAATCCTTGAATCTCCTGTTACGCAGGATTTTTTACATCTGCTGCGGTTTCATTTAAGCATACAGTTTTTATTCATTATTTGCTCACTGCTTTTTACTTTCCTTTGTCGTGGTGGATCCACCTCGCGATGAGTGATCTCCTTTCATCCGGAATGATGCACCTAATCTCTTGGCTGCAGATGAAAGGATGGGATCTCTGTCCAGTTGCAGATGGAGGTAGAAAACTGCAACTCTGAGGTTGTTGTCTGATCTGAAGCAGACGCCCGTGTATCATCTAGCTGCAGACATTATTCTTATTTTACCCTTTAATCAAATCAAAGGAGGAAGTAGGCAAATGTTCATGTTGATATGTTGACATATAATGATATTGTGTTTAAAATAAGATAAGGAACCCATATTATTGAAGTCAACAATTCCCTGATCGCCTCACAGCAAGAAGGTTGCTGGTTCGCTTCCAGGTCGGGAGGGAGCCAACTTGTGACCTTCCTGTGTTGCATGGGTTTACTCCGGGCACTCCGGTTTCCTCCCACAGTCCAAAAACATACAGAGGTTGATTGGGAACTTGGGGAAATTGTCCATAGGTATGAGTGTGTGAATGGTTGTGTGTCTTTGTGTGCCCTGAGACAGACTCTCGTCTTGTCCAGGGTGTCACCCCTTTTGTACTGTAAAGGTTTGTGGGATTTCTTTAAATACTGAAATATTTTTTCAGAACTCCTTCAGTGTCATTGAGAAAATAATCTTGTCGGATTACACATCTGAAATACCGGTTAAAAGAGTATATTTCTGTAGGTTTAGCAATGTGCAAATTGGAATGAGGATGAATAGCTCGACTGGAGCTAAAGATGTCTTCTCCAGCAGCACCTTCATTTTCTTTTTGCAAATTGAGGATTTTAAAGCAGCAGACTCTGAAGAATGTGCTGTTCATCAAACCGGCAAGAAAGAGGAGATAGCTTTTCTATGGGGGTGCGGTTCATTATGCGGCACACAGGACACCATTATTAGGCCCATTACACACGATGACAGCCGCACATTCATTCTCCTATACCTGCCTTTTAAAGCCTGCTATAAATAATGAGGGCTGCAGCCATCCTTGTCATGGAGGAAGGGAAAAAAGGTCATTACAGACCTGCCTCCTATTTGTCAAAATTATTTCATAATCTTGGGTCACAAGGACGGTTTGTGCTTGAGTTAATTGTAGATCGCACCGGTGAGCATAAATTCCCATTAGGACTTAATTTGCCACCGTGCAAATTTTGACCCTCCTGCTCTTTGTTATGACAGTCAATGACAGATGTGACGAAACACTGTAGCTATGGCGACGGAGCTTCATCCCGCGTGTGCGTAACATTTACTCTTTCAGCTGTTAATAAAGAATATATAACTGGAATGACTTTGGAACGACTTTGTAAGGTCTTTAATCGTCTAATATTTGAGAGATTATGAAGATGAAAGACAGAATCCAAAACATCGTAAGAGCTTCATTTTAAGGAAGCTACATTTGTCTTCCAGGAAACTCATTAATGTCAAAGGTGGTGATCTCTTATTCCTGAACCCAAATAATCACTCAGTAGATTATTAATATGCCTGTAATACAAAGAAATGTTTATCAATTTCCTAATGAAGGAGATGACCTTTGTGGCATTTATCCTCTCAGGAAATGTTATTTGTTACATATGAATGTTAAGAGCTTACAGATCAGTTTTTAATAAACAATACTCATGTCTATTCATTCACAGTCCTCTGATGTTTAACCTTCAAGTCAGTCAACACTGATCGATTCTCCCACTCCATCTTTTTGTTTGTTTTCTCTTTAATTTTAGTTTACTTTTGATGCTGATCCAATGTTGACAACATTTCTATTTAATTATTTTTGTTTATTTTATGTTGTTTCTGCTCTGTTGAAAACCTTTGCTTTAATAAATTCATGTTTGTATGCCTCATTTTCTCAGTCGTTTTATTCTTATGTTTTTTTTTTTCAGACAGAACATTTTTTTAGTTTAGAAGTATTATATAATTTATTTTTTATTTTGTAGGCCTTTTAAGGTCCTTCTTTACTTTATTTATCTTGTAGAACTAGAAGACAATACTTGTTATGTCATTTAACCTGTAAATACATTTTGTTCAAGTGTTTTAGCTGTCTTAAACATCAAAGGTACTATGCGTACTTAACCTGGGTATAGTCCGCAGTATGGATGCATACTTTTATCAAATTGCCAAAACACCAAAGTTCAACGTCAAAAATCTATGGTTAGCTCTGAGGTTCTGTAGGTTCAAACTTAACCATCAGTAGATTCAATCTACCTTACATAAAATCTGTGCATGTACCTTCACTTCTGATGTACTTTACACCTTCAAGCCATCTTATTTTTACTATTCAGCCAGAAACTGTATTTGAACGTGTCGTAAAAGAGCTGCAAAGCAATGACTTGAACCCTGGCCTCTGATCCCCTTGAGATATCTCCCTGTATATGAAGGCAGCAGCGTTCCCACTTCACAACATGGATTTTTTCACCTCTGTCTGTGCATGTTTGCTACAGCACCATTGTGAAGCAGAGGTCACGGCGGCTCTGTGGTTAAATGTGCTCTGACTGGTAATCGTTGGTGCTGTGCAGTATAATTACCCAGCTTTTATCAGAGTGACCTCGCTGACAAACTGCCCTGGTGGAAGGAGACACCTGAGAGGTCCCACACTTCCTATCTGCCCTTGTTTTATCCAAAAGGGCCCCGGCTGAATGGATAATAGAGCCGCTGTTCTCCCAACAGACGAATAATGGAGGGTGGAGTGGCCCTCTTTGGCAGACTACTGCCTCTTCTGCTGCACTGGAGAAACCAATATCAGGTCTATCAGCTGATATATGACACTAATACACGGCCTGACTGGGGCTCTAAACAGAAAAGGCGGATTGTTCCGATGTTGAACTGGCTGCAGGATCCATGACTCGCAGGTACCACACTGTCTGGCCCCTGAGACTGCTCTAATTGCTTTACATCTGTACAAAGGTTTCTTGTAATCTGGCCTTCTGCCTCCATTTGTCTTCCTTTCAGTCTTCTAGTGAAGGCCTTAATTGGTCTTAGTGGGGCTTTTTTTCCCGTTAGCTCCTGGGCCCGAGCTAGTGAAAGACTTAACCTCAGGGGGCAGCGAGCTTTGCTGGCTGCTAGTGCTCGGTAAGCTGCAGAGGAGAGGAAGTCAATACTTCTTTTACCTTTAACGCTTTAATTAATGTTCTCCTGACAAGCTCTTTTTCCCCCCATAGCTTCACATGGGTGGGGGGGGTTGAACTCCTGGGACCTGGCAAGAATCAAGACTTGTACAGCTTTGTGAGAAAACCTCCCGCGAGGTCTCCACTGGCCAATCGACATTTGCTGAGAATCCAGAGGTTTTCCTTTGTTGATTGTTGGAGCACATTGTTTTGTGTGTTCTTCTGGTGGAGGGTTTGTTACTGCACATGCAGTTTCTGTAGCAAATCCTCGACCTCACGCAGCGTCAGTTCACCTGTGGGATCACTAAGTTGTGTCACATGTTAAATAGGAAATACAAACAAGTAACCAAAATTAAGTCCCTCTGTAGTTTACATGAATATATTTCAAGTTAATAATGTTTGATAGATGTTAATTGTTTGACTCTGCAGTGGCATATATATTTAGTAAATAACTGAGTCATTGTATTTACCCTTGTGTTAGCTCTGGGTCAAGGTTACCCTGTGGCACCGAAAACAAATGTGTTTGTGGAATCCCTTGTGTTGCCTCTGGGTTAAGGTGGAGATTTGCTTTCAGGTGACCGGGTCACTTCGACCCAGAGACAACACAAGGGTTAAAGAAGGTTCTGAAGAGAGTGCCGAGAGGGTGGAACAAGTGCAGGTGATCCATCTAACTCTAGTTAAAGGAAAGCACTATTGAGACGTTTAATGATGAAACAGCACTGATACAAAAAAAGCAAAGTTCTATTGACCAGTCAGTATAGATTATGCTCAACATTTCACAAACTGTGACAAGAAAGGAAATCAGTTTCAGAACGACATTTCGTGGACGAAGTTTAGAGACAAGGGAGGCCAGACACTGATGGAAAAATGTTGTACAACAAATGTTAGAAATATAAGTACAGGGTAAAAGGATTATGTGTAATCTGAGGATGAGCAAGATGGGTAAAAGTGGAGGATGTCGTTTTGCTATGGCAATGCTTGACAGGATTTACTAAAAGACATGAAAGATATATTGGAATGTTCCTATTGTGCAAATAGGTATAGCTTAGACTTCCTTTGTAGAAATCATCCCAAGTGTTTGACTCGTGTACTTTTTTAATCAGCACAATATCTGGATTTACTGCTAGCAGGCTAAAATATTCGAGGATTATCCTTCAATTCTTTGACGAAGGATTTAAGTGAGTCAAGTTAAACAGTTGAATATGTTTGGGTATCTGCCATTGAATTTCTCTGGTCTCTATTTGTACGCATTAAGTCTCTCAAGAGTGTTTACATGAGGTGGAGGGCTGTTGTAAGCAGAGACAGATCTCCACTTATCACTTCATCTGAGGAGACGTGATTCTCAAGTGTATCGGCCCACTGATAAGATCTCTGTGTTCTCAGCACTTGAATATGTCAAAATAAGATAAAAAGTAAAAGATTAGATTAACTCTCTGAAAGATAGCTCATTCAAAACCCGTGACTTGCCATGTCTCTGATGTAGGTGTCACCTGTTGTGTGGGCTACCAACCTTTCCAGAGTGTCCCAGGCCGCTCAAGCAGTATTGCATTTGTTCCTTGGTTGAGTAACGCTACGATCGGTATTGTCAGGAAGTTTTCCCGTCTGATTGGTTGTGCTCACCATTGCGACGTTGCACTTCCTGCTGACTGACTGATACAAGCTCTGCTGCCAGGGCTTAAATAGCAGCTGTAAGCATTCGAGCTGCTCCCTGCCACGCTCCACTTCTCCCCAGATGGCTACTAGACGTTCCAGCAGCCCTCCGGAGGAGCGCTCATGAGGAAAGTGTTATTGAGTGGCTCTCTAAAACACCAGGGAGCATTCCTCTCAGCACCAGAGCCACCCTCCTCCTTCTCCAACCTCCGGGCCGAGAGCCCATTTCAGGGAGGGCTTCTCTGCCCATCTCGGTTGCCAACTTACCAATGGGAGGTAGCACAGATGGTGGTGCATTATGGCCCAAGGATGTCAAGGTCTTGGAGGGAGCACATGCCATTCCTGGCCTGGGTTTCTGACGAGACCCCCCGGGAGGCCCTCTCATTGGACTTCACAGATAACCAGAAGACGTCTGGCGAGCTCACTTCATCGTTGAGAGATGATTTTCCACATGGGCGTTTTGGACAAGAGGGTTGTGCGTTAGGGGACATATAATGAGTCTAACAAATGGTGTTGTTATGAGTTCACATGACCCTTCGGGTGCACCGAGTCCTGCTAAGGTTGAATTACAGAGTCCAAATGTTACGTGAAAGGCAGTGGTAAGACCCTAAATATTTTCAGTTCCGAAATTCCAGTCCTTGAAAGTATTCTTGCTCAATGAAGGGTAACTTGGCGAATGGCAGTTGTCACTTGGGGTGAAGGATGTAAGGATGGGTGTCCCCTGGGTTGCCCGGGTTTGGTCGTATATAAAAGGCTGAAATAATTGACACAACGAGACCATTTCTTGGTATGGTTCACCAAGGTACCCAGAGGGGACCAATAGTGGCAGCGATAAAACGGATAAAATCAACCATTGGTGGAATTAGGACATGGATGAATGAAAAGGGGAAGACTCTTCTGTTATCTTATTTTTGCCACAATTAACAAAGCCCCGTTGCTTCCATGCACCTGAGCAGGAACACCAATAACTCCGCCCCCTTAAACTTGCTCGGGATAGAATTTAGGCCAGGGGTGGCCAACCCAGTCAACCTACCCAACTTCCCCAAAATTAAAAAACTGATCTTTAGGAAATAACATATTTTACCCAAATTGGTCTCATTCTAAATGTACATAGTAAATCATTAGCTTGCTAGCGAACCAGCATGCAGCTTCCATTCCTGTAGCCATAAATAATGTACACATGTGGATAATTGTTGTTTTATTTTTCCGTCGGCATCTTTTCCATTTCTGCTCTGTCGTTGCCAGACCACTATTGCTCCCAGAAGGTGGAGGAGCGTGGGGGTGGGGGGGGGGTTGGTTGGTGCTCTGCTGACCTCACTGTTATCCTTGTCTTGACAGGAAACATACATCATCGCGGGGCCTCTAATGTGAAACACATTCTGCCATAACCTGATCAAAGCCAGTCTGCTGGATGACAAAGTCCACCGTAATTCCATATTTTGACCGTTTAATTGTCGAGTAATCGCGTCTGACAAACCACTCGCTGATTTCTCCTCCCCCTCCTCCTCCGAGGGGCTACGCCGTATGGCCGCCCGCAGAAGACTTGTCGTAAGCCGTGAGGACTGAGGAGCGCTGATTTGGCTTGAAGGTTCTCGTAGTCGAGGTTAGGTCAGTTTTTATTGGAATGCCATTGCTTATTTAGACACCGTACCGGAGCGCACAGGGTTCAGGACGATCAGTGGCCCTGAAATATAGGTTCACTACTTCCACTTTGAAATATTTTCTCTGACAAGATACTTGTTTCTCTAAAACGATGTGGTTTATGGCTCTGAGAGCTTTATGTGCACTGCTCTTTTTATTAAGGATAAGAGTCTTGGCTTCGGATAAAGGTTCTTTTTTTTTACTTAAAGATAGTTTCCTTGAAACCGCTCCGGTGTAAAAAGTCGGCGTGTATCGATTTGCTGCAGATGTTGTGTTCAGATGCAGTCGGTTGGCTCAGTTTGACAGGTAAATATTTTTATCCACGTGCACTTGTTCGTTGTTCAACCTCCTGCTGTTGCACCGAACATGGAGCCCGAGGGCCTGCGTTTTGTCTCGCAATCAAACAAAGAATATGAGATAAAAATGTATCTGAGAAAGAGAAGAGGAGCAATTTGTTTGAGAAACACTAAGTCAAATTGCATGGGACTGATTACAAGGTGTGACGTGAGTTACTTGTAACTCCTTCATAAAGTTAAAGTTAGTTTAACCCTTGTGTTATTTCAGGGTCAGGAGTGATGTAATAAATAACAAACATGAATATATAAGAATGTATATTTTTATAAAAAATAAATAAAAACTGGTTGCAATTATTAATTATAAAAAGTATATCATAAATTAATCAAAGAGCGAAAATAAATGATATGAGTAAATATTTGGTATGTTAAAGAGAGGGATAACTAAAACAGGAACATTGAATAAGAAAGTGTGAAATGTAAGTCCTTGCTAACACAATGTCCGAAGGTAATGGAGATATGACCAAAAGAACATTGCCGTGATATGTATTGGCATGAATAATAAGGATAAAAATATAAACCATATTGAATGAACTTTTCAGTAAAGTAAAACATGTTATTACTTGCATTTATCTTTATTTAATTTTTCTGTATGTTGCTCTGATCTTCTGATCCACGTAGGGCTGCATAAACATGGGTGAAGGGGCTTCATGTGACCCAGGAATCACACTTTTCCAGATATTCACCAAGTTTATATACAGGTCACTGTATGGGCGGTTTATATGTGCTAATAAAACCTGATCCGGGGATCAAAGGTAGGAAGAAGCTGATCTCGGGGGTTCGTAATGATTTCAAAGACGGTAAACAAAGGTTGAGTCGCAGAAGGCGGCTTGGACTCCAGAGGTCGGTGGCTCTCAGCCTGATATTGTATTTTAGCACTTAGCATTCTAATTAATCCCGACCGAAGGGCCGTGTCAGTCACCCCGCACGCCGCCGCCGACGCTCCCTCTGGGCTCATTCTGCTGTAATTGAGCACGTTTTTGAGGAACCACGTTCTGCGGGACCACATTAGCTCAGCCAGCTCCCCGCCAGCGTGGGCAGGATGAATGATAGAGGAGGGGAAGTGTAAGAGACGAGAAGCTGAGATAGGTATAAATAAACCAAGCAAACAAACAAAAAACCCAGTGTTTATTAGCACCCCTGGGATGAGACGGGAGGTGAGAGCAGGAAATCATTAGCGCAGGAAAGTCAAACTCGGCTTGTTTGATCTCGGTGATGGAAGAGCAAATGTAATTTACTGCGCTGCGAGTAATTTGTTTTAGCGGTTAGCATGGGTTCCTTTTAATTCCATTTTGCCATGCATCAGCCTTTGAAACTAAATATTTTTTACTTTGTACAAAGCGGATCTTAGTGAGCCTCATGGCTCATAAGACCCTCTCTTGACAACAACTAATGTTTATTCATCTTTGCTTGTTTGCTTCAGTGCTCGACGGAATCCTGACAGTAGCGTGTGCTTTTATTTGACTGCTTCCTGTATAATGAGGCAACTCAGATGTTCAGTGTGACAGCCAGCAAATCATAGCAGCACAATAACAAAGTGTTTTCGTCTCTGCGGCTTTAATTATTGAGAGGACGGCTCCAAAGCAGCTGTGTCTATCTTAATGTTTTACCGCATGTCCTTGTTCTCCCCCGAAAGCTGTTGACAATGTGGCGTGTTTACCAAATCCAGACGCCATCTTCCATCCAAGTGTGAGCAGCATATGGCTCTACGTCGACGAGTGAGCTGCCTTCCTCGGACGCTCCTGGTCCCGGTCCATAATCTTTCATTCATCTAGGACGGGGGCGGGTGATGACATTTCCTCAGGGGCCACATATTATATAATGTGGTGGTTGTAAGGGGCCGTCAAGCCAATATCAATAGCCAAAAACAAAACCAAAAAAGGGGAAAAAATTTCAAAACCATTAATTTAAAAACTAACAAAGGGGAAAAGTTATATTAAGTTTATATTGTGATAAATATAATTGTTAGCTGTCAGAAACATTTTCCACATGTTCTCCTTCATCATTTTTAACCCTAAAAGGGCCACACAGATGCAGTCAAATGGCCACATGTGGCCTCTGGGCAGCAGGGACTCACCAGGTATCTGAAAGAAGTTATATCTAACTAGAGAAGCACTCGGAGAACACAGCCGTCTGACAAGCAGCTCATATTTATCATCCTTTTTTTCTTGCTTTTATTAGTTTGTGGAATATTGACAGAAGGTGGTTCTGGAATTTATGCTTAGAGGAAGAATGGGGAAAGAAATTAGGCCCGAAATATTACTAAAAGAAAAAATCCAAGGGGAAATACTATCAAAGGGCAGGTGTATTTCTAAAAATTGAAATGTACTTTTATTTTGAAAAAAAAAAGAAATAGATGCATCTGGCTGGGTTTCAAAACTTGTGGTTAGGAACTGGTATCAGATAAAACCTAAATAATACCCCCCCGTACACATGACTCAGTGGAGGTGACTTGCCAAGAACACTTATTTTGGTACAAATGACCAACTAATTTTGTTAAAACGTTGCCTTCTTTTAACCTCACATTTATGCACAGTACACTTATGTTGATACATACTAGGAACTAAAATGTGATGTTTTTTCCAACTGAACATTTTTCCCTGATTTTAATGTCACATTTTTACACAGTAATCTTATTTTGGCACATGATAGGTACTTAATTCCTAAGAAAATGTAACTTAATTTCCTGATGTCTTTTCCAACTGAACATTTTGCCGGTTTTTAACTTCATATTTGTACACGGTGCACTTATTTTGATAAACGTTAGGAAATAAATTCATGAAGAAATATAGTATTTAAGACTACAGCAGCATTTTGACCTACACCACAACCTGCAAGATATCTGCTGAAGTCTACAAGATTCAATAAAAGACAGTTAAATATTTACTAAATGTTTTAGAAGACTTGTTATCTAACCCTGCATCTCCTGAAGACGACTTCCATTTGATAAGTAAAACATTTATCTGCGGCGTGAGTCAGACGGATGACATTTTGTCCACCCCTCGCTCCCGTTCCACACGTCGGCGCTCCCGTATTTACGACGTCCCGGCATCATTCCCTCCCTCAGCTGCCATCGTCGACTGATAAAGCGTCTGAGCTGCGAGTTACTATCTCAGCGCTGTCCCTGGCACCGCCCGCGGGGGTTGTTAGCATTGACAGTCTAGGTCGTTATGCATGAGACTACCAGCCAGGTTTCTTGGCAAGAACCCGGGCAGTCGCTCCCAGGCAATTGTCAGACGTTCCCCTGTTTCCATCCCATCATGGCAGCTCCTGAGGAAGCGGCTTCATGAAGCCTCGTAATGATTGGTGCAGGATCGGGGGGCGACAGGTTAGCGGCGGCAGCTGCAGACACAGGCCGGGGAAGATGGGAAATCTGCGGGACCTCATTTTTGGTTTGCCTGTATGAATATTAATGGCTCGTTTCCAGGCGGCGGCTAATGATGAGGAAAATTCCCTAATAAAAACTTGATGTGATGGGCAACGACCCGCGGGTCACAGGAGACGTTGAAAGTTAATAGTGTGCCATCAGGTGAGAGGAGTTAAGTGATTAGAGGCACGGAAGCCGATCCGGATGTTCCGCTCCCGCCTCGCCTCCGAATCCAGGAGGAGCGGGACGAGGACACATGAGGTTTACCTCGGATGTAAACATCCAAGTGTTTAAGCTCCGTAATCTGAGTCATTACTCAAGCCACGGCTGCATCTTTCAAGAGAAAAGTGGAAGCGATTAACTACAGCGGCAGAACATTTTTCTTTGTGTCGGGGGGAGTGACTCACAAACATGATGAAGTCCAAAAACAATCAGTTGAGAACCAAACCTCACAGAGGAACTTCGTAATGAAGCCAAACTGCCGAACCCTTGCAACAAGCCATGCAACATGAAAATGAATTTCTATCAATTCAACTGTAAAATAAAAAAAGGTCAACCAGGTTGGAATATTTTAACCAATCACAGACCTGCTATGTTGATGGGAACCTTTCACAGTCAACTTTTTTTTTAGGAATGTTCAAAATTGTTTCACTAATTGAGTTACATTCATATTAACTTTAATCATTTTTAAACAACATTTTATTTACACACGATTACACTATGTATTATTGGATTGCAAAATAAAAGCATTAATATGATATGGTTTTCTAAACGTTTGTGTTACTTTGTAGAATTATATATAATTATGTCGTTTGTTTGATCGATAAGATAAATCAGATGCTGAACTCAACGTCATAAATATAGAGTTATCGATGCTAAATAATAGAAGAGATTTAAGATATTGTCTCTTTTTAACCTAGCATTGTATAATGTATTAATAAATATTTTAAATGTATCCTGTATAGAAATTAACAAAGTATTTCAAATACTACCTGAATATATGATTTATAGTACCATTATACATGTAAAATAATAATAATAATCATTATTATATTATAACCATTTTTTTAAAGTTTTACTTTACCAATTTTTCAATCTTAAACCAAAAGACTTTGTGCTTAACTATAGAAACACCTTTTTATTTCCCTTCATTTTTATGTCAAAACCTGATAATACTTTTGGATTTAATCAATAGTCGGAGCAGATGACAGAACATTTTCAGCCCTATGATCATTTTAGTTTGGAGCTAATGAGGAACTGAAATAACTACCAGTTTTCTTATTTTATGCTTTTTTTAACGTTATTCTTTTGTTCTTTTTGTATTTATTGCCCCACAAACTAAATATTTATTTATATTTATTATTTATTTGTCAGTTTTCTTTGAATATATTAAGGATATTTTCTGAATTACAATATTCTCTGGATTCAACGCAATATTTAGTTTGTCTTCGGTGCCTCAACATGCTTAGTCAAATATTTCTGAAGGTAGCTTCGGATCTTGTTTTTCACGCCGGAGGTCGTGATGTCACAACAGTCGCCACCTTGTAGTCTATTATCACGCTACACAGTAACGTACGCATCAAGGTATTGAAGGTGAGAGCGAGTAAACCTCCTGAACGGATGCTGAAATAAACGATTGGATAAAAGACTCTTACTCTACTAGAGTGCTCCGCTGGGATCTTATATCAATATGTTTAATTACTTTAATCAAGTCTTCTGCTGCGAGTCGTGCGAACTCTAACAGATGCACTGAACCAGCCACACTCACCGAGAAGCTGCTTTCTTCAGAAGTAAACACAACTCACCTCCAGCCATCCTGGAGCCTCGCCTGTAGCCAGCAGGTTCACCTTCAGATGAATCGTGGAGGCAGTCACTGAACTTTGGTTAACAAAATATCGATTTATTTTGTTGCTCTTCTTGTCGCGTCCTGGGAAGTGTGTGATGTGGGTGGATGCTGCAGGAATGTGTTTCGGTCATGACGGATGTAAACGTTCACAAACTTCTGAGCTCTTATATTCCTTTATTAGACTTCATCCGTCTTCAGTTTAAAAGTTTGTTTTCGACAGCAGCTGTTTAAAGTTGTTTATTTGGAGGAATAATTATAGAATATAGTGGATTTAGAGCATTTTAATTTTCCAGCAAAGTGCTGACAAATAATTCCTTCCCTGGAAGAGACGAAGAAAACAGGCTACCAAGTGTAAAGTTATTATTTTCCCTCCATATTTCCCATCACAACTCTCTAAGCTCTTCATCTGGTTACTGGAATCCACAGTTAGCGGTCGCATTGAATATCTTCTGGATAAAGTTGAGCATCTGAAAGGAAATTGCAGTCATATGTCGGCTGGCTGTGAACCCAGTTCTTGGTTCTATCACTCAGACCTGCTGACGAAACCATGCTGGCTGCTGACAGACTTTGGCCTTATGTGACTACACAGACGCTCTCCAACACTCTGTTTTCTCTGCTTTTCTCTTTCCTCCTCCTAGTTTTTAAACGACAGTCTGACATCCAGCAGATGTCGTCAATTAGATTTTAAAGTCATCAGCACTGAGTCCTGTTCTTTTAACAATCTGGCTCAGTTATACGTGTCGTGTTGGATTTTCTTCAACTTTTCCTACTTTGAAGTTAACTTTCACAGAAATCTCTTTTAATCCAATAAACACTTGTGTAATCTTCCGTTTCTCAGTAGTAGCTTTGCACCAAAAAAAAAGACACCGGGAACTGTATTGCAAGACTTTGAGGTGCTGATCCTCATCCTTACACAATAAGAGAGTTTAAATGTTTTCAGCACTTTTATTACATTAACATAGAAATAACAAAATGTGTTCATGTGATTTAATAGAGATGTAATAGTGAATTTATTGAATTATTATTATTAGATTTCCTAAATAAATAAGAATTGGAATCAGAAAACATGAATTATTACTATTATGAAATCAGCTTTTTGTAGTGATACATTATAAAATGGAATGAATAAACACAATTTTGAATCAAAATTTGTTTAAACGTTATTTATAAATATAAGTTATGTGCTTTTATATCGTAATTAAATGTCCATTATTTATGATTTATATTCAAATTCAAATTAAGTCATACTGTATATGTTTTGATTACACTTGCATCAAACTTTTCTTTTGATTTCTTTTTTTTATACATATATATATATATATATATATATATATATATATTCCATCATTCCATTGATGCTAAACTAAAATTATCTTACAACCCTCTTTACATACACTCACAGTTTATGCGCCTCAGAATGGCTGCCTTGGTGCTCAGTTCTGTTTTGTGTTGTTATCTATTTCATTATTTAACTCTGTTCTGACACCACAACATGCTCTGTGTTGTGTTTACAACACTGGCAATAAAAGTTTCTGATTCTGATAATGTAATAAAACTTCCCATCACTGGTCAAAAGTAGGTTGTGTTTTTTTCATCAACTGTTAAATTACACGTACAGTGTGCAGATTACAAATGAAAATGGACGGTTACAGAAAGTGTTGTTGTGGCGTTAGGTTCTTCTACACAGTTACAAATGAAGGTTAAAGCCACATTTTTAACAATTCTGCAGCCATCAAATTCAAATAAACCTGTATGTAATGAGAAAACATTCATCAATCTTTCACACGTTATTCAAATGTGCTCGGGCATCGGACCACATCGCTCGCAGTGAATCATCTCGAGCGCTTGGATCAGTCTAATTTGGATATCAGCGTTTCATCTTGTTTCCCATCCGTCTGCGAGCTCGCTCTGCTGCTAGATTTGTGTGCCAGGGTACGTGCTGTGCAGCAAACCCCGAGCTCATCAGTCTCCTCCTGCCCGGCTTTATTTGTTGTTTCCCAGACCTCAGTGATGGGACTGGCGCTGTGTGAGGTGTAGGTGAGGAAGACTGATCTGCTGAGTGGGGGGTGGAGAATAAGCATGGCAGGAATCCCTCGTCTCTCATCCCCGTCTTCCTCCTGTGCCTGTGAATAATGTGGCACAGACCCCTGCCCAGCGGCACGCCGGGCACCGCGCCACGTCGATGTGGCCGGGACGGGCCGGACCCGCTGGAGCGGCGCTGTAGCCCCGACTAGACCTGCAGCGCAATAAGCTCCAAGATGGCAATCAAGGCTTGATTTGCCAACACATTTCCAATGATTAAAATGTAATTAGCACGAGCGAGCGCCTCCTCCCCAGCTAATTTCCACACACGCTGTGACAGGCAGGCGGTCGGCGGCACCGAGGCCCCAGCAGCAGATGGAGGAGGCTGGGACACGGGAGGGAGGAAAACCACTTTGCCATGTGACTGTTTGCATCAGAAAAGCATCAGGACGCTCGGCTATATCTGGACGGAGCTGCGAGGGGCGAGGAGCGCTCGACGGCTGCACATCAAATTGGCTCCGTCGGAGCTGACCGTGGAAATGGCTTCCATCCTTCATGCTGTCTGTTCGGCTTCCAGGCATGCAGGCGGGCTGGCTTCCTCGCTCAGCCCCCAAGCCCTGGAGCCAGCCCACGGGGCAACCTGGCGCCCACTGATAAATAGATCCTCCATGCCCCCCGATATTTTAATGACATGGGTATCAACCACAATCATTCTGAGGTCACGTCACGCTCAATGTAGATGTTAACAAATACGTGACATTTGTTTGGTACGGTTACCCTTCCTGTTGTAGTCTGATTTACTTACACATATATATTGTGTTTACATTTAAAAAAAAACACCACCACAACACAGAAACACCCACCTGCCACCCCAACACTAAAGTACAAAAGCACACACATACACCACCCAAACACAACCTGATTTAAATACACATAGGTTTTGTGTTTACACTTAAAACATACCACCCCATCTCAGAAACACTCACCAAATATTTCAAAACAGACACACCACCCCAACCCAGAAACACAAACGAACAGCAATCCAACACAAAAGCAGAAAAATACACGCATACACCACCTCAAAACAGACAAACCACCCAGACACAAAAAAACAAACACCTCAACACAAAAGCAAAAAAACATGCACATACACCACCTCAGAACAGTTAGTCCACCCCAACACAAAAGCATAAAAACAACACTCATACACCACCTCAACTCAGACATTCTACCGCAACACAGAAAAACGCACAGACACCACCACGAAAGTAGCAAAACACACACAAATACCAACTCAAAACAGACCGACCACCACACAACGGAGACATAAACAGACATCACCCCAACACAGGAATACACACCTACCACCCCAAAAAAAAATACACGGACACCACCCCAAAACAAAAACAGAAAAAAAAAAAAAACATACACACCAGACCACCCAATACGAAAAACAACTACCCCAATAAAAAGCAGAAAAACACACACACCACCTCAAAACAGACAGACCACCCCAACACAAAAAACAACTACCTTAATACAAAAGCAGAAAAACACACACATCCACCACCCCAACTCAGATATTCTACATAATACCTACAGCCCCAAAACAAAATACACGGACACCACCGCAAAACAAAAACTGAAAAAAAACACACAAATACCAACTCAAAAAAGAGGGACCACCACAACACAGAAACACACACAGAAACCACCACAACACACAAACACCACCATAATAAGGAAAAAGACACCAACCACCACAGACACATAAACACCTACACTTCTCCCTAGCAAACAACCCCAACACATGAACAGAAAAACATACACAAACAATACCCTCACTCTGTGATATCACACCAACACAGAAACACACACATACACCACCAAAACACAGAAATCTGCAGACACGCACTAACAAAGAAACATGCACCTCAACAATACACAAACCAACACACACACAACCTCTACACTAAAATAGAAAATCAGACACAGACAGGCATCAACACCATTGGTTCATGTCTTACTGAGTATTTATTTATGTGCTGCTATGTTTGGCACTTTATCTGGGTTTGATTTGGAAACATAGGCCACTGTGTGATGAAGACCTGCTGATAGCGCAGTTGTTGGTCAAGCGTCTGCTCGTGGGTCCTTTGTCAGTCAGTACCACTCTCAGCTGGAGCGGATTAATGGCAAGAATAATCTACTCTCGCTCCCAGACCAATATAAACAAAAGACTTGATGCTTGGAAAGAGGGCCGGGGAAATTTGTAAGAGTACTCAGCCAAAAGAGAGGCCCGGATGAGAGGAGGGAGGCAATCAGAAGTGGTCCGGATACAGGCCAACATCAACAGCTCTCAGAGCTGAAGCTGATGTTTGACATTCCTGCGTTACTTTAACCAAACACTGGGGTCCAGCACTACAGTATAATGCTAGTGCTGTGTAAATAGCAGCCGAGCCCGAGCAGGGTATCGCTTTTCTTCGTCAGCCCCCCTCCCAAGACTAATGGTTTCCTTATTTTACATGACTGTTCCTCTAAATTAGAGCCATATCCCAAACCGGGGCCTGTCAAGAGAGGTCGAGCCTGCCAATCTCAATAGCACTATTGTTGCGCCTTGTTTTGCTACAGTTCAAACTATTTGGCTTAACCTCGGGAGGTGGAGCAGGTTTCCCTTCAGTCGGTAATCCGAGAGCACGTTCTCTCCCATCTATGAGCAAGACCAAAGGCTGGAATTGACTCTGACATGTGTGAACCGAGCCCCAGACTGTACGTCAAGATCACTGGAGCTCGGGTTAATGGTGTTGTTTGGTATTTTGGCAGACAATCCCACGGATCCCGAGACATCAAGAAATGGACCTGACGTTGTTGTCAATGTTTCTCCTCTCAAAACTGGTTGTCTTGAGACTTGATCTTGAAATCACTTGTGTGTGTTCTTGGTTGGAGTGTCTTCGTGCTGTTGTTACGCTGTTATTACATACATCATCCCTCTTGTCCTTGCCTGTCGTGCTTGATCTCTGATTTCTTCCCTCACTTTGCTCATTATTACGGTATTTCCATTGTGTTAGGTTTTCCTTTCTTTTTTTTCCACCCTTGGTTTCTGTGGGAAATTTGCATACCTTCATTCCCAGGTGGAAAAAAAAGTAATGACAGCAATTTCTTTCCTTTTCTCTCCCCCGCCACCCGAGCGAGGCCTGGTTTAGCGGCACCTGCGGAAGCGACAGGCGCCGGGATGAGAAGTGAAAGAGAGCAGTTGATTAAATCATCATCAAGTCGGAGCACAGAAAGTCAATTCTGCTCGCCGTCTACAATGATATCCTTTTATCTTAAAGTAATGAGCTATGGCACTTTTGCATCGGGTAATACGATGAGTTCCATTAGCATGTTCCATTTGCTTCACAAGCAAGAGCGAGTCATTCCAGCCGGCTTCTATCTTCGCAATCAAAGCAATTGGCTGCGCAGTCAGGAAGACGGGAAGGAACGCTGGAGCGAGGAAAGAAATCATGGTCCTGTTTTTTTTTCTCTTCTCTTTCTGTTTTATCACAGTGTTGCAGCAGCAGAAAGTCAATTTACATTCCACGGTTTGTGATGTTATCATGTAGCAGTGTTAATGAGTGTGCTTCAATCACAGATATCACAACAGGAAGCAGTCGCATCAAAAATGAGAATTTCTGAGCAATTTTCCTCCGTTGACCCTTCACTCTTGAACAAAACCTGGACATAT
This sequence comes from Callionymus lyra, assembly GCF_982586985.1. Classification (NCBI taxonomy): domain Eukaryota; kingdom Metazoa; phylum Chordata; class Actinopteri; order Syngnathiformes; family Callionymidae; genus Callionymus; species Callionymus lyra. Next base: position 23,806,018 of record NC_141831.1, read on the forward strand.
ATACTTCTCCATCATTATTGGTTTGAGGTTTTGCAGATGAAGTCTATCATCTTGCAATAAAAAGATAAATCTGCTTCTTTAGAGTCTAAACATGATCGATTTTGTTTAAAAAAAAGAAGGAAAAAAGCCAATACAAACAGTGGACACTGCTGCTGTCTTGAACCCAGCCTTAAATAACCCACAAAAAGTTTCATGAAATCTGCCTCTAAAGTGGAGACGACAACAATTCTCTTAATCCTTTTGTTATCTCTGGGTCAAGGTGACCCTAAGGCCTGAAAACAAATGTGTTTGTGGTATCCCTTGTCTTGTCCCTAGGTCAAGATGAACGACCTTCGCCACTGCATATTTATTTATGGAAGCCAGGCAGGTCGTTCACCTTGACCCAGAGACAACACAAGGGTTAAGATTGACACAGATTGTAAAACCTGTACACTAGTTTTTGAAAATCTATATCTATACAGGGCACTTGAGTCAGCTTGGTTACCCTCTTACTGGTGCTGGTGTCTGGTGTCGCAGAGGCTGCTAAATATAGTGTCAGTGAGAGCTGTACATTACAAATCATTGTAAATTATGTTTATAATATCAATTTGTCTGTTTAATGGATCCACTTGTGATTTCTCAATGTCACTAGTGTTCTTTTATTTACTCGTGTATTTCTAATTCCACGCTGATTGAAAAGACTGCGTTACGCTGTATTAAAATGGACGCTGGAATGTTGTGGAGAAAGGGAGAGAAATGGCGAACAGGGGAGCGTCTGAGGACTGTTTGCCCGTTGCATTTATTGCCTCTGCATAATTTATGAGCCGCTGGATCTGACCATCATGGCAGTGTGCCGCGAGCGGCCCCTGGGGCCATGTGGGACAGGCCTGTAAATTGGATGCTATGCTCCTGCTGAGCTCGCAAGCCCCCTTTTTTTTTTTTTAAACAGTCCAGCCTGAAAAAACAGTGCGGTCACAAGCCCTGCCAGCTACCTTTGAGCTCTGCAGGGCTCCAGATCAGCAAAAAACAAGAGATGGAAGCAGAAAAAAAAGGGAAAAAGAGCTCCCTGCTTTCTGCCTCTCACTCCCAGTCCTGTCAATCATTTCACCCACTTGCCTCACACCCGCCCTTCTTTAATCGACACCACCAACCTCTCGCCTACACACTGCCAAACCTTGCCCATATTCCCCCCCAGTGCCTTCTTCATTACCGACTCCAGTGCTTCTCTCCATATGCAGGGCGTCGAGTCTGCCAGTCACCCAGCATCCCTCTAATTAGTTGATAAAGAATTAAGTGGACCTTGAAATTGAAATTGGAAAGAAAAAAAAAAATGAAATCCAACCACATTTCCTTCTTCTCAAACGACATTTCTCCTTCCCCTGCCTGGAGGATCAACACACATCACAGAATTGTAATTCCGGCGGTGAATCAAGGTCCCGGATTCCCGACGCCGAACCCAACACGCCACGTTACGTGTTAACGAGGGCACGGCTGAGCGCGAGGAAATCGCTTTGTTACGCGTTTCTGTTCTGATGTCGGCTAATGAAGAGATGAAACGATAGTCACAGTCTGATGACACGAGCGATAATTCGTCATTAGAGAAACAATGAGATACGCCGAGTTAAGAATGTGAATGCACGCTGCAAGACGTGAGCCATCGAACTCATCGTCTGTTTTCTTTCTCTGTTGCAGTGCGACACGGAGAGTGACCAGGACGACAAGGTAAGGGAAGCAACCCGTTGAAAAAACACCAAAAGCAGTCGACAATGTTTCAAGGCTTAGAAAGGAAACAAACTCATACACAGTGGTTTCTTTTACTCATTTTATGGAGTTTGCTTTGGCACATTAAAGCAATAGTTCACCCAAAATTCAAATTAATTTTCTAGTCGACTAAGGGTTGGGATTATTTTCACAGTTATCGGTTCTGTTTTAGAGTTATAGTCAAAAAGTTTATTTTATAGTAACGACCTGAGCTCAGTTGTGTCTTTATCTTTGCCCAAAATGACAATTAAAAACATATAAATACCTCAGTTGTGCTCACCTGTAACGTCCCTCTTGTGTTGAAGCCTTGTATTGTTCCAGAAAAACATAAACAAGTCTATATTTAAAGCTTGTTTTTAGTACACATTTAAATTTTGGGTGAACTAACCCTTTAAAGTACATTTAGCACCCCCACCACCATACATTTTCTTCACATATATACACATATATCTCCTTATGTCATTATAATATCATCTCAAAATATTCTATTTTACATCAATGCTAGCTCGAGATCTACACTTCATGACATGATAAAATCCCATCAACATCAAAACTTGTGTTAACCCTCTGATACTAAGGAAGCTATTTTCCTCTGTTAGATGATGGGTCTTCCAATGTTTGGATGGTTTCTGCTCCTCTTTGTTTCATTCTAATCTCGCAAATTCATCCATGCAATATAAATGTGTGGCTTTCTGTTAGGTGCTATTTTCTAGATCTATATTCTGTTGGTTATATATCGTTCATTGCATTTGCCACATCAGCATCAACACACCCTCATTGTGAGTCCAAGAAAGTGTTAAACATTGGTGTGTGACTGAAGCAGCCGTGGTACGTGATATTTCATTGATTATCAGCGAGTCCTGATGCGCTCTAATGATCCGGCAACACTGTTTGCTTGTGTTGTTTAGCTCGGCCACTAATTGAGCCATTACTCAGTGTTGTCTCGCTATATTGCCACTGTCTTGGTGGCATTTCCTTGTTTTACTTTCAAGGAGGGAGAAGACCGGAGTGAGCTGTAATCCCTCCAGTGACTGAGTTAATTCACCTCGTGTTATGCCGCTGATGAACAGTGCTGACTGCACCTTCCTGTCAGTGATTAATTGTCTGTTAAAGTAACAGAGGAGTGAATTAACGGAGCAGCACAACAGAGACGTGTGTGTTCCTGCGCCAGGTTACAGACTAAAGCTCCTCATTTATGGGAGGAAAACTATGTACCTAGTCTGCGTGGACCTCTTTTTCACCTGAGAAATAGACTGCCCTCCATCCTCACGATAACATTTGTCACTGTGGCTTTTTATTGTTTTTATTTAGGATTGTGTGATTGATAGGAATGTTAAGAAAAGGTGACTTTTGTGTGTTTTAGATTCTAGGGGTGAAATAAATTGGGCAGTATTAGCCTATTGAGAAGATTTACGATCTGTGCTGGCCACAAAAATTATGATAGGGCACAATTTTCTTTGTTTTTTATAGTGTTCTGAACAATTGTTTGTGAATTCGGCAAGTTTTAAGTGAAGAGTATAGCAGAGCGGTCATAGATGTTTTCTGACAAGACGCCAGTTCCATTTCACACCAAGAAAATGTTGACATTGCCAAAGTTTCTGAATGTGTGAAGCCCAGTAGTAAACTTTGGAAGTGACAGACCCAGAATTTACAATTTTGAAGGATCGTTTTTTTACCACCCCATAAAAAAAAGTTATTATTTCGTCAATAGTATTAAAAAATACTTGGGCAGAAAACATATCAATGTTTGGAAAAAATACTAGGATTAAACATCGCAAAGGTTGCCATGTTTGCAGCAGTTGGATGAATTTTCTGTTTACAGACTTCCATTGTCAGAATAAAGGATGGATATCGATGAGGTAATAAATCACATTGTGGATAATGTAATATGTGTTATGACGGCTTTGTAAATAACATAACTTTAACTTTGTTTTTTTCACCCCTCCCCCACCACCACAACCAGTGCGGTATGTAGCATGTTCACACCATCCCCAAGAACTTTTACAGTGAAAATAAAAATCACACAAAACACCTCAAGTCATGCTATACGAGTCATTCAACTATTTTTAAGTCGATGTGTCATCACAAGTTATTTTAGTACAAAAATATTAAGGTACCCAAAACTACCCAGTGCTGCTGTAATAGGAAAACATATACTCTTATCAAGATTCAATTTATATCCTGAAAATGTACCAAATTCGTGGAGAATGTTCAAAATGACAGGCACGCTAACAGAAGGGTTTTTAACATGGAGAAGCAAATCATCAACATAAAGAGAGAGTTTGTATTCTTTGGCGAGTACCCCACTCCAGACAGAAATTACTAGATTTAACATCATTTGTAATTACACTGGCAAGTGGAGAGGCATATAAAAGATGTATCCAGGAGATAAATCTGTCTCCAAATTTGAATTTTTCCAAAACATAAAAAAGCTATGCCCACTCTACTCTATCAAAGGCCTTCTTGGCGTCTAGCGATATTGCTACTTCTGGCTGAACTTCAGTTGTATTAGAGTAAATTATATTAAATAGAGTGCGGGTGTTGAAGAATAACTGACGACCTTTTATGAAACCATTTTGCCCTTCCGATATTATTGCGGGCATCACTCTCTCTAATCGAATCGTGAGGATCTTTGCTAGTACCTTGACATCAGCGTTGAGCAAGGACAGCCTGTAAGATCCACATGAGCTTTAAATATGTCAGCTATCTCTTTTCGGAGAGCGGCAAGAAGCTGCAGTTTCAACTTATCAAAGTCCATAGTTTGACCGGATTCAGGATTTGGATGTTTGGGGCGCGCCGAAGGCTCACGTGAGGTTGCAGTGTCAGCAGGTCTTAACTGGTGTTGAGTCGTGTTACGGTTCTTTCCGCTCTTACCCGTCATTTTTTCGTCAGTCGACGGGTCGATATGTTCATACTTAGTTGATTCGGTCGATTTATTCAGCACAGGCGCTAATTATTTGATGATGTAAATCAAGATTTCGGGAGCCCTCTCACACACATCCTACTCCATTGATGGCCAAACCACACCCATTTGTTTTTGTTTATTTCATTTATTGTTCTTACCTTTTATCCCAATTGATGAATTACAACATGTAAACTTACAGTGGCCTGTACACTTGGCAAATATGCCTTCATCCCTCTCTTACAAAAAAATGTCCTTAGTAACTAGTTACTTTGAAAGATATAAGTAACTTAAAATAAATGAGATACTTTTGAAAGAAATAACAAACCAAGTCACTATTTTATATCAACCCAACCCTGTATATGTCTATTTGTTTGTGCGTATGTGTGTTAATCCTGATGTTATATAGACTAGATAGAATAAACTCAACAACTTTTTGTTCATTGTAATGGTGCATAAATGTGTCAAATGTTGATGTAATTCAACGATGTGCATTACACAATAAGTAGGTTTGTTTCTAGAATTCCTTTTGCAAATTGTAAGGGGTCGAAATATGGAGTCTCAGTAGACCTCCATGAATATTATTTCAACCCCTTTCAACAATTGTAACCTATATTATAGGTATATATAATGTATTCTCTTTCATCCTCTCTCTTTCTGAAAAGGTTTTTTAGATTATTTGTTTTTAAAATGTATTTTTTAACATCATCCTTTTACCATTAATACATTCATTATTCGCATTTCGTATTTCTAAATTATCTATATATATCCTTATATGGCAAAAACAAATAAATTGACTATGAGTGGATCAGAGTCACTGAAGTAAAATCTCACTTCTGAAGTCATTTCACTTTGAGGAAATGGTGAGAATGTAGAGCTTCTGTGCTTCTCACCGAGCATCTTCCAGCTGTACTGCAGCAACACTGTGGTCTACTTACCTCAGCGGCGATGTGTTGACTCGTTTTAAAGGGTCAAACATATTCAGATGAGGACAAACGTGTCTTATTTAGCGTCTCTTCAAGAGCAGGAGATGGGAAACGGGTTCTCAGGAGAAATCAGGTTGGGGCTGGTGCCGAGGCCTCCGTCGTGCCTGTGGAAGCTGCCAAGCTCAGATAAGAGACGGCATCTCAGTGTGTGTGTGTGTGTGTGTGTGTGTCAGCGCAGAAGCTGTCAGAGCATTTGCTCATTACAAAGTGACCTGTGGGATGGGCCCTCTCCAAAGTGACATGATAATGGTGTGCTGGGAGACAGGTAGGAGGCAGGCGCACAGCAGTCACTCGTCACACAGCACAGGTATTATTAGCTGCTTTTGCATTATAATCTGCGCTCATTCACAACTTGTTATTATTCTCATTTGGCCCTCCTCTGCCAGTTACTCTGCCAACAATGAGCGTGATGGATCGTTCTTGCTCTTCCTGGCTAAAAATATATTTTAATGACATCAACCTTTTCCGCTTCAGTTTAGCATAGAGCCCGACCAATTTCTCATGATAGGTTTCACTTTGAATCAGTTTGACTTTTCAACACTAATGATACACGTTGAGCTGAAATGAGTGACAATGAAAATAAGCCTTAATATGATGTGAAATTTAAAAAGATAGAAAAATTATATTATTAAAAAATGTTTAGTATAGATCAAATAGCTGTCAACGGTATTAATAGAGACTTAATTCTGGGCAGATAAAAAATCTTTAGATATTTTTTAAGGACAAGACAAATAAACATGTGAAATATATATATATATATATATATATTAAGAGTTGGTGCATTGTGGCTCAGTGGTTAGCACGATTGCCTCATAGCAAGAAGGTATGTTCTCCCCGTGTTGCATGGATTTACTCCGGACACTCCGGTTTCCTCCCACATTCCAAAAACATACAGAGTATGATTGGGAACTTGAGCAAATTGTTCATAGGTATGAGTGTGTGTGTGTGAGAATTGTTGTGTCTTTGTGTGTGCTATGACAGACTGGCTTGCTTTCCAGGGAGTCCCCCACCTCTCGCCCAGAGCCACAGGGATAGGCTCCAGTCTCCCCCCGTCACCCACATAAGGGAGTAAATGATTATTTTGGAGTTTAATTTGTTACTAACCACAAAAAAATTTGAAAAAGGTAATAGTTTCTAAGCTGTCGTTTTAGCCCTGAGGGCTGTGCAAGTGCAATCAAAGGGCCATATTTGGCCCCCAGGCACTTTTCATGCCTTGATATATAATCTGTAAGGTAAAATAAATGTTGAACTGATGCGTGATGAGTAAATATATGTCCTTCTTTTATTTTGAACATTAAAGTACACTGTTCAATTCTTAGCTCGTGTACATATTTTTGTCTGGTAAACAAGTTGGGTGCATAGAAGATGAGGGCGTCTAAATGTTGACTTAGGGACCTTTTTGTCCTTGACATTCAAAAGTGAAGACGCCGTATTTGCGCCTCCATTATTGTTGAGCCGTGTTTGCCCCGAGGCAATTACAGCAGAAGAGTCGTGTTTCTCAATCACTCTGCACATAAAACCATTTTACATTCTTCCCCCACACTGCGCCGGAGCCCGCCCTCTTCGCGCCGCAGTGGGAAGGATGAGTAATAAAAAGCAGAGAGCAACTTGTCAGCGTTAAAAGATTATGTGTTTTGGCCCCTCCAAAGGAAGAGAGTAGTGTTTACAGGCTTGAGTGGGTGCTCGCTAGGCCGAGGCTGAGGCTGATTGCACCAGAGTACCCTGTCAGCCAGTGATTTGTCATGTACTTTATCATCCTTGTCACTCCACAGAGCGTTGTCATAGGTAACGCCCGCCCCGCCCCCCCCCCCTCGCCGCCGCGCTTTGTAGCCAGTCGGTGTAGGAAATTTGTATTTACTTTGGGGGAGTGTAATTTGTTCCTCATGGATAATATGACCCTTAGCGGAGCCGGATCACGGGTTAGTTGAAGTGATATTTTCCGGTAATGGTAGTCGTACATCATGGCTGTCAGGGCAGGTTAGGAGGCGAGCACATTACAGCTCCATTTTACCACTGCAGGCATCTGGGATTATTTTCCATAACCAAGTATGACATGACCGCTCTGCAGAGTGCATTAAATTTTTACTAGCGTTTCTCCCTCCCCGGGCAACTTCTGTGGCTTTTCCTCCGGTCCGGGGTCTCTGGGCTGCCACGGTGATGGATACCCCCCGAGTCCCAGTGGCCCTTGCCAAGGGTAGCCGGTGTCACGGACCTACATTGCTCCCCTCCATCCAATAACTGGCAAATCCCTGCTCCCTCCGAGGAGCGAGACGGCTCATGTTTCAGTGCCTGAGCTGACCTCCAGCCTGCACACATGGAGTTACAAAGAAGTTTGAAACGACAAATGTGGCCGGCACAGGACGTTCATATCGCCATAGCAACAGTAGAATATTGTTGGATTCATTGCTGGAATTAATCCTCAATTTAATATATAATAATATTTGAAATATTAACCAGTTTAGCGCGTCCATTCAAACTACAAAGATACTTTTTCTTCTAATAGTTTGTTAAAAGATGTATTTCTTCTTGAAACCTTTTCCCGTTTTTTTTTAATATGTAATCATGCTTTGCATTTATTCTCAAACAAAGTTGTTTTGCATGGAATCCCGGAGGTGACATTAAAGTAATTTGTCCTTATCTTTTGATATTTGTATCTAATCATTCACATCCTCTCAACAATATCCCAGAGGGAGGAAGACAATATCGTGAGCCAAGAGTCTTGTCAGTATTTTTGTGGCCCCCTGAACACGTTTTCAACATTCACTAGTCTTGAATATTAGTCTTTCTTTTGTCTTGTTTACCTAAACGCTGATATTAATTTTATTGCTATTCTCGAGAGATGACCTATAGTGAAAAAACAAAAGAATGGATCAACCAAGTGGCTAAACTAAAGAACTGCAGTTGAACTAGTGGGTTGAACTAATGCGAGAATATCTCAAGATTCAAATATATGATACAAATTTCTGTAACTGATTTCACAAGAAAAAAAACAACAACAACATGTCACTTCAGGTGCTCTGTAGTTTTGTTTTGAAATTTGTTTTTTTTTTCTTATAGTTTATTATGAACTTTGATTGTTTATCTATTTGTCTAGTAAATAATAGTTTTTAATTTTTAAATCGCTACGTCAGAATCACCTTTTCAAGACAAATATCCCCCTTAGTTTTAATGGGTTGGTCTGCTGGTCGTCTGCTCCTCCACACTCTCTCCTCTCCCTCTGTGCGTCTCCTTGGCAGCAAGGTCAGCAGTGTAAATGGCATCTCTCGCCGCTGACAAATGGTCACCCCCTGTCGGATAATCAGCTGGGTCTCGGAGGTGGACGAGCAGGCGGAGCTCATTAGGGCGCCGCAGATGAGAAATTAATGTGGAGGTTCCAGGCCTGGCGGAGAGCCATGCTGATGGGACCTGGGTGGGGTAAGGGGTGTGGATGGGGAGGAAAGATAGACCCTGTGTGATGGATGAGCAGGTCAGTGGGCAGCAACAGTCCTCACACACACACACACACACACCTGTCCTCCCCTGGTAACCTTCTCTCCTCCATCCTTCCCAACCATCCTTCCTATTGCACACTAGTGGTCCAGGACCCAAACAGACAAGGTGAGAGTGCAGACAGAGTAATTAAAGAAGGAGCTGAGTCGACACTTTTTTTTGCTCTGAAACTCCTGCTGCAGATTAATAATGTCGGCTTTAAAAAATACTATTTTCAGAATCAGATTTGGAGGTGGAATATCTGTCCTATAACCTTGATTTAGACACTTTTTGTTGAACATGTAGATAAATTACTGAGGAGAATTGTTACTTTAATGTTTTACACAACATCAATATGATCATTGTGTTACTATTTTGGTCAATTGAGAGAAAAATATTTTTATTTTATCCTGTAACTAGTTTACCCGTTCAACCAGCTAACATCAGCAGCTCATTAGAATTAGTCAAAATTAATATTTAGTTAGAAATAATTGTATCACACACACCATGACTCACTTAGTTTTGTTCTGCTCACGTTGTTTACCTTTTAAGAATATCTCGTTATGTTTGGATCCTGTGACTATTAGCCTGTTCTGCATTGACATAAATGGCCCCTATGTTGTCAGAATTCAATTTTTTAATTTTTTACTCTAAATATAAATAAGAATAATTCTAACGTTTTCTAAAGACACTTTATATAAACTAAACTTTACTTTTTATCGTTTCATTTTTATACATCTTTATGTTTTTTTTCCTTAATTTATTTTCTATTATTTTCTTTTTCATTTATCATTTTTGTAAAAATATATTGTGATTTTTTTTATTTTTTTTACTAAAGCACTTTTATATCAAATGTACATTTTTGTCTATTCCGTTATCCTAAGACATCTTTTAAATGTAAATGAATATTATTATTGCGTAACTTATTTGACCTCAATTTGTGAGAGAGGATTTGGATGTAGGTTATCGAGCTGCCACACTCCTTCTCCTGTGGCGTGCTCAAATGGAGGAGAATAACAAGCTGTGATAAACTGCAAGTCAGCAGGGTGGTATGTCTAGGGGCCACTGACCCGGCAGGAACCTATTCTGCATCGACTCTGACCCATTTACTGTATCTGCGCCGTCCCTGAAGGTAGATCCCTATTCTGTCACTCATCGCCTCACCTCGCTTCCTCGTGTGCTGCGGAATAGACTTTCTTATTCTCGTGATAATTAAGGTTTAGTTGGCTTGATAACCTTCTTCAGGAGGTCATCAGCTGTTAATAGATTATTTTGTGAATTAGAAAATGCATGTTTCAAGGTCATTGCAAATATAAATCTCAGCTTTTAAGTCATTTTTACCAAGAAGGTAGACGTTATGTTAGGATGGTCGCTTCTAGCAGTAGCAACTAAAATATATATAACGTTTTTTTCAGTATTATTAATTTTTATATTCTTGAAGATTGCCTTGATACTATACTTTGCCTTTTTTTTTTTTTTTTTACAATAAAAAAAGTTATGTTTGCCTGCCATACAGGTGAGCCACACAAACCCTTGTTGGAGCAAAAGTCTCAAGCAGGCAATTTCCTACTTAATTTAATCCCTTTTTTCAGCAGTTTGATATGGTCTGTGGTATGAAATTGAAACTAGGGTTGTACATTGGCAAGAATCTGGCGATCACCATACAGATGCAACGATACAATATATTGTGATACGTTGCAATAGATTGTGATCCTGTAGGAACAACCATATATTTGTAGTATTTTCCAAGTACTTGACTCTGGTGTTGCTGAATTTACAGACTGTATAACCATGGCGAAGTCGTAACTGCTTTCGTTTGTTTTAAACGGAATATGTCCAAACATCAGCTCTAAAAGCTGCAGGAGTTGACTGCATCCTCTTGTCCTTAGTCATCCCCTGGATCTCGCGGGATTTCAATGTTAATTTGGTGGCGGACAACAGAATAACTGCTGCCATTTGGTGGCCGGAATTTTATTTGCAACACAAAAATGTACAAACGGCGTAAGTAAATTGTGAGAAAATGTATTATTTTATTTCACACACACCTTATTGATCTATTAACCACAAAAGCGGTAACACATAAAATATGATTTATTTTTGCAGGCTAAAAATGAAAAAGAGATGTTCAAATATCGATACGACATTGTCGAAAAGAATATTCCAATATATATCAGAACATTGATATTTTCTAACTTCCCTACATAACACTATATTTGTGTATTTTGAAGATTAAAATCTAAATTCTCAAACACTTCCAACTAGATATTAAATGAAACTTGGTTAACAGCTATACCTGCTCCCTAAACTAGTTGAAGGTGGAATTTAGCACCACATAATGCTTGGTATCTTTATTTACTTTGAGTTCAAAACTAAATTCTCACAGCTGTTTCTGTTTTCATAGCAGAAGGTGTTGACTCTCATCTTGAGACGTTGCTCCACTCATTCCCTCACATGACACAATGGTCTAGAGAGCACTCGGGTCTCATATATGACCAACCTTTAACACTCATAATGCACATGTTTGCACAGAACAAGGTTGTCAAGTCCTTGAGCATCGTATGGAGAGAAGAATAATTACGACTGTGGATCCTGTTTAAAAGGAAGTGATTCAGTTCTCAGCACAAGCAGAGAACACAGGGGATGGAAAATACTTCAATCAGCAACCAAAGCCATAAATATTCTGTTTGACTGCGATGTTCACCTCAGTGGAAAAAAAAGGCCATTTCCATCTTTCCTGGCATGGAAAAAAGAAGAAATCTCAGATAGTTGTGTACATTCAGCCAACTTCTTTATGAGCTGGGCCACATGCAGAGAGTCTTTAGCACGGAAAGGAGACCAACATTTAGGATACTTAAAGTCCCGGATATTAAATCTGACCGTTTAACAGGCTCATGTTGCAGAGCAGTCGCTTTATTATTGCTTTTTATAAGTCGTGAAAAATTATTCCCTGCTCAATAAACGCAATTCACACCGTACCTTGTCCTTTTAAAATAAACTGAACTGAGCAAAAATGCAGAAAGAAATGCATTAAAAAGCAATTAATTTTGCGGAAACATTTATAATATTTATAACTTTACTAGTGGAAATTCCCTGTGTCTCCTGAGTATAAAAAATACATTTGAAATAAAAATAAAAAATAGGCTGAAGAAAGGGTGGAAAAGGAGAGTAAGTGCTAAAATTATGGACATTTTCCTTATTTAATATGTATTAAATATGGTACGAATTCCACTGATATTAACCTATTGTTTCCCCCTTACATTCAACAAAAGGAGTGATTGATTCTGGAACCATTTCTTACTTCGTATGTAATAAATCTTGTTTAAACTCCATCAATATTTGACGTATTTGAATTTTCATGGGATTTTTATGTCCCCCTCGTGCCCACCGAAACCTTTATTGAGAAGTCACTATTCTACATGCTTATTTCCAGGCAATTTTAGACTCTGGATTTCGTCGATCCCGAGGCCAGACCGTTTTTTTGTTTCTATTATACTACGCTCGCTAATATATCTGTTGAATTTTGCAAGACTACACCTCGACCTTCTCCCTATTGTGTTTACCCCGAGACCGCGAGAAGTCAAGCTCAGGGCTTTAGAAACCTGCTGGGTCATTTGAGACCCCTGGATTAGTGGGTCATCGCCTCAGGTGACTGTCTTTATTTATATCTGTGAGTCAGTGTCATTGGTGTTTAATGATTTATGGAGTCAGGACTTGAGTTCAAAGCAGCATCTCTGGTTAGAAAAGAAAGAAAAAACTTCAGTTGTACTTCCCATATCTTTTCATCACTTTCTCTATATGGCATCTCTCCACGCTGACACTGACTTCTCTGACATGCCAAGGTTAAATTTTCTTGCTGTGCATGGCAGATGTCAGTGTAGGCCCGGCTCACCTGCAGAGTGAGTGAGGCGCTGACTTCTGCACAAACCTTCTGCCCACTTGCTGCCCTTTTTCAAAAGCCACTGATATTCGGAAGAAACTTCCTGCTGAATTTCCTGCTTTTTGACCCACGATGAGATGAACTCTGACACTGAAGGAACTACTCTAGAAATATCATCTGGACCTTGTCAAATAAAACTCCTACGTAGAAAATGTGTATTGTGTAAATTGCGTGAATGTAAATAAAAATGAATTGCATTAATAATGCTGTGAATGTCGGGGCTAATGGACCACATCTGGCTTCCTTATCATCAAACATGGAACACTACTGTAACCCTAAAGTTCTTGACTACTATTTTGAAGATGACACAATTCATATTGCATATACAAAAATATAGTTTATACTTCTGTGAAGTCCATTATTTACAATAAAGGGGGGGAAACATGTATATTGACAGCTCAAAACACCACGTTTCTTTTTACTCATGGGGGGGAAACTTTGGAACCTAAAACACTTTTAAAACTAAATTATACAACACAGTTTTTCTTTAGTCCTCAACCAATGAGCCTGCTTTAGAAGTTTAACCCTTAACTCTCCAATATGGTCTAAGGAAAAACACTATATTGAGTTTCACTTCAATAATACAAGTAAATGAGCGTAAAAATTATATTGTTTGTTCCTATTATTGACTTTTCCAATCCAACAATTGGAGCTCTTGTAGCATAATACCGGAGGTTTGTAGTAAGATATACATTTCAGAAAGTTGAATATATAACTAAGCTTTTGATTATATTATGTGGCTGCTAGGTAGGTCTCTCATAACCCTGGGCGGTTGGCTGTTGGTAGCAATGTTCCCTCACAGCAAGAATGTCCTCGCATGGAATGTTATTGAGTTTGTTTATGTTCTCCCTGTTCTCGGTCCCAAAGTTTAACTCCATGTTCCTTCATTTGTCATCTTAAGGGAACACTGCCTTCCCCTTTAGCTGTCATGTAATCATCTGAGGTTGGTTGCAAACCGGAGTTCAAAAACTTTTTCGAGTTGCTGCAGCGCCACAAGATATTTACCAACGCGCCACAAATGGCTGATCATGGCTGCTTTACATGTTTAGCTTCAGTCCGGTCACAATATTTTGGCAGGCTTCGTTGTTGATCTGCATTCCATCCTTCCGAGCAAATATCATGTAGCCTCTGAAGGACGCGCTGTGGAATCACCGATCTCCCACGGCTGAAGCCACAAGAGGCGGGTGAGTCACCAGAGAAGATGCTTCCAAATGAGGGGGAATAGAGAGCAGGCCTGGCACAATAACAGCCATGTCCCAGCATGCACGGCGGCAGCCACAAACAATCCTAATGACATCAGGGCCTTTGAGGAGGGGTTGCATGCGGACGGCTCCAGGTCTCAGGTCTGCCCCTCCACCCTCGCAGCAGCCAGTGGTGGCTCTGCTTGTTAGAGGCGCTGTAATTAGGTGGCGGAGCCTGTTGCAAGAGGCTCGGGTCACAGAGGCATGTCCAACCCTTGTCCTGATTGCTCCTCCGGGAGTTATTGACAAAACACCAGGAGCACTGCATGTTGGGCTCTAATTATGTGTACAAGACGTAGACGGCCCCTGGGAAATTAAATGAAATTCCCTAGCTTGATGGGTCCTCTATACTCATGGGATCCATTCTGTTTCTTATTAAACCCGACCATTGTCTCGCTTTATGAGGCTGCGGCGTACGACTGCGCCGGGGCTAAATGAATTTGAGTGGCTTTATTTTCACCGTGGCTTATGTCAATGACTCGTGATTAGAAATGACGTGCGGATTTCGATACATTCTCAGGAGTGTGCGCCGCAGATAAGCAAACGTATTAACTTTAATCATCGCATCTGCTCCGTGTCTCATTCAAACGATCAATCTTTATTTACAAAACACCTTTCACATGAATGTTTATCAAGCGCTAGACATGGTGAACTATTGCTTTAGTCACAAAGAGAGGAATAAAAACAGCTCACAGTCAGGTGCGTATCTATTATGAGACCTGCTTTCTACGCAGAATTTAGCTTGAGGGCTTAACCACAGACCGCGGCTGATTCACTGATGTAATGAGAGCCATTTAAAAGATTCTGTTTGAATCTGGCATTCAGAGGCTAATGCTATCAGTTTTCCGATAAGACTCAGCAACAAACTAGCAGTATTAAGATTGAATTTAGCATGGGGGCTTTACCACAGATTGCTACTGATTTACTAATATACCAAGAGCCATTTTAAACTGCAGCAAGGTGTTAGCAACAACTTAAATCTGGGATTCAGAGGATAATGCTAGCAGTTTTCAGATAAGAATTAGCAACAAGCTAGCGATATTAAGACTGTATCAGTCCTAACTTTAACAAAGATTTCTACTGATTTAATAATATAAAAATATATAGTTATTTAAAACTTGAGAAAAGTGTCAGGGACCTGTTAAATCTGGGATTCGTAGGCGAATGCTAGCATTCCTTCGATAATGAATATCAACAAGCTAACAATATTAGGATCATCTCTTATTTTTCTGATATGTATTGTAGTGACTCACCCATAGGTTGATATACTAAGTTAAAACAGCAGAAACGTGTCTGAAATTACTTAAATGTAGGATTTATGAAATATTTAGCCGTATGTGATGAAATTTAAATGACAATGTTTACTATTACTTATGTTAAAACATATACTGAAGGTATTGTAAACACCCTAGGTGAAAAAGTTTAAATAAAAAGGTTAAAGTACTGTTTCCATAATTCTATTTTCAAACGGATAAATGCTGGAATGATTATTTGTATTAGGTTAGCACCGTGTGTGTGTGGGTGTCTGCTTTGTTGTGCTATATTCTTCCTATCGCTTCACCGTGCACTAAAAACATCCTAACACTTAGTCTCTCATTTCCTCAGCCAAGATGCTGGACAGGAATTGATAGTCTCGTGCCTGTGCAAATGAAGTGATAAGAGATCTCGCTCAGATTACACGAGGTCTAAGTGGCGCTGAGAAAGCTTATGGAGATGAATGAATTCATGCGATTGCCTGGCAGATTCTTAAGACGCAATGTAATAAGGGATAAATCAAACGGCTTCCATTTTGCTGTGAAGGGTTTAAAATTAAAGCAGGGGGAGATGGCAGACCTCCCAGGAGAAAATGAACTTCAGCACAGATCTCCGTCTGACCCTTATGTATATTTCTTTATCATTAAAACACGCTCATGGTTAATGTATAAAACAGACACATTAGCCGAAATCCGTTTGATTAATCTGAGGAAGGCAGAAAAGCAAGCTTAATTCCCTGCCTTTGAATAGTGTAGCGCATGTAAATACATGACTTTTTCTTTTGGTTAAGATACTTCAGAACATCATCGCTAGTTCTTACCTAGACTTACCGTATTTTCTGGACAATAAGACGCACTTAAAAAATGTTATTTTATTAAAAAACAACAGTGCGCCTTATAATCCAGAGCGATTTATATTTGCATTATATTTGGGTTGGTTTTTCTTACCTAGTTTTGTGTGGTTAATATTCTAAATGTTTTACTACGCCTTTGGTAAACCATGTAGCCGCACTGCTAGCAGCATTATGGCTACCGTAGTCTGGAGTGTTGAATAGTAATATATACTGTGACGTCCACAGATGTTGTGTGAAGGACTCAAGAAGAAGACAGGGTTATAATGAATATTCTTGATTTTTCTTAACAACTCTCAGAGTTCTTTCCTGCCGTGAAGATTAGCACACATTAAACAATAAACTGGTTCCGGAAGATGAGCTTTAACCTCGCAATTCTCGCGATATGAAATGTTACGATAACAACGTAAACACACATTTAACAAGACAGGGAAACAGTACCGGGCAACTTACACAAATGGTTACGAAGAAATGGCGGTACAGTGTTGTATTTTACGTGTTATAACTACACAATTTGGATAGTTATTTTGAATACGTTTGATATAGTGGTATCAGACAGTGTTTTTATACATTATATTTCGCTTAATAATTAGGTGTGCGTTATATTTAAAAATCTAAAATCTAAAAAAAGCTGACAAATTGACACCTTCACTGTAAGCTAAATGTTCGTAATGGATTAATAAAATTTTTACAAAATAGTCGTCATTTTCCGAGCTTGAGAGGTGGTGTTCTCGGTTGGAATTCATTGAATTGTATAAATACATTTATAGAGGAGTAAGAGTGAAAAAGCATCATGGCATCTCATCAACTGTGTCATGAAGCCTTAACAGCTGATCAGCTGTTTTTTATTTTTACTATCACATTCACTGGGATAGCTAGCTAGTGACCCCATATGTTCATGCATGACGCCCATACATTAATATAGAAAGTATATTTGTGAAGATGACATAAGCTCCAGATGTCTTGTTGCACTGTGTGGTTTAACAGCGAGCAGAGGTGAGTCACTCTTATCTCGGCAGAGACAGACCTCCGAGAGATAGAAGGAGTTTGTCGGCTAATTTGTAGACGGCGTTCGGTATAAGCTGTCATCCTTCATTAAGAGCTACGAGATTTAGAATGTGTCAGCGCGGCTCTCAGACAACGACTTCAACGTGTTAATCACAGCCAGGAAACAGGATTCTCACATCTATCTTGTCGTCTTTCGCCTGGTGAACCCTCAGGCATGCCGTTCTAAATAACAAAGCGAAAAGACACGTGCCCTTCGGGTGATGAGATTGCTCATTACCTATGAGCAACCTTCCATCTGCACTCACGGCTACTCTGGGAGCCATTATGATTATGATGGAAATCTCACAAGCCATTACTGGGAGACAGCGCGGGGATCATCACAGCCTCACTAATGGACTCATTTGTAATTGGCAGAGAGGGAAATGACTGTGAATTAGCAGGTTTTTGTGATGCAACATAGCAGATACTGGTTAAGACAAATGAAGCTGGGATACTTGTTTGTTCAATTGTTTAGTCTGAGATGTATTGTGCATTTATGTGAAGACATTTTATAGAAATGTAT
Organism: Callionymus lyra; assembly: GCF_982586985.1. Classification (NCBI taxonomy): domain Eukaryota; kingdom Metazoa; phylum Chordata; class Actinopteri; order Syngnathiformes; family Callionymidae; genus Callionymus; species Callionymus lyra. The sequence goes on from NC_141831.1 coordinate 23,823,966, forward strand.
TTATATTATGATCCTTCCAGTTAGTTCCTGTGGCGTCATTTATCATAGCCATGTAGCAATTTCATTTGCACTAAAATTTGGTACATTTTTAGAATCCCCTATCATTAAAGTAACACCTTGTTCTCGACAACACACACGACGCAGGGAATGAAAACCGACCCAAAAAACGTATTTTTTGTCACACATAGGAGCTTGTGATGGAAATAGTTGGTGGACATTTTAGGTGGATACATATTTGAACTACTACATAAGTTTCTAGCAATCAGAAACCATACATGTCCACAGTAAATCTGGAAATTGAAAAAAGGTGTGACAAGAGGAAGGAAATAAAATAAAATACAGAAAACTAATTATACTTTCTCTATAAGCTTTAAAGGAGAATTAAAACTATCGCATTCTGTGGCTACCTTTAGTACCTGGAATTTAAACATCAACTTAACAAATAGACTTTTAAACTTGGTAAAATGGATTAATCGATGTATGAGGGTGTATGGTTCTGGAGTGACTGTGTAAGTAAGTCATGACCACCAACACAAACGCAGCCTCAGGAATGGTTTAATTTACAATTTGCACCATCATGGTTCTTTGTGGACCCATGTGGATGTTTATTGATTCTCTCTGTGTTCATCGGCGGACTGCTGAAGACTTTTTACATCGTAAATAATCCTTCTTGCCCTCAGAGTCTTCAGCTGGAAACTAAAGATCCATGTGTCTTTCTATTTGTTTTTAATGGCCTTTTTCTTGGATTGAATTGGCTCTTTCAAGATTTCTGTTTTTGTTCTTTGTTCTAATTTACTGACTCTCAGTTGTATTATGGAAAACGTGTTTTCATTGATTGCAATGATTTCTTTAAGTCAATCCCTTCACTTTTGTTGTTGCAGGGAGTTTAATAGAAGTCAGGATACAATAGAAGTAAATACAATTTCAGGAATGTTTATGGTCTTTATGAACAGTTGTGATGCTTAAGCTGTATTCACTGTGTATGTCACTGAAGTTGTTTTAATGTTTATTGTGCTCTACGTCTAATATTATCATATTAAATATCAATCAATATTATTCCAAATGTTCTCCTTTAAATGGTTATTATACACCTGACGATTCCAACTCAAAACAAATAAAATGCATTCAAAGTGCTATCATGCTTTTATATATTTATGTTGCTTTTAATTTGCAAAACTAAGCAATTCTGACTTTATCTTCATCACAGTGAAATCCTATGGTTTAAAAAATACCCTCCCCCCACTTTTTACTGTGTTGCACTTCTTACATTCTTATTTGTGCAGGTTTTCTTAATTTTCTTGGACTCCTGTTTGTCTTATGTGTCTTGGCCTTTTAAAGTATATATTTTAACTGTGTATTGTTTTTGATTGTTAAAGGGCTTTGTGACCCTGTCTAGAAAGGCGCTTTACAAATAACCTTTACTTACTTAATTACTTACTTACTTGTATTCTTCTTCTTCAACGTAGATTGAGGAACATATTTTCACGTTCACAGCATCATGTTATTTTACTGTATATTTTAATAAATAATGAATCTTTGCACTTGATTTTAATGATTTTAATTAGAACAACAATCCTTAAACAATGAGGTGGTTATTTTATCGGTTGATTTGATCCATCAATTTCTGTTATATTGTTTATTCTGAATACAGAAAATAAGCTTGAGTGTAGATATGAACCACCACGAGCAAACGATGCACAGCCGTATGGAGTCGATACATCGCCTATTAAACTAACAAGACATTAGCTGCTCAGAATCTCCTGCAGCAGGATGATGGCAGGAGAGATTCATGGAGGTAGGAAGCCGCACTTGGGTGTGTGTTTTTGTGTGTGTGTGTTTGGGGGGGGGGCTAATAAGATTGCTCTGACCCGGTTGATTTATAGATTCATTTGTGTGCTTGTTTAGGAACCTGATCTGCATTATTCATGGACACAGAGGAGCTGTACCGAGGACATTAGCAGGTTAACCTCTGCACAGGTTAGGCCACATTATTTTAATGGCCACAGCAAAGGCTGGATCCTCCGCCTGGAGCGGGGGGGGGGGCAGCTCATTTATTCCAAACAAGCAGCAATCTCCCATTCAGTGGGAACAGGTGGAGCCGCGGTATTATTATTCAATTACGCCAGTTAATGGTAAACAATGCACGGCTTTAATAGCCACATGAGGAGGATAATGGGCGAGCGAACGGCAGACAGCTTTTGACGAGCGCACGTTTCACTGTGTATTTGTCACCCGCCGCCTGTCACGTATACGACGTGACCGTGTTTACTGCGAGAGTAATTACCGGTCGTCTGCTCGAGTGATGGCTCTTTGTTTCCATGGAACACCCCTCACGACTCAATGTCAAGTTTATCATCGTCGCTCTCGCCGCCGTTTATTAGCAACAATATTCTTTACACATAGAGCGACAAACAGAGTGTGTGTAATCTATATATTAAAAGTGACGATTAAAGCACCACTAACGTTCTCTTCGACAAACAAGACAAAGCTATTCCTGTTACTTTGATTTGCTATGCTAGCCACAATATTTGATAGATTAACCCAACTAGTATTTGCATCTTCAAAAATATGTTTTGTCCCAAAAAAAACTACTTAAAACATCTTCGATATACGAAGAATCCTTGGATAAAATCCTCCTCAGGAGATGTTTTCAACTGGGAGGAGTCCTCGGGGCAGACCCAGGGCATGTTGGAGGAACTTGACCTGTGTTCCTCCAGAAGAGCTGTCAGGTTTCTAAAAGGGAGAGAGAAGCCTGGGCCTCTTTACAATGGCTGCTGCCCCCATGACAAAACATCAGATAAGCAGTAGAAGGATAGTTTAACTGTGAGATAAATATTAATTCAAGTATTAAAAGTGGTAAATATTTAGGAGTAAATTGCACACTAACATACATTATTATTTAATAATATCCATGTTTTTTTTACGCTGATATTTAGGTATTATTTCTGTATGGTAACGTTAACTCCTCCATAGTATAGAGGGAGCCATCTCTTTGTGATTTCTCTCCTCCTCTCCCGGGAGAACGACATCATGCATAAAGGGAGAGAGCGGCGGCAGCATATGTCTCCTGCGCTGGATGTGGCGCTGACAGGTTTGGGCTTATCTCCTCTGAAACTCTACAAGCGTGATTGCCGCTGACAGCTTCGACTGCTGATAAAAGCGGCAACATTAAAGAAAACAGAAGAGCGGCACAGTATTCCTTCTCATCAACCCCACCTCACAGCAGACCCTCGCCTCCCTACCGCCACCTCCACCGACGCTCCGGCAGCTCTAGTCTATTCCTCATCTCCCCCGTACACCACACCGGGGTGTCGGAGCTGTCGAGAGTGGGAAGTGACATCACAAGAATCTGCCGGCAGTCTCGAGGCTCATCATGTCAGCCGCAGTCTGTCTGGTGTCAGGCCTCCCCCCCGGAAAGCTGTGATCCAGCCTCCGTCTGCACATATCACAAGACGCCTCGCGGAGGAGGGGGAGAGAAAATTAACAGAATGTTTTTCCATCTTGTTAACTGACAGCATCGTTTGTTAGAAGGCTGTCTCACCAAGCGGGAGCGAGAGGAAGAGTCTCAGACTGGCGACGTGAGGAGCTGGCAAGTGAAGGGAATACGTTGGGTTTGGACGAGGTGTCGGAGCCGCTGTGGTGCGCTTGCGTGGGCTTTTAGAAAATGTCTTCTGAGGTGTGATTGGAGAAAGAACACATCATGAATGTTTGTCAGAGCTGCGTCAAATATCGTTACAAAACTATATAAATTGAACTATTCACTAATACTTGACAACAATAAGAATAGTAAGAAAACAAACAATGTATATGAACTTGCTTTTAAAAAAAATTAATACATTTTAAAAAAATGTATTTAATTCAAAATATTAGTAGATAATATTTGTATTTTTATATAATGTAATATTATTTAATTGTATACCGTAACAGATATTTGGAAATGGCAATAGGTGTCCTTTGGTTGTATTTACTGTGTGAAATAAGGTAAAATCAGGATAAATAAGGTAAAATAAGTGAAGGCAATCACAAGACAAAGGGGCGACATAGCTCAGATGGTAGAGTGGTTGCCTGCAGTCCAAAAGGTTGCAGGTTCAATCCCAGCTCCAGACAAGCTTGTGTCGTTGTGTCCCTGAGCAAGACACTTCACTAATAAGGGATTCTAAAAAAAAAAAAGACAAGGGTCCCCAACCACTCGGCCAGGGTCTGCAAGGTATTTGATACCTGGCCACAAACGTATTTGTTATTACTGTCTGTAAGTTGTTTTACTCTTAAAAAGTTATCTCCAAAGAAATAGTAGCGACTCTTGACATCTTGTCAAAAGGCTTATTTCGGACCCTCAAAAATAATAAATCAATAAATAAAAACACAATTTCTATATTGGACCATTCTTGCAGTAACCAGCCATCTCTCGCTGATAAAGGGTAATGTAGAGCTGTATTGGTTTTTGCCTGCCTATTTATTTTTGTTGTTTTTATCAGTATGCGGCTGGTCTGTGCGGCTGGTCTGTGAAAATAAAGTTGTCATTATACCGGTATGTAGAAGTAGGTTTGGGACCACAGATTTAGGGTAAGAATCACAATCCTTGTAAAAATGTAAACTGTCCAATTTTGTTTGAATTCAAACCATATGTATAAGCTACTTAGTAAGTAAGATTTCCGTCATTTTATCCCCTTTCCGAAATTCTCTCTCTCCCACTTTTCTCTTCAGGCATTTGGTTTTTTATTTTTTTATATACTTGGACAACACATGGTATTTCAGCCAGTACGGGTATAAAAGAGAGGCTTGGCAGAGGTCTTCATTCTCTGAATGCTTCTCTAGTTTCTATCATTTCTACCAAATAAATGTCAACAACTGCCGAGTGAGTCCGCTCAGAGTATCCACCCAATGACGAGTCTAGAACTATTGCTCAGTAATGAGAGAGAGTTCAAAATACAATTGGTACTCAAGCTCCACATTCCTTCCAGAACATTTTCTACCCAGCCAGAACCAAACAAAGCTTCAGGAGACACGGAAATCTGTTCAATCTCCAGGGAAAATCTCCATCTCCCAGATCTGGCCCTCAGTCAGCTCATTTGGATGGAGAACGGGTGTGCCTGGGCAAAGAATGCGTTTGATTCTCTTTTCATTTATTTGAACTGATCCGCTGTGATTAAGAGCTCCATGTCTCATTATTCTCTTTTGGAGTGGAGCAGGGCAGCGTCGGCTTTTGCCAAAATATTTGAATGATTAGGACCCAGGCCGAGGCCATGCCAAAGAGACGGGAAGCATTCACTCTGCTTATTAGATTCACTTAAGCGCTGTTGTAAATCACAGCTGCCGGCGGACTCTGCCAGTTCGAGGAGCTTCCACGGCCAGAGCCAGAGAGCGCCTCGGTCCGTCCCGTTGTTTGTTTTAGCATGTCAACCTAATGCAGCAATTTGACCGGGAACCGCCAGCCAGATCAGAACACAAGTAAGCCAACAGCTGTAGGGGTTTGAAAGAGCTAATCCTGGGGAACTGAACTTCAAATCTTCAGACAGCAGCTGGAGATGATTTCGTTCTGAAAGCTGCAATTTCTTAAAGCAGAAGTTAACAATGACTTCAACTTGCATGCATGGAAGCATTTATTAATATCAGTGAGCTGGAGTTGGCCAATCCAGGGCTATCGTTTCAGAAACAACTGAGGTTCACAGAAAGAAGAATGAGGTTGAACGACTTCAGCTTGTCAACTTTTTGTTCCCATAACTCCCTGAGAGTGAAAGAAGATGGGGAAAAAAAAGAAGCACTCATGAAAATACCAGCTCCTGATGGCCCATGGAGGATCAATTAGGGATTCGGTTTTGGCACAAAGCAAATGTTACAAATCATTTCATATTAGTCCTCAGGGGACAAAATAAAACCATTCGACCTCTTGCTGTGCTTTTAACATTAGGCAAATTTGTTGTTGCATCTGTTGCTTTTACAGCTTTTAAGAATAACAATAAATGAAAGATCCAACACGTACCAATGCCAAGGATTACACAAAGAAATTAATAACAAAATATGATTGTTGGATTCCATTCAAGACACAGAAATGGACCATTTTGTTATTCAAGGCAGAAACAGGTGTAGATGTCACCAGGAACTAAATAAGATTGTAAATTATATGTGTTGAAGTGATTGCTTAATTCAAAGTTCACTCATTTTCTACTCACCCTCATGTCGACTTAAGGTTGTCCTTTTAGGAGTTATAGACAAAAATCAATATCCATTTTAACACAGCGACTGGAGCCCAGTAGTCTTTGTGTTTATCTTCTTTCAAAATGACACACTTTAAAACATCCAGGTAAGTATCGATTGCTTTTAGAGCACATACAGTCTACTCTTTACACTGGAAGCGCTCGCGATATATACCAAGAGTACTTCTGGTTTATATGGCTTGTTATTCATTTAACGTCTGCCACAAACAAGCGTAAAATATAGACTTATTCCATTTTTTTCCGGCTAATTTTTTTCATCCAAGCTTTAATACAAGATGGACATTAGAGAAGAGCACATTGGAGGTAGATGTTTTTGGACGAAGACCACAGGTGTCCAGTTACATTAAAATGAACTCTTTAACTATAAAAAGAAACAGATTACTCAACCCTTAGTCGACATGAGGGTAAATGGACTAACCTATATTTGAAAATTATCGAGTTGCATAAACCAGGAATTTAATTTATTAGGTGTATTTGGGAGTTTTAGAATCGCCATCATGCTAACTCATCAGACCTCAAACAACAACACATGCATCACTACAATCTTTTGTTGTCACGAGGCACATTAGCTGCAGCAGTTTAAAGCCATACAAGTGAGTAACAATTTCTTTTAAACCCCACTTAATCCAGATGGAACTCCCTGAAAGGGTAACCACCTGCTTCTTGTCTCATTATCCTCTGGTAATAATCACCGACGCAGTTTGTTAGCTACATTTGCGTGTCAGAATAACTGTGATCACGGTGATAATTCACACAGTTCTTTTTCAAATGACTTGGAACTGTGTAATATTTGTGCAGTTCTTGCCTGTGATGGATGATTTCACACCTCCATCATAATATATCTTCATATACGGCGGAGCCTGAGCGCTGAGGAATCATGAAGCAGTGTAGCGAACAGCCGCTAACACTGACTGCTGACTTTATCTGTAGCACAGCATGCTTTTCAATAAATGCTGCAGTGCAAAGGAGGACAGATGAGGATCATGAGGTGTGACTGGAGCTGTGGAGGTGGGATGGAGGAGAGAGATGGGGACAGGCAATTTACCAGTAGCTGTGACTCTAGGGGGGAGGGGGGGAGATGTATGGCACCCAGCCAGCAGAGCAGTGGAAAACAGTGGTCCAGACTAATGATCCACAGCCTGATCGTTATGGCCCCCACAGAAAGGATGGGCACAAGGCGCACTTCTCAGGAAATCAATTCCCAGGAAGCGTGTGAGCACTGGTTGTAAATCATAGCGGAGGGTAGGGATGGATGGAAGGCACTGGGGAAGAGAGGGGAAGGCGGTTGTGGAAGAGGGGGAATCGGCAAATGGTGAGCTTTTGGAAGCATGAAGGGGGAACTGTTTCGATCATAAGCCCTGAAAGCAAAATCACTCATGCCCCTTTGCCCCCCGAGCAAAAGGCGAAGAAATGATGTGGCTGGTTTCGACCCCTCGTCCCTCAGCGGCACGTCTGCCTGATGACTCCGTTTTCAAGTCGAGGCTTACAAGAGCGGTCCCGCATTGATTTACGACCCCGGAGGAGCCGCATCCATCGTGATATCAGACTAATGAAATCATGGCTGTTGAGAGGGGGATTGTTGTGTGTGTCAGGGGAGGCAGGTAGTCGTCACCGGAGACATCGCGATCAAGATTGATCAACGGAAGAGCGATGATGACAAATGTGTCGGCGAGAAATGCCTGAAGCCGGTGCGAGGGTTCAGACCACCACTGATATTCTTTAACGTTTCTCTGCATCTAAAATCAATACAAACTGTGTTTTAACCAAACCTACCGCCTGTTATTTATTCTTCCGGACTTTTCTCATGAATACTGTCAGGATGAAAAAGTATGCGGTGGTCAGTGATCAAATGACCACATTAATCTCTCGTAGCTGATAAGACATAACAGAAAGAACTGGACCTATATATATTTACGAAAGGGGCTTTTTGGGGTTTTATACGAAAGACTGTTACCACTGAAATAACACGACCAAAACATGGTGGTGTGATGATAACTGAATGTGGCCGTTTTTATTCGGATCCTTCGCACTTTACTGCAACTACACTTGACACACGGTACACCTAGGTGAGGACTCAAAGAAACACAATGTCTGTCTAATATCGACACACATTGTCACACATGAATGAGGCTGATTATCACCAACCACAATGCTTCTGTAGTACCGTGTATCGAAACATACTTCATCTATCTGTGTATAATGTGTGGATTTATCTCAAGAAAAAACTGAAACTGAAGTGACAAAGGCAGTGAATGTCAGATTAATTGGTAACTTGTTAGCATTAGTTAGTTGTTACATTGGAGGTTATTTGTCATTTCTTTTTTTCTTAAAAGAAAACAACTGTCAATTGACCAAAGATGAAAAATTAAACTGAAGATTTGTTTTGTGTGTAATGTCCTTTTTTATCTTCTTTCTAATTGATCTACCCAGCTCTACACATGAATTATGCATTCAATCATGTCAGGATTGCTATGGTGCATTAAGAGCATATACATTTGTAACAAAACTCTCAAACTGAGCAGTATTCACTCCTATAAACCAACTGACATCAAACACATGGGCTTACAATGATTGTTTAAAAATGTACGATTCAATAACTTTTAATTATTCATTATTATTTTACATTTGACACATGTTTAAATTTGCTCTGTCACTTTAATAATGTCACTGCTCAGCATTTGTACTTGTTCTGAATGCACTGTTGAAGTAATCCTACTCATACATGTTAAAAAATAAACTTTTGCACACAGTTGCACAGATATTTCAGCAGACCCGTCCACCATGGGCCTGGACATAATCATGAGTTTGGGTGTAGTTTGACAACAATTCCACTTTATTTGATATTGTGCATTGTTTAAATGTCAAAATATATTCCCGGAATTTTGTAATTAAATTATTGATTGACACAATTGAAGCCATTGCAATGCCTTGATTTTAGTGAGGTTAACACATAGTAGTAGCTATAAACGGAATTGCACCAATGATAAGGCAGATTTTTTTTCGGTTTTTGGCCTTTTTTGGTCTGTGGTCTGATTTTCAAAAGAAATGTTACTGGGGTCCCTGATGCATATACTGAACATGCATAGCCAGACAAAAATGTGAATTTTCTCTTGAATGTTACTGGTCAGTCTAAACTAATAACAGAACATTAACTTTTCTAAAAAAGAATGAACACTATCGTTCATCCATAGAGTTCTCGAGGAAACTTTCTTTAACAAGTTTTCCTTGCGGTTCAGAGCCGTGGTGGTTTCCGCTGAGTCAGGAGAAGTCTTATAGTTAAATATAAACCTGTAAACACACTGCAGTGAAGAATGAAGTGTGTGTTACGTTGAAATTAATCAGACCACAACCTAATGTTTCATCCTCTTGTGCGTATACACCGAGGCTCCTGCTGCTTTTTCAGTCTGCGGTGGATCCGTATCCATTTCAGCAAAAACAAATGAAAGCATTCCCTCTCCTCCATATATTTTCCTCCCCACACATCCTTCTCTCCGCCTCATTATGCAGGCAGCTTGACGCTTATGTGACAGAATGTGCTATCTGGCTCCCACAGCTGCCATTGCTCTTTTGCTATCAGTGAATCAGTAGCAACTTAACCCCACTGCTGCTTGCCACAGCGAGGCAGGAAGGGGAGGAAGCTGTAATCAGAGGAACACAGGAGAGGAAAGGTAGACAGCCTCGCACCACACTTGACACTTTGCCATGAAAGTAGTTTGTGCCTGAGTTGGTGCTGAAACTTCCAACCCTTCTAGACTAAAAGGTCAACTAATGAGTTTATTTGAGTGCCTCTTAAATTGATCTTTGACCTTTATTATACTCATCAGTATGTGTTTGTTTGTACAAAACTCTCTCTTCATTTAAATATTAACATTAGAAAATGTACTTAAGCCCCGCCCACTGAAAACACTTCTTGGAGAGGAAGACTTAGAGTTGGGTTTTAACATTAGTTGCCCTTTAAAGTTCCATAATATGTAGTAGTGTTTGTATTTTCTTCCATATCTACGTAGGTTTACCTTAGGAACTCTGGTTTCCGCCACAATCCAAAAACAGAATTTGAATTATTGAGTACAGTGGTCCCTCGCTATAACGCTGATCACCTATTGCGGCCTGACTGTTTCACGGATTTTTTTTGGTGTAATTTTGCATGCATTTTTTACAGCGTACATTATGAACATGCTGATTGTACACCTATAACCGTCTGGATAGATTAAATCTGCGAAAGTTTGACTTTGAGTTGTTTAAATAAGAGAGAACTAGAACTGTGAGAAAATGTTCATAAAAAAGGTATAAAAGTGTGTAGTTAGGGGTTTTATGGCCTTAAAACATGTATAATAATTTTTTTTAAATAAAGCCAATTACATCGCGGATTTCATCTACTGCGGGTTATTTTTAGAATATGTCCCCCGCGTAAACGAGGGACCACTGTACTCTAGAGCAGGGGCCACATGCAGCCCTTTGACTGTATTTATGTGGCCCTCATGAGTTCAAAGAGAATGTAAAAAACATGTTTTGGTTAAAAGTTATATTTTTCGCTTTTTATTTTTCCTTGATGGCCCCTCACAACAGCCACTGTATGTAATGTGGCCCCTGTTAAAATGTAATTGCCTGTAACTGCTCTATATTATCTGTAGGTGTGAGTGTGTGTATGAATGATTGTTTGTCTGTGGGTAACGGGCTGGACTCCACCACCCACCCTAAGTAGCTGGGACTGTCACCGGACTCCTGTGGCCCTAATAAAATAACAAGTGGTAGAAAATAAATGGAGAGCAACATTGGATTTTCTCGAGTCCAATTTGTTGATCTGATAATGAATCAAATCATCTCGTTATCTATCCGGTTCCTCCTTCGCTAATCTGTCCATCACAATAAGAGCATTTGTGTTTAACCAGTTGAGCTCTGGGGCCCCCGAGATCAGATGCGGCTCTCCAGCTGCTGTAGAACAATCTTATAACCTAATCATTGCCAATGTGCCAGAGAGTGATTTCCTGCTCTCCCTTAATCCCACTTCCATATAATTCCACATGGGGAAAATGGAGGGATTTTTCTAAATACAAATCTTTGGCGAAAACCTGAATTTTGTTCAAAGAGCATTAACTCATAGACGCACAATACATCATGCCGAGGTTGCAGAGAACTCTGGGTGAACCTTCTTGACGTGGTGTAATTCATAGAGATTGTGAAATGCATGTATAATCTTCATTATCATCATCTGCCTTCACCCTCTCACGCAGACAAACACTCGCGGCGAAGCATCATCCAGATCAGTCTCCTGGGAGCGGTAAATGAGATTAATGAAGAAACAAACAAACGGCTTTAAGGGTGATCCTTCTGAAGGCTGCATATCTAATTTGTAGGTTAATGTTCTTGTAGTTATCTGGGTTAGTGCTCGCTCTGGATGTACACACACAGATCCATGTAGCGCATATTGTTTGTTATTACTTGGATAATCGATCAATTAAAACACGTGTTTGTGACATGATTTTTAACAAGAAGTCCTCGTCGAGGCAAACACCAACATTTTTTACAGTAGTGCTAACAGCAGGAGCAAGTCCATTATGAAAGGTTATATCATTAGTTAGGGATTATCTGAGATTGTGTGGACCCACTAGAAGAACCTTGGTTTAGTCTGACTTCAGTAAAAGAAAGTGTTAGGTTGTCCTATGTGATGCAGGATTGTAGTTTTAGCTGATTACTTTCCTTTGGCTTCATTGATAAATACAAAATAAGGTTAACATTCATAGTGTTTTCCAATCACATTTTCTAGTTAAAGCATAGATAACAGAATTCATTGATGATGAATAGAATCAGGCCAAGAACATGACCTTGGGGGTCATTGTATGATGGTTGAATGTAGCTCATCATTTGGTCTAAAAAGACCATGTTTATATATTTTTAGAGATGCCAAAATAGTATTGCTCTTTTTCAAATGTACATTTTCTACTGTTTGATTTTGTTTTTTTCTCAGTGTATCCTACCATCTCCAGACATTGTTGAGCTGTATTGATTAATCTATCTGGAAAATCAATAAAAAAAAATATTTTATATTATTATTTATATTTTATACTTAAAATGAGACATAACACTTTCCCAGATTTAAGTTTTTGTAGTATAGGTACTTGGGACCAAAATAACATTAACAATGTGCTTCATATTTTGAGCTAGTGGCCAAATATAATCAAAGGTGAGTTTTATTTAAACATGTTGCTCAGTCACCTTCACCACATTCAGTGCGTAGCATTCCCGAGAAGCCAACCTCCCTCATCGTGCTGCTCTGACATGATCTCCTCCAAGTCCATATATTTTTTATTTAACAATCCAACTCATCCTGCTCCGAAAGCACCAGGGTTTTCTGGGCCATTGCATTGTGGGTATTGCTATAATGAGTATGGTTGGAGATTAGCCAGTGACAGGTCCTCATTCCCTGGACGTGGCTCTGCTCTGCCTCCTCCTATATGTGTTATCTGTCACTTGTCGAGAGCCAGACTGCTGTTAATCTTTTCCCTTTTTTTCCCCACTGCTGTCTGCTTTTGATTTCTGCTCCCAGAGGTGTTTAAAAAAGCAGCGCGATTGTTAGTGACAATCAGTCGTCGTGGCCCTTTTGTGCAGGAGGTTTTGATGTAACGGGGATGCTGTCATTTATTATTCCGGAGCAGGAGCCGCCCCTGCGAGGCTCCGGCCTGATCAAGAACCTGCAAGACGTCCCCAAGATCCCTCTCTTTGCCCGATTCCCCTCTCTTCTGTCTAAATCCTCAATACAAATTGCAGTGTTTCGGCATTCCCAGTGGGCCCTATTACTGCCTGTGGGGCATTAAAGATCATTAATAGTGCTGTCAGAAAGAGTGGAGAGACGGGGGAGAGCGGCGGTGAGTTGCTTAGCTCCTCATAAATGGGAAATTAATACATCTGCTTCATTAATGCTGCCTCGTGTTTGATGTTTGTTAGCTGGCAACTTTAATGATGTAGGTTTGAGCCGACGGGGCGCTTGACTAAATTTGATTCCGCCAATTAAGTAGTCAGGCTTCTTTTCTTTTGGGAAAATGGTTCGACAGGGAAAAAAAAAAAAAATACTGCCTAATTATGGACTCCAAACCTCCAGTTTTGTGGCTCCTGCTCCTTTTTTAGGCGGCCTCCCCGCAGTCGTATTCCATCTGTCTCGCGCCCCACGTCCGCCTGATTGCGGCGACACGTTTCGCCGGCGCCGGCCCACATCAACTTCCTGTCACGCTAATCAAGGGGAAATATTTTAATCAGTGCCTGCAACTTTCTTAATCATTACCATTTGAAAACAGCATATGCTAATGGTGTGTGTTGTGCGGGAGGATGAAAGTCGGTCCCAAGTACAAATGATGAAATTAGCACTATCAAGACCAGAGCAAATGTGTTTCAATCCCATCCTTGGAAAGACCAGAGAAACATAAAAGCCTGAATATTTTTCTTATGCATGAGTCCCACCACACTGGAATCAAAACAACCTTGAATAGAATCGAGTTTAAGGCGATGTTGTTTCATGGAGTAGTCTGGCTCTGGAGATCTTTCTTTCATGTGTTTTTAAGCTCTTAGAGAAGTCCGTTATAGCCCATTAAAATCTGTTCTGAAGGCATGATTGAACGTTTTATTGAAGTGGATTTGACGTTCATTTCCATACATTGATCTTTTGACATTTCTACACGTAGTCTTCCAATTGAAATGATGAATGGAGTACATCTGAGCATCTAGCCACCCATGCTACATACAAACCCCCAAACTGATTCTTAAAAAGCTTCCCTCCGCTCATCATGTTGAGAACCTCAGACGACTGTGATCTCTACAGTAAGTCTGCTCCGGGGGCTGCAGGAGGCTGAGTGGAGCATTAAAGGATGAGGCCTGAGGCTCTGCAGACCACGCTCTAATGATAATAGTCACTTTTTTCACAAGTGGCCAGCCAAGCACTTTATTCCGCCCTCTCTTCCGTTAAGTTTCTTCCATCCCTCTGTAGGAGAAGATAAAGATGTAATTGAATGAAATTGCTGAGTCATCCCTTGAAATTGACCCTTCTCGTGGAAATGCCACATACAGCAGAAATAACCAAATTGTTTTAAAACTCAGAACAAAGCTGCTGAGAAAATGTAAATGTAAATCTAAATCTAAATGGAATATTTCTTTCAAGTCCTAAATGTTGGTTTTAAAACGACAGGGATCACAATTTGAATGTACCAAGGAATACAAAATAATGCAAAACAACTTTAATGCAGATATGGGATAGAAGTGAAAATAATGGCAGGTGAAGGAGGATTTTTTTGTTTGTGTTAGTGATCAGGAAGTCGGTGGTTTCGAGAAATTTGGAAAATTAAGTAAGGATCACTGATGTAAGAAGGAGCCTGACCATGAATAGATCTGAAAGTAAGAACCAGAATTTTAAAATTGATCCTGAAAGAAACTGGCAGCCAGTGAAGAGTTTTAAGGATGGGAGAAATGTGAGTTCTTCTACTAGAGCGGGTCAGAATTCTCGCTGCATAGTTATGTATTAACTGCAGGCGAGACAGATCCTTCTTGTTAAGACATGAAAACAAACTGTTGCAATAGTCCAGATGAGAAGACACAAACGCATAGATTATTTAAATTAAAACATCAAATGGCCAAAATTTTGTCTGATTATAAATTTATTTTCCTGTCGTTGTGTGTGACTGTTCGGAACTAGAATTGGTCGGTCGAAAACAGGTTCGATCTAGAAAATAAATATTCATATAATCTTGTCATATTGATTATAAAAATTAAAATGTGTTTTTTTTGGTTCATTAGCACATTTTCTCAGGTTTAGCATTCACCTGCATCTTCACCCTCAATTGTCACTTGTTCTGGTCACACCAACTGTAGTGTAATGTGCAATAACAGTTGGTGTTTGGTCTGGTGTCGAATGGCTGCCAAATACACAATCTTACTCCACATTAATGCCACAGAGACACACAACTGTGCACCATTACTTCCTCAGTACAAGGCACAAACAGGAAGAAGCTATGAGGCAATAAAAAGTGTTTTTCTGATGCATAACCAACATCTATTATCAATGTAAATGAGCAGACAACTTTCCTATTTAAACAGGAACAAAGTGTAAAGTGCGCTCACAGGCATGCTGGGAGAAGATGAAGGGAGCGTTGGGGAAAAGCTGCACGCAAACAAGCCGTTATTAAACACATTCTACTTAAAGCTGCTTTCTGAAGAGCATCAGGCCTGGAGCACTTTAACTTGCCAAAAAACACGCTCTTTTATGTGCTTTGAAATCGGGAAGTAAGATCAACGCGGGATGAAAAGCTCAACACACAGGAAGGCAGAAGGATGCTTTGTTTACCATGCGGCAGGCCGAGGGCGATAGTCGGGCTTCTCTTCATCCACAGGAGAGCTCCTGCTTGGCGGCGGCGCCGATGCAGCACATTGTCTCCCACCAGCATCATGCGCAGCACCATCTGCTAAGACCTGTTGGCTTGTTTGTTTTCCAGAGCAAACAGCAAATCACTTCTTTCCTGTTCCTGCTTTTTACCATATGCCAGAGCCTGTGAATCAGAGCGAGGCATGTATATTAATGAAGTTAATCAAAGACACACACACGACCACATCTGCCCGGGGACGGTTGGAAGGATGGCACCTGCTGGTGAATCCATCAAGTCATAACCCTGGAACGCCGCTGCAGCAAGTGTGGGTGAGGTCGCTCGTGACATTCCTTCATCATCCAAACCGTCCTCCACGAGGCTGTTTACACCACATTATAGAGGATAACAATCATTTATTTTGACGTTACGATGTGAGGCTGAAAGGCTTGTTTAAAATTAAAGCCAGGGTTGGCCACACTCTTCCCTCATTAGAGGAATTTGAGAATATCAGGGATCACTTATTTTTCATGCAAAAAGTAGAAACTATTTTAAGTAGTTTATCTAGTCAAGCCATAGTTCTAGCACTATTTGAATTTCACTTATGTTCTATTTGCCCTCATGTCACTAAGGGGTGGGGGACATTTATGTACCTTTTTAGAGTTACAGGGAATTTTAGTCACAGCAGAGTGGTATAGTTATGGTTCTTGTTTTCCATATCATTTTAGCTCAAGAAAAACAAAGAGTTTTCAGCGGGCGGGGCTTAAGCACATTTTCTAATTCAAATATTTCAAAGTAAAGAGAGTTTTTTACAAACAGAGACATACTGATGAGTACAATAGAGATCCAACATCAATTTAAGACATACTCAAATCAACCCAATAGTTACCTTTAAAGAGTGTAAATTCAATGCCCGTGAAAAAACTTTCTTCTGTCCGCTGTTTGAAATGTAGGCTTGATTAAGTTCAGGACCATCCTTCTGGTGTGTCGCGGCACTCCTGGAGATGATGATGTCACTGTGGTTAGCAGCTACATTCAACCACAGGAAAAGAACAGCTAAGCATTACCTTCCTGTACAGATGGCAAATTATCTTGCCCACTGAAACTCGTCAGCCTCTCCAGAGCTCCTGGAGCACTTTAGTTCTGGGAGTTAGTTAGTTAAAACCAAACATGAACTTTTTCTAAAGTGTTCTTGGATTTTTACTTCTGGTTTCATTCAAAGTTGGGCGCCAATATAACATTACTCAGTCCTTGACCTAGTAATATACTTTTTTATTTTTCTAGATACGTGTTTCGTGGGTTTATTAAAAAGACTTAAAAGTTGGTCACAATAGAGAGATGCCATGTCAGTAGAAAATGGATAAGTTTAGAGGATGTTTCTTTTCACTCTAAAGAATAAAAAATGTGATTGCCAAACAGCAATATAAACCAAACATAGTAGAAAAATACATTCAGTCTTGAATGTTGGCTGGTGAGTCGGTTGTTGGCACCTCGAGCGCTCGGACACACTGACCACTCAGCTCTCACTTCCAGACGGTTCTGTGCGGAGGTCTTGCTTAAGGCGGTGACTTGGCAGTGATCCTTGCCCTCTCCACTGACCTTTTGTTAACTTGACTGATGGATTTTTACTTTTCTCAACACCAAATGTTCGCTGACGTCTCTGGGCTTTTCCACAAATGTACCAGCTGAAGGCTTCTACTTGTTTTCACATCCTGATCATGACCTTGTGGTCTGACCTGTTTACTAACTAATTGTAAAAAAAAAAAAAGCTTTTCGTAAGGGGGTTTGTACCATACTATCACTTCAAAAAAACTTTTTATTTTTATATTTTATTGTCACAACATCTATAAAAAGATTGTGTTTCCTACTTAAGCACCGTTGGATTTAGCTTCACAATCGATATATGACCCTTGCCTTCTGCTTTATTGGAGATGTTGTTTTAAAAAATCAGCTCCAGGGTCCTGACTGATGGGGTATCGTGGATGCTTACTGGACTGACCCCTGGCCTTCGCTTTCACCTCGGCCAATGATCGGTCATGTGGACCTGCCCAGGGCGATGTAGAGCAGCAGTGACAACCCGGCTGTGATGCCTTGGATGGAGTCAAAGGTCAGAAGCGAGGTGATGGTTTGAGGGCACGGGTGCACGGGCCAAAGTTGGGCCTGAAGGGAATTTCAAAATCACATGTACAATTGTTGAATTTTCAACTACTTTACAATCAAACGTTTTGAACTAAAATAAAAACAATTTTTAACGGAGCAACATAATTGTGGGAGCAATTTTTTTTTTATTAAAATTTCTTAAAAGTTTTACTCTTCAACTTTGATTCTTGTGCCAGCAGGTTTAAATAGTTTTAAACTTCAAATGTTGTGTGTGCATTGTGTTTGGCTGCTTTCTTAAGAATAGGCTAGTTTGCTGCTCAGTATAAGTAGGTCATTTTGTGTTACTTTGTGTTACTCAAATTGTCATATTATCATAATTTTAAATGGGTCTGACAGTATCATTGAAGGTGACGACATTAAAAGATTAGTTTTATGACATCATGACCTTCCAACAGTCGTGAATTTGTGGTAGAGAGCAAGATAAGATGTGTTTTAACTCCTTTAAATGTGTTGGAAGAGAATCTGCCCCCTGAGCACTTGCTTCCAAGGTAAAGTTTCATTTGACGTGCACTGGGATTTATGCGCAGCGTGCAAACACTAGACTTGGATATCAAGTCACCTTCTCTGGAACATCGTCCCTGGTTTAGAAGAACATGAGTCATAGAATCGACTCGACTGCTGTGTCGCTAACGTGGGCCGTTGTCGCCGCTTCATCCGGTGAACCCGCCTGCTGAAATGAAGCGCTCTATGACACATAATCTTCTCCGCCAAGTTAATCGTCGGCTGATATATGATTACTGGCTAAGATCATGTTGCATGTGTTAAAATAATCATCACGCTTGACTGTTGCGCGAACAATGCTGTTGATTTACAATTACAGGCTTTTTGTTCGAAGGGAATTAACTTGCGGCTCTTTTTCGACGCCACAATAAAGGCTCATCAGATAACCCAGATGGTGCTCTCTGGTGTCACACTAAGAATAGATCAGTATTTTAGTCCTGGTTGACCCAGAGTCCTCTGTTGCACATCTTCCTTTTTGCGACACACTCCTGCTTTGACACGGAGGCGAACAATGACCACGTGCCAGCTGATGCGTGATCCATGGGTTTGACCCGCTGACCTCGAGACACGTTGTTGAAGCCTGTTTACATTGTGTCAATGGACTCATGTTTTCATGAGCCTGTTCATCCTCGCCTGCTGTATGCTACCAACATGTTTTTGTCCTGCTCTCGCACCCATTTTCAAATGGACTTCGGCAACGAGGAAATGAAGGCAGAACCAGCACATTTGTATTCCGCCTGTGATTCGGGACATTAGGGGGGCATCAAGGTGCAAATATGAGTCAGACAGCTCTCATAATGAAGGAATCGAGACACATTATGGAATAAGTGGAAGTGACCAATGAAGAGAGACACACCAGTTGCTGCTTTGAATTCCAATTACACAGACGGATAGAAAGCAAGGTGCCTTTTAACGTCTCCAGGGGCGTCATGGAGCTCAGCGGCGGGCACTGCCCGAGGTTGCCGGGTAATGGCGACACCAGGGAAGGAGGAAAGAAGCGGATGAATGGGCGGCAGATATTTATACAGGTTTTCTTCCAGGGGTTTACCGAGGTCAAAGGGAGTAGCAAAGAGCACTTTTGCGGCCGGTGGATTATCTCATGAAGGGAAATCAATTAGAATGTTACGCTAGACTGTGAACATTTATCCATTTAGCTTGACCACTATTGAATTTTCATGATGGGCTTTGACTGCTCAGAGGGAGAGATCAGAGTTAATGGCGATTGTTCTGCTCTCCTCCAAATGTATTATCTGCCTTATTCAATGAGAGACACTTCATCAAACCGGAGAGAGCCCCGCGGCCCATTGATGGATCGGCTTTGTGTGGGGTTTGAAGGGGGAAAAAAAGATGGAGCTGGGGGTGGAAGGCTGAGGGGAGAACCGGGTGGGAGGAAGGGTTTTTCGAGGGGGGTGTCACAGATGTCCAGGCCTTTGAAAGAAAATTAAACAAGTACCTCATTAGCCACGATCCAGTGCTCCCTGGAGGTGGCCACTGAGCCAGGCTTTTTAATGAGCTGGGAACTTAAATGCTGCCAAAGTTTACCCCAGCCTTGCCTTTCTCTGTTAGGCCACTGGGAAGAGCTGTGCCCTCCCCACACACACACACACATACCCCGCCTCACCCCGGCCCTCCCATTCTTTTGTGGGTCGCTCATGCAGAGGAGAGAGAGCCTCCACGCTGATTCCCTGCCTTTCAGCGTCAGAGAGGGGGATAATGCTGTTTTTGTACCACGTATCCAGAGGAATTATGTGCGCTAATTTGATTAGGGGAAGATTTGATTAACTGGAAAATGAGGGCTTTGCTTAGACTTTCACACGCTTAATTTATCCCTTGCAAAGCAGACGCAACATTGTGTCATGAAACTCAGAAGGCATATGAGGAGCCCATTCACCAGTGAGAAGGTCCTTTCAGACTCAACAATATCTAGAACTGCTACGGTTCAAATTGGGATAATCAGTTTAGAGCTTTTTGCTCGGCCTCAGAATACAAATTGCATTTGGCATTAACTGTGAAAAGGTTCAAAGGATAATAAGATTAATGTAGCGGGGAATTGAGGTGAGGCAGAAAATGTGCAAAAATGCAAAACTAGAGGCTTTAATGGATCAGATGAACATTTTTCATTTTCTTTGCAAAAAGATTATCCTGGTCCTAAAGTGTCAAGCGCTTGTAAAATGACGACCCATACCTCTTCTAGAAACTTTTACCACCAGTCCATTTCAAGTTTTGCGTGGAGCTAAAGTGCTTTTTAAAATTCTTTTCAAGGTTTTTTGCTTGTTTCTGATGCCTTTGTGTTCTCGCTAATGGCCAGGGGGAGAGACGGAGCTGAATGCTTTGCTTTTGCTCCTTTTAACATGCAGCCATGAAGGTCATATTACTGCGCGGTGATGATTACATTTGAATGAAAAGAGACTTCTTATGGGACATAGAGGAGGGGGGAAGAGCCACAGGCGAGCTTGATCTCTTTCTCTGATCTAAAACCCTGCACCGAGTGACCTTCCCGTCTGTCTGGCTAAATCCGTGGCTGGTGGTTCTATCTTTTGTACAAACACTTCTTTTATTTTACGCAACGTTTGTCTGGATTACCTTTTAATAAGGGCTTAGTTTCTCCCCAGCACAATATCCCAGAGCCGGGCTGGTTGACATGCCGAGCCCATAATTACCCAGTGCACACTGGAAGCCTATGCTCCTTCAAGAGCATGTTAGCTGTGCCACTATTTTTTCCTTCTTTGTGGTTTTGGCATGTGCCTGCTATTGCTGAGGCTTTGGATTGAGCCAGGAATTTATCTGAAATAAAGGGCAGAGACAGAAACGGGAGAATGAGAGAGAGAGAGAGAGAGAGAGAGAGAGAAAGAAAGATGTGGAATCCCGGACAGATGAGCTGTCTCCTGTTGGACTTCTCTCCGTCTTCCCCATCTGTTCAACCCACTTTTAATTAAATCTACTGAGATGTGCATTTCTTTCCCCACTTGTGCAGCCCATCTCTTGCCATTTCCCTCCTCATTTCCTATTCCCTGCCTGGTCCCTGCGTTCACTTGCCAATGTCCACTCGTCTCCTCGCGTCACTGCCAGCTGCTAATGAGAGGCAGCCAGGATGGTGCGAGAAGGTTGCCAGCCTTTATGGGCTGTTAATGAGGAGCGCAGGAGAAAAGCTTCGGCCTAACAGGCGTGCTGCCGTCAGCCTTTACAGCGCGCAGATAGTCACCCTCCTCACACCGCCGAGATCCAATCACATGTCGCTGAAATCTAATCTTGTCCCTATTTTTGACATTCTAACCTGAGTCAGCTGATCTGGCGAGGCTTTGTCGCTGACTTTTCCTTAAGTTCTCTCCTACCAGTCGCCCTCACTGAGTTTCACCAGTTTCCCAATGTTGGAATTAGTGGGAATGAGAGGATGTAAAGTCCAGTAGCTCTTATATGAGATAAGTTGTGTGGTTGTTTCCTTCCACCATGTGTTTTTTTATCTGTGAAGCGTTACTAAATGGATCAGCGGATTTTCATGATAAATTTATCGTGAGGTTCCTAACCAAATATGGTTACGCAAAAAATGTGAACCATTTAAAAGGCTAACTTGTTGTTGAGGCTCATTCCAGAATCAGCTGACATTTTGATGCCTAACTTATTTCACTATTATCTCTGTTTTCAATCACTGATAATGCTTTTATGAAGTTGTGTTTTTTGTTTCTCCTTTTATATTTCCTCCAAACTTTCCTGAACACAACATGCTGCCCTCTCTAGATCAGGGGGTCTCCAACGTGGTGCCTGCAGACACCAAAATATTGGCTCATGGGCCTGTTCAAAATCATCTTTTAATAACCATTTTATTATGTTTGATTGTTTTCCTTTCTTTTCTTGTTGCCACATAAATAATAATTTAAGATTCAATGTGATTACTGTATAGGAAGAATATCATTGATCATCAATAATCATATATATGAAGTTATATATTAAGTTATTTTCACACAGTACCCTTGAAGTAGCTCACACTTGCAAAAAGGCTGGTGACCCCTGGTCTAGAAAGACATTGAGGAATCATTCAAACGATTCCTGAACCTTGGTAGAATCACCTCTGCTTGCTCATGCAAACCGTGGTGCTGACATAACATTGTTCTGATCATGTTATAAACATGCATGTATACAGTATATTGATCATTTAACAGTTGCTGTGACAGTACAGGACAATATTTTGTCAAGCATTTGTTCGCACACTGAAGCCCCTTTTGTTCAGCTATCCTTACAATTCATGGAAATGAGTGCATGTAATGACAACCGTTGTCCATTTTTAACATAATTAACAATTGTATGTCATATAGCGGCGGGAAAAAAAGCCTTCTTCATGCCGTGGATCACAGATGACTGCCACTTCACTAATTCTACCTCCCGGCAACTGAGCAACGTGTTATGAACGTAGCATGTGATTAAGCTTTTGACAGAAATAAGTGCCTGATTGTTAACTGCAGACACGAGCTGTCAGAAATGAAATTATTTTACCTCCGCTTTTGTCGTTTTTTTTGCAAGTGTATGTGATTGTGATGTGATTGTTGAACACTTGGTGTCAAATCTTTTCAAATTCTCGGTGTTACTATTTCTTCTCCAATTTACTTCAACTCATATGCTTTGCGTGACACGACTGCTCAGTAGAACAAGCATGATTATGTTTGCACATGGTTTTCTGCACCAGCGGCTTCTTTGATGGTCCTCATAGATCTTCAGAAAGAAACAACCAAACTGAGAATGATCTGTTTCTACATCTTTTATGGTAGAGAAGTACTGTGTGTAAAATATACTCAATAAGAACATAGCAAAACAGAAAATGAATTATTCATATGCAGGCCTTTGTCTGTAAATATGCGAACTGACATTTAAGAAGTGATCCTCTTGAAGTTTATATTTTCTTTTTAAATGTACCTCTTGTGAAGCTGTATTGAACTCAAGATGTTTTAAAAATCCAAATATATTTTTGGAATAAAAACCATTTCTATCAAGTTCATGTTTTGCACATTATAACTATCCTCACCGCAAGAAGGTTGCAGGTTCACTTACCTGCTGGAAGGGAAGCAACTTGTGATCTTTCTATGTGGATTTGTTATGTTCTCCCTGTTTTGTTGATTTTTTTTCCGGGCAACCCGGTAACCCCCTGAGACCGCCTTAAGGGAAAAATTGGTAGAAAATGAATGAACGAATAAACTATTTGCAGTTACAGTTGAACTTGTCCTGTAGCTTCAACAGCCGTCACATTTGTCGTGCTCAAAAAGAATATTTACTACAAGAGGAAAGTGGAATCTAAAAGGAACGCTTCCTCGCCTTCAAATATCTCCAGCTTAAATCCCCGTTGTTGTGTCTGGGTACTTCGAATCCCTTTCAAACACTCATCGATTTGGTGCTGGGGTCGATTGTTCTAGTGTAGTCGTTGGGAAAAGCCCGGCCGGTTACCTCAGCAGCTTGTGCAGCTGTGGCCGTGTGTGTGTTGTGAGAGAGAGTGAGTTCTCATTGTGCAAATAAGATCCAGCTAGATTTAGGAGCTAGGAAGGGCTGAGCCCACGGCACAGCCAGAACAGGTTGAGTTTCAAAGGGGCTTATCGGGGGAATTAGGCGAGCCTTTGGAGTTTGAGCATTGCCTAATTCCTGGTGACCTTTCCCTGGCTCTAGTTTGACTTTTTGTGGTGATCAGCAAGTGCTTTAACAAGCTTTTCCGTCTGTGTGGACGGGGATTAGTGCGGAGCAGCCGTGCCCTCCCCTGCACTTACAGGAAGCCATCTGTGGTGGAGAGAGAGGAGGTGAGAGAGATGGAGTCTGCAGGGAGTGAACAGAAGAAGGCAATAGCCTGAAGGGGCATTGTCATGCCTGTCGGTGTGTTGGTGCGAATTCTGCGCTTGTCAAGTCTCCCTTTGTGACAAATTGGAATGTTTTGTTCTGTCATTTTGAACTGCCAGGCTTTGGCAACACTTTCAGCGCGTTATTCATGGGCATTTGAACATTTTTTTTTCCTCAAACAAATGGAGGTCTACCGCTTTTATACGTGGAATGTTACTTTTATGTTCGTGGCAACACAAGCGAGGATTATAGGTGTTCCTGAAACTGTGCTTTGAGGTGAGTTTCTTCAACTTCGTGAAGCTGTGTGTTCGTCCGCCATATTTCCGGTGACATACGGTTTTAATCAGGTTTTGTACACGCGCCGCTACAATCATATGCAAATGGTACGTCATCTGATTGGATTCATTACAGCTTCACAGATCGTCTTCGCTCAGGAAGCCCCGCCGCGCTAACAATTGAATTGATTGCATTTAATCAGAGCACTTCTGAATGAATTACTGCCGCGGAGAACGTCACATCAGATGTAATTAAACAGCACAACGCTTGTTGACTAGATTCAAGAGTCTTGGCGTTCACACGTCGCACATCTCATGGTATGTGGACTGGGTTGTTTTTTTTTGGGGGGGGGGGTAGCACAGTGACAGCTGTTGCACCATTTTTCCCTTTAAATAACAAATTAAATTTGAAAACTGTAACATCAAATGGACCGTGAAAAGTGCCATGTTGAAAGAGGCATTTAAAGTCTTATTTATTCTGATCGGATACTGTTTTCACACTGACTCCCTTCTCTGTTTTTTAATCAAACAACAATATGTATGAACAAGGCTGTCATATTTTTTTTATTATTTTGCCATGTATTGATGACTGAAGCTCAGTTTCTTTTTTCATTTTCATTATTATTTTTCCTGACCTCAGCGAAACTGACAATGTCAATATGATCGTGTTGTTTTTGCAATCAAGTGCGAGCAGTCAAGCTAGCATGTCTTAATCCCCGGGGTGTCAAACGCCATCAGACAAGAGACCAACGTTTCAAACTCAAAACAGTTCACAGGGTTAGGAGTTAAAACACCGCCTTGTCAGTCTTCATTTTAACTGTCAACGGATCACTTTAGCATACAGCTAATCCGTTCAAACTTCAAAATACTTCCTTACAGTGCAGAAACGAGAGGAAATAAGTAACCAACAAGGATCTTTCACCACTGGCTCAAGACAAAACAGCTTGTAGAACGGCATGGTGTCATGTGTTATAACATATATTGTATTACACAGTGGTAAGGTCAAGCTTAAAGGGCGACTACTGTGTTGGTTTAAGTGTCTCTCATGTAAGTAAGTAAGTAAGTAATATATGTTTAAGTGTCTCTCATGTGTCTGTATGTGTCTGTTTGTACAAATATTTCGCCCACTAAAAACGCTACATCTTTCTGGAGATGAATTCTTGTTTAAACAGCGATGTTTGTCACCACGCGTCATCAATCTCGGAAGTCTTCACCTCCAAGGGGCTTTTTGTATAAACAAAGCGGGGGGTGATTCCAGCAGGCTGGAGGAATGAAACCCATTTTTATGTCATAATGGTTTCCACTCTCGTAACCTCTTGTTCGCAGAGATTTCAGTGGGGAGAACTATATAACTAAGTAATAATTAAATATATATATAAATAATATAAATAAATATAAAGTAACTTGGTAATGATGAGGGACTTACTGCATCTTGGAGAGGTAGACTTCAACATTTGAAACACGAGAGTAGGTCAGGAAAGTTGGGTTTTAACATCAGTTGCCCTTTAACAAACTCATTCTAGAGAGAGAGGGGAGAGAGGAAGAGGAGGAGGGAAGGTGGGAGAGAGAGATAAGCTTCTACAGTACATCAGCATGCAGGAAGCCTCTCTTTTTTACTGCATTATCATAAAAAGTGATTTCGCTCTGATTGATGCAAATGGCCCTCTGTTCTTTTCTATCATTAACAGGCCTTTGCTTCGGCCACAGGCGGTGATTTAAGCTGTCATTTCCAGCGAGTCATTAATAGGAAGCGGCGGACCATGGGAGGGATGGAAATGGAAGGCTGGAGAGGAGGCAGTTAGAGAGGGAGCTGATAATTGTTATATTCCTGAAAGTCTGACTCAGACACCAATCTGTGAAAAATATCTACGTGAAGAGTTTTCATTTCTCTGTGGCTGCCAGCGGTGGTGTGGAAATGAAAAGGAATAAAAAATAGAAAGTAGGGTTCAAAGTCGCTCTCAAGTTTGCATAAAAATGTATTGTGGAAGTAGTAAAAACTTTGACGCAAATTGTAAAGAGAAAAAAAATCAATGAAACTCTGTTTTTTTATCTGTTTTGCTTCTGGCAACAAGCCGCGCACAATCCTCTCTTAGGAAGTGGAGCTGTTGACAAAACAACCCCAGATGCTGAAGTGTGTCTGCAGTCGCCCCATGACTCCCAGCAAAGACATTATTCTTCGTGGCTCACACATACGCTTGGACGTGAGCCTGTGCTGGCGCTGATAGGATCCTTATCTACTCTAATGGCAGGTTCTTGGCTGTGAGGCAGTGAGTTGTGAAGCTCCAGCTGAGCGCTGCTCTGCAGGGGCCAACAATACCACGGTGTCCTGGGGAACCACGCTAATGGCCTGGGGAGCCCTTAGTGCGATTGTGCACAGCAGGCCTACAACCCCCTGAAGAACTTATACAGCCCCGAGCATTCAATCCCTCACCACCACGACACAATCAGCATCAGTCTGCACATCTCATTACCTCCTTAATCCTTCTGTGAGGTGCCAACCCTGAACATGAGGGCGCAGGGAGGCGGGTGGACTCGGACGGACCAAACAACTGCCCCCTCCCCTGTTCTTACACATTAAAACGCCTGACCAGAAATTCAAGTCTAGAGACCGGTTGATCTGTGTTCCTACCCTAGCGGTCACGAACATAGGGTAGTGACCGAAAGAACATTTTCCTGGAGACAAGCAGACGAAATTAGTTTTCTCCGCAGGCTGGGCTTTCTTTTTAGAGAGTCGGGTGAGAAGTACAGCCAGACGGATCCGATTTAAAAGTACTTTAAAAGTACAAGTACCTAAAACAATACCAAATGACTCCATTAAATAAAACTTTACTTTATATTACTTTCTACATTTGAGTGTATGATGATGACACACTTGGATATTTGGCACATTCTCATGACCCTCAAATAAAAGGTTATTTATAACCTTCCACATTTTGATGATGCGTTGATGATACACTAAGATATTTGGCACATCCTTATGAACATGAAATGAATATATTTTGGATTGGGAAAAAGTACTTTTTAGCTGATTAATTGCATCTCTATTCTCCTTTATGAATTAAATCAAACTGTTTTTCAATAGATACATGCACTTACATATTTTTAAAGTGAAACATTTTCTGTTTTTGAAGGTTCAATTAATTTAGTTTCCTCTGCTGCAGAGACATTCAAATGAATCTGATTAATGTTTTTTTTTTGTTCTGTACTCTCTAAACTGGATTTAATGAAGAAGATAAAGTGGTTGCTTGGGATTCTCATAAGTCGTCAGCAGACTCTTCATTTGACGATGTTCCAGCGATGAATGGACTTGGCAGGATGCCGTCTTCTTGGCGCCATGTTGACAATCCACCTGCTTCCTCAGGGGACTTTATGCTTCCAAGTATGATGGCTTAGAGGTTGTTGTTTTTTTTCAAGCAGTCAGCATTTGGTGATTGCAGACAACGATGGACATTGCCAAGTGTCGTTACTTTGTCTGGATTATGGTATCTATGAACCACATTTGTTTTGATTTTGTTGTGTGCAAATACAAGATACAGGAAACTTGACATTAAGAATCTATTGGAAATTACGCACAGAGCTCTTTGTTTTTGAAAAGTATAAGAAAACAGAATCCTGGGACAGCAACTAGCCAAAAGCAAGCATCTAAAATGGAAGGAAATTATTTTTTCGCGCATTTGTTTATGTTGTCTTTTACTCAAAAGTTGCTGGCTGGCCGTGGCTACACACTTACCAGAAATGACTCGACAGCTTATTCTTCTACTATTTTTTAACACCGCTTGCAACCAGCCGTTAGAACCCTATCGCAGACACTTGAAATACATTTTCCCAATTGAAACAGGTTGTTATTGTTGCTGTGTTGTTTTTGTGGTAAAACGAGTCTTTTCTCGAGACATTTACGCTGGTAGTAGTTACGTATCTTCCATTTATCGATGTATCTCTAGACATAGCGTCATACGTGTATCTAAGATGGTGGTCGTCGAGGTTGGAAAGTGTCCATCGATACACACTCAATATTCTGTCCGTTTAAGTGTGCCAATTGAGTTTGCATAGTGCACTACTTTTTTGCACACTGCTCAGTGTGAACAGACTATTTATTGTAAGTGCAGGAGTACAACATTTGGGACACACCTCTGGACCTCTTCTTGGCTATCTTCAAATTGTTAATTCCTAGTTTAGCTTCCTGAATGTAGCAGCTGCAACTGCTAAAAGGTGTCTTGCTTCAGTAGAATTCAAGAAAGTTTTGACGGTGCCTTAAGAGGGTTGATGTCGTTGCGTCCTTGATGTGCTGTCTTGCAAATACAGAAAGAGTGGCGCTCACACCCGTCGTGGTCGGAACCAAAGAAGGTGCCAGACAGCAGAAAGAGACGTCCTAATTGCCGAAAATGCTAGCAAGGCTTAGCTCCCCAGAGAGCGTCCGCCTACAGATGGAGGTGCCTGCTGCAGGGTAGGGCTGCCCGGGTCTTTATGACGAGACGTTCTCCCAGGAGACCACTCAAGAATAAATTAGCTTGGCCACAACCCTTCTGGCATAATGTGATTGGACATGAGGCAGCTCCACCCAACGTTCCTCCCAGAGGACCAGCACGGTCGGTGCTCAACGTTATCTGTGTTGAGCATTAAAATACATGATTGCACCTCCAGGGCATGAACCCCATTCGTCCTTTGTGTTGATTTATCTCGATATCCCTTAGACTTAATCATCTTACACGCCTTCGTATCAAGATGTTGTCGATACAGATGTCCAGAAAATGTTCTTTACTCGTTGGGTTAATTATGTTTTTTGGTGAGAAATACTAGGTTGAAGCACAAGAGCCCAGAGAGGAGTGGTTTGGTCTGAGACGATAATCTGCAGCTAAAGTACACGGGCCTCAGGTGCTGCTTCTTAACCTCAGTCTGTTGGCTCTGATAAGAATGTTTCTTTGTTGTTAGCCGCAGAGTAAGACTAGCTAAAGGCTATTAAAGCGAGCTCACTACTGTTAATCAGGAGATTTGATCACCGGCTTGTGCAGTAGAGTTGGAGACAAACGGTTACAAAATAAATGTTTTTGTTGTTGGCACAAGTTTGCCAAATATTTAAAATCTTTGAAATTTGTCTTTGGTAAAAATGCATAATATTGTCGGGACTTGATTGACCCCCGTAGGGAAGGTAAGAAAAGTCAAGGAAAAGGATGCACAACATGACTCACAAAATCTTAACCTAAATTTACATCATAATCATTTCATAATTTTAGAAACCATGAATAGGACAGAAAACTCTGTTTTTGTTTCTACTGCACTCAATTCCTTATTTGTTGACGTTGAAATCGGACCTCTTTGAGGAAGCCACAAAAAATACATTTTCAACTGTTTTTTCAATTTAATATAATTCATATTGAGGTTAATTTTAAATTATCTACAATGAAATTATTACTTAAGCTTATTTTTGTACTATAACTTGGTCTAAATATGTAATTTTCAATAATATAAATGCTCTTTTTTCACACGTGAGAATGGGTCTCACCAGGAAGTTCTAAAATGGACAAAAGAACTCGTGGGTAAATTAAAGCGCTGACGACATCAGGAAGAGTCCAAAAGAAGATAACAGAAGGCAAACACTAGAACGGGGTAAAGCCTAATCTGTTCAGAAGAAGTAATAATAAGGTTGATTCTTATTGGAAGAGACGCTCTTTATCAATGGGAAGTACCTGCCACTCAATCATCCCACGCCTGGGTCTGTCAAGGAAAGATAAGAAACTACCAAAAAATCTGAAATATATAAACAGAATAAAATCGTCAAGTAGTCAATTAAACTCTTTTTTATAGATATATATTTTGCATTTATATGCCTTATACCCTCTATCATTCTAGCATGCTAATCCAAAAATAGCTTGTTTATTACATTTCAGTGAAAAAAAAAATTGTTCCATATCCTGGTTGTCAATGTTTATTCTTCAGATTGTTTAAAATAATACAAATACACAATGCCACTTGTTCTCCACCTCATTGATTTCTTTCATGTTTTTACGTCTGTTAGGGCAGACTTCCTCCTCTACAGTGTGACGAATGTTCCCTCTGATTCCCACCCTTGGTAACTAGAGACGACACCGTCTGTGACCTCCACCAAATATTAACAAATCTTTCTCACAGGAGTTTGTCGTCTGGTATAAGTCAACAGCTGTCAATGATTATTAAGCAGGTCCATGTCTTCTTGTGATCAGCATTTCTCACGAGGAGGAAGCTCAGGGTCTCAGGAGAACATGTTCCTGACCTGGTCTTTGATTTAACAAGGTTTTGTAAGGGCACGCACAGATCTTTTTAGGTCACAGGGTCTGCTGCACCACTTGGCTTTGATTCTCCTCTGTCGCCCAGATGTTTGGACCCTGCTCCGCGCTGCCCCATATGGTTCCACTTACTCTCCAGGGGAGGAGAATAAACTCTTTGTTTTTCTATTGTGGTCTCGCTCATTAAGCTGTTATAAAACCGGCTTTTGAAGATTAGAAACGTATGTTGCGTTTGGAGGAGGTTTAAGCGACTGCGTTAGTGTGGAATGTGTGGCTTTTTCTTTTAAGCTCATTGTTTTTCCTAAATTCCGCCTGCAGTATTACCAGCTCACATGAGTGCTGCTCCAGATGTATATTTGTTTGCCTCGTAGGTTAAGCTGCGTCTGACCATGAGATGTTTGCCTGCAGCTCTGATCCTTTCATAAAGAGGATATTATTTCGAAAGCAGTACGTCAACAGGATCCAGGTCAGGAGAAAACATGTGTTTTCAATGCTCACTTAGATCATACATCCATAAAATATATCATCTGCTGGCGTCAAATTTAAGTGACATTTGTTGACTCCTAAGGAAACAAAAAAGTGATTTATCTAACATGATGTTTATTGTTTAGCTTACATGAGATACCAGTACTAAACCAAACCGATGCTTAACACTGGAAAATACCGCTTTTATAGCAGTTTTTTGTTGTTGATGGAGATTAAAGCGATGTTTTGGAAATTTAGACCAAGTACAATTGTGCTTTGGAGGTTCTGTAAGTACTATTTTAGGGATAATTTCAATCTCATTGTACAGACTTTAAGCAATATTCCGTCGTGAGATGTATTGGAAGAAGGTGACTCTATATTTAAAGACACGTTGAATGTCAGTGTTTTAGTTAAGGATCTTCACAGGGAAAAGGGAAATAAAAATTAAAATCGAGCACCAAAATGTGTGTTTCTTCAGTCTGGTTCCTACTGTGTACGTCAGAACCAATACTATCATTGTGCAAAGTATTGGTGAAAGCAGTATTGTGTGAAAGTTAGTTAACCTAGTCCCTGTGCTACACAGCTAATTGCTTATTGCGTTCATATAAAAAGTTGTTATCTATGTTCATATTTGGACATTTTCCAAGAAATTTAATAGTAAACCAAAATATACATTGTTACGAGTCAACTTTTACAATTGCGTTGTATAAAACACAAGTAGTTCAGAGACTATAAAATGATAAGAATGAATGAGGTAACAGACGTATGAATATTTTAAAGCCAATGTTCTGTTCATTGAAGGTTTCTTTTGAACCCTGTGATCTGCGTGTGTTGCTATTCAGCACAGACAAAAACAGTTCATCACTGACCGACAGTCAGTTAATCCTGCTTGTTTCATGCTCCCTCCATTCCCGGGAGCATTCAGGGAAGTGTTGCTTCTCTTGGGTAGCAGGTGTTCCCATCTGACCTTCCAGAGGTTAGTCATCTATCAGTGGGTGTCAGTCATATGAGTAAGACCCGGGTCAGCCTCTTACTGGGAGGTCACCCTGCGTACACACAGTGAAAGGAGAAGGGGGTCTAGATTAAAGAAAGAAAGATTGACCGCAGACCTTCACTCAGATACGGATCATTTTCCAATTTCTGCTGCTGACTTCTGTTGAGTTTGTGGACACATCCAGCAGCTGTGGTTTTGTTGCAGTTGTCAGTCACTCTTAATTTGGGACTATTGTGTGGAACCACTTCCTCTGCATTTGTGGAGCTTAATTGTTTCCACAACACTGTCCAAAGTCCATAATTACAGCAAGTCCTGTTTATTTAAACGCTGCTTTGTCAGTACAATTAACACACATGCCTAGATGATTATTTTTGATTGTTTGGGTTGTAGAATTGCTGCACTGGGAACTATGAGATTTAAACTTCCAAGACCCCGGCGTTGTGCTGCCTGGAAGCCACATGTGGACTAAATATAAAAACATCTCAAGCTTTATTTCATTACTTTTCTATTAAGAAAAATTCAAGTTTTTTTTTTTTACTTTTTATTTATTTAACGTGCCTTTTTCCTGGATTTGAACGTAAATATTTTTGTTTTTTTAGCAAAACAAAAAATCAAATGTATTTTCCAGCAAACCAAATGTTACGTCATTATGTCATTGGATGTTAGTTTTAAGCATAAAGCTTATTTATGTTTTATCACTTTACTCCTTGAATAGAGCTGTGTATCAAACGAATATTCTCGATACCGGTACTCATACTGATACCTTCTCTTCCGTACAATTCTTTATTTCGATACCAATTTTCTAAGATTGTGATTTTACAGTTTTGGTAAAAAAAAAAGTTTTTCCAAGGTGTTCCCTTACAGAAAAAAAGTAATAACAAATGATTTTCTAGTGTATGAGAACACTCGCTTCAAAGTAACAAATCAATCCGATGTTCATTTACTTTTTTTTCTTCAGGAAAATCCACACCTAATCAAGTTTTGATCACACATGGGTATTAAAACTTGGCACCGAAAGTTGCCAACCTGTTTTGATACTCTGTACCACCAAAGTAGGTGGGTAAGGTGTTCCTAATTCATCGTTGACATTTTAATCTTAGTACTGAAATGAAAATATGTCTCAATTGGCATTTAATCAGAAGTTAAGCAAGTTATACATCATCACATTTGCATTGGTTTTGTTTTTGTTTTTGTTAACTGTAGTAGTTTCTTCTGTTATTGTTCTACATGGTTTTCTAGTTTCACCATCACATTATACACCTCATAATATGTTTACAGAATATTTACTCTAGTAATAAGAGATTTAGATGACGTGAAGCTGGAACCAATTGCTACATGAATTTAATGTGCCTTGATGAATAGATTCTGTGTCAATATTGAATTTTTTATTTCAAAGTATCAGATAAAAAAAAAGATTTCATTTGAAGCCTGGAACAGCGTTGCAGGCTTAAATCAGAGCGTTCCTTTCAGTGATGGCAGCCAGGCTAAGTACCAGTCCAGGGCTGTCAAAACATCAGCCACATCTCTGAAATGAGCGTGACACATGCCAGCGAGTTGTTTAACACTGTGTACAAACACTACATCACGCTCCACGCAGACAGCCCTGTCAGAATCCTGCTGCACCAAACATTGAGGTAAACACAGCGCCGCTCCTCAGAGAGTTGTTGTGTGATCTATAAAGTGTGAAGACTCCTTCATTTGAGAACATATCTCAGATGGAGTTTGACAGGTTTTGAGGCACATAAAGCTAGTGCGAGCAGTGAGCTTGTGTCACCCGCTGAGGTGACTGAGAGATGAACGGAAGCACAAAATGATTCATAACTCATCTTGGTAGAGTGACATCTGGCTGTTTAGGTCGTGAAGAAATCACAATAAACCTCTTTCCTGAAAGATTGCATCTATGTTGAGGATTTAAGGAGTTAGTTCACACAAATTGAAATGTATTCACTAATTTTCTATTCACCCTCATGTCGACTAAGGGTTGGGATTATTTTCTTCTTTTTAGAGTCATAGACAAAAAAGTATGTTAATTTGAGTGAAGTATATGGAGCTCAGTTTTCTTTTTCTTCATCTTGGTCCAAAAAGACACTTGAAAACATTCAAATACTTCCCTGGTCCCTGTAACATCCACCTTGAAGCCTCGACAAGAGGAATTGTTCCGGGTAAAAAGGTATATAAGTCGATCCAGTGTAGAAAGTAGAATGTATACGCTCATACTAACCCGGAGTACTTCCTGTCGGTATCGCTTGTTATCCTTCAAACGTCTCACACAAACTAGCATAAAATATAAATAACATCATTATTTCGTAACAATTCTTCTTGTCAAAGCTTCAATACAAGATGGACATTATAGTCGAGTCTACCACCGTAGAGGTATTAAGTGTCCTTTTGGAGGAAGATGAAGACGAAGACAACTGAGCTCCAGTTGCTACTTTAAAATGAACATATACTTTTGCATATAACTCTAACGGATTACTGTGAAAATAAAGTGAAGCCTTTGACGAGAAAATGAGTGAAGTGTAATTTTGTGTGAAATATCACTTTAAGTGTGTAGGCTGCTTGTTTGAGAATAAATCAAAAGATATAACTATAAATACTGGTGTATAATGTGTCTACTCTACATAAATTACAATGGATTTTCCCATATCTTTGAATGAACCCATTGTTTAAACTGTGATGCATTTGCTCAACAACATTTGCTTATTGGTGGGTGTGTTGTAGTCGTAGATGAAAATCAAATTGAGATGGATGCTATCACCTGACAGCATGAAGGCCTGAAGCCTGGATGGTTAATGGTAATTGGCTCTTACTTGAGTTTGAACTTATTCTGTCAAGATGGTTACGATTAGATCATATGGTGTTTGCTCACCGTCTGACCACATCATCGTCACCTTTCCTGTTAAATGATCCCACAATTCCAGAGATAGAATCCATGCTGCAGGTCTTGTGGAAGACTGAGTAACATCCGTGAACAGCTGCTGGTTGGATTTAAGTCAAAGCTAAACTTTGTTTCGTGGTCCAATTAGAAGGGAACAGGTTCAGGCGGTCGGATTCAACAATAAAGATGTTGTTTATCTTGTTTGATAGCCGCATGTTTCCCCTGTGCCTTTGAGCATTACAGAAACGCAGGCTCACATCTTTGCTCTAGCTGATAGGTGCCCCCGGAGATGTTCTTTCCTTTAATCTGGAAAACACACATGCCATCCCCCCCACAACTGTGCTACTGTAATTAACAGTTATTAGTGTTCGTGCGGAGCGGCGGATAAAATGTCACAAATCATCAAGTCTCTCGGTGCTGTTGCAGCAATTAAGAGCTCCGTCGCACCTTCGCTCTCCACAGTCATTTGGTTCCTATCCAGGTTCCTCTTCAGACCTGAAGACACTAATCAAATCATTTCTGCTCCGAGACATTGTTGTCATTATTTCGAGCCCTAATGATGTGCGACTCCCAAAAGAGCGTCTCCTCCAGCCCGGAATCTTTCCGAGGAAAACATTAAGAAAGCATCACTGTTGGAATTTATTTTCTGGAAGTAGGTTTGTTTACCCCGGGCTGGCTTTTTTATATCTGTTAATAAAGACACAGTCACCAGCCTGTGTGTGTGTGTGTTTGTGTGTAGGTGTTAGAATCACATGTGTGAAAGTTGGCAAGAGATGGCTCGTCAGATTAGCCTGTTTATTGGCCGAGTTTAACTTCTCCACTCGCCAGTTTGTCATCCATCTAAATGGAAACTTAATTGCATCCGTCTGAAATAAAGACCTTGAGCCAATGCTCTTTGTTGTGGTCGGTCCTTGGCCAGGCTTTTTTCTTTTTTTCGTCCATCGTCTCTTTTGTGGCCGATGTAATCCTCAGGCCGTAAGTGCCGTTGGACCACAAGTGCCGTGAAGTGGTGCTCGACAAGAAGAAGTGCAGCCTTCAGATGTAAAAGTAGTGGCTCGAGAAGATACTCTGCTGGATTCACAGCTTCTTTCTTGAGAACTGTTGCCAAACAATTAAACAAACACTTCACAAAGCAACTTTTCTCACATTTTCCATTTAACAGATGGGTATTGGAAGGTTTGCGGATTTATTTCTTTCTTAAGGATTTCTATCCATTAACTTTTAAATATGATGAATAGTAAAGTAATTCAGTTTATACGAAACAGGAAAAGTGTAGTAAAAAGATTTATATGCAACACCCTATATAATATTTACAAATAATAATGTTTGTGAAGGTCCCGCTTTGATTGGACCTCAACTGGTTGTAGAAATCCACCCAATGAGACCAAGACTTAAAATATTTTAAACGTTAAGCCTTTGGTTAAGGTTAAAACTACTGATTAGCCTTTTCCAACAATGCTGGGTTTAATGTATAAACCAGCCCTAATGTGTGCCACAAGAGTAAAGAATGAGGATACGGCCAAGACTCTACCACTAGTAGCAAGGAGAAAGTCTTCTTCCATAATAACATGTTTCAGAATCTAGGACGTTAACCAGTGCGAGGTGTTGTAATAGTTGTTCTTGGCAATGTCTGACAAAATTGTCAAACTGTGCATGTGTATTTGTGCTCACATGGATGCGGTGAGTTCTGTAAGAATTTTGCATTCATTGAAAAGGACAAACAAATTACATTTTTTCCTACATCAGTATTTTTATTTCATTCAAAAGCAGCAGCACTTTGTTTATTTCACATATGTTTTCTATTGTGTCTTGTACAGTCGTATTGTTATTATTTAGTGGCTTCATGTACCAAATCCCTTGTTTTATTAAGTAGAAAGTAGCTGGCAATCGTAAGAATGTTGCTGA
Source organism: Callionymus lyra (assembly GCF_982586985.1). NCBI lineage: Eukaryota > Metazoa > Chordata > Actinopteri > Syngnathiformes > Callionymidae > Callionymus > Callionymus lyra. The sequence goes on from NC_141831.1 coordinate 23,860,771, forward strand.
GCTATCCAATAACAAGGATTTTGTAACTACTACACATTTTAAACATTTATTAGGGTTAATGTTTATTAATGCATGCTTAGCATCGTTGATAATTTGTTTCAGAATCTAGGACGTTAACCAGTGCGAGGTGTTGTAATAGTTGTTCTTTGCAAAGATCTTGCAGCAGCAAAGCAGAGCAGCGAACTTGTACCTAACCTGAAACAACAGCACTGCGCACCATACAAATGGTTTATTTATATGAGGGAGAAGATGCAATTTCTCAATGATCCCAGGCGAATACCAAGCAAAATTTATTTGCTGATGCATCGAGCTACTTTACGCTACGTCCACCACACATAAAGATATGACGCTATCACGTATACTATAGCTAAAGACATGCTAAAGGTGTACACAGTCAGAAAAGCTTCCTCATAGAGAATTGTCAGTTCCTTGGGCAACATTTAAAGATGGAGATCTGGAGAACATGTCAAGCATAAAGGGAGATTGTTCAGAATCAGCATTATTTGTATTGCCATTTTTCTGTGCGTTTATTGTATTGTCTATATTGTACTGTTGTTCCACTTCTAACTAGTTGTAGTATAATATACATATACAGACTAAAACTACTTAATCTATTTTTAAGCTTATGACAATGTTTGTTTTTTACTTCAGTTGTAACGTTTCTATATCCATATATCTGGTAGAAATATCGAGATATGATCCTTCAGTACTAACCTTAACCAATCCATCAACATAGTTTCCACAATTTGACGCAGATAAAGTAGAAGTCAATCCTAATTTAGCAGCAAAGTAACTCGGTACCGCGACGGATTTTGGTGAGTTCTGGGTTCTATTAATATAAATACCTCCAGCTTTGCAGTCTGTCAATCTCAGCTTGAGTTCTGGTTTCAGAGATAGCAGTACAAGAAGTAAAAGGACAAAAAGCTGAGTCTCTTGAGCTAGAGTGGTACTCGATCGACACACTCTGACAGGTAGTTTAATGAGTCCAACAGAACTGTTTTGTCCTCTTCAGTTGGATTTGGCTCAAGGGCGAAGATGGATGAGTTCATTTTCAATCTACTTTCTCCGTCTCTCTCATCAGACTATTTGTCAGAACAAGGCGAACGGTTTCATTTTCCTCTCATCACGGCCGGCGCTTGAGAACCATCAAGCTTCAAAGATACTTGATTGCATTGTCAGACTTTTGGCTGTAATGTGGTCCATGTGACAGTCTGGCCCAAATCATTTCCCCGTGCCGGATGAAGGGAGTAAAATTGGATATTAAATCTTAACATTTTTTTATTGAGATTTTCTTTTAACCATGAATGTAATCTTTAAAGCATGTGCTTAAGATTGTGCAGTCATCTGTTTAAGTCAACAAAGTCGATTTCAAATTGTTTCCACAGCTGGACGGCTAAAACAATGACCCAGAAGTTTTGGAACTCATCTGAGTAGCAAAGTTTTTGTCAGTAATTTATGCTTCGCACCAGCTGGAGGATGGACTGGGGGCAATTATCAATTAAAATAAAAACATGACTTTGAAATTTTTTCCAGAAGTACACAGTCAATATAAACAATTTTAAGATTCGCTACAGCTTTCTCTTTTTTTAACTTATGTATGCACCCTGATTATGTCTGACAAAATTGTTGTTGCAAACTGTGCATGTGTATTTGTGCTCACATGGCTGCAGTGAGTTCTGTAATAACTTTGCATTAATTAAAAAAGATAAACCATTTTTTTTCCTTGATCAGTATTGTTATTTCATTCAAAAGCAGCAACACTTTCTCTATTTCACACATGTTTTCTATTGTGTCTTGTACAGTCTTATCGTTATTATTTAGTGGCTTCATGTACCAAAATATCTTGTTTTATTAAGTAGAAAGTAGCTGGCATTTGTAAGAATGTTGCTGAACTATCCAATAACAAGGAGTTTGTAACTACTACACATTTAAAACATTTATTAGGGTTAATGTTTAATGCATGCTTACCATCGTTGATAATTTGTCTCATGTTAAATGGCCGTATTTGTCTGTTTGGGCTTTCAAAAGACCTTTTAATCATCCAGACAATAATTACCCAGATTGCCTGAGAATATAAATTTGTAAAGGAATTGTAATTGTCGCCATTTAAAAGCAGCAATTATGGACATCATTAGCATCCATCATTACCACAAAATGAATGTATGAAGCTCATTATATCTGCTCCAGTCTCCCGCTCTCGCTTCATGGACACAAATTGGAGTTCTAGCCAGTCTCTCTCTCTCTCTCTCTCTTTCTCTCTCTCCACTGGTCGGCAGCTTCCTCGTTCATCTTTGATAAGCTATGACTTCACCTGTCTTTGCTTCAATCAGTCAGGAAATAAATCTTTTCATATTGAAATAGGAGTGCTTCTCTGCTATGCTCAGATAAAAGTACCCTCGGTGCCGGATGTGGATTTATAGACTCTGGGTTGAAGGACAGTTCACTGCTCATCTACCAAAGATTCACATCTTAGCAGCAGTGAAAGTGTAAAAAGAGGAGAAGGTTATATTTAACAATCAGTGCAGATGGTGTTCTCACTTTAAAGTCAGCGGCGCTCGTCGACGAGACAGTTAATGTGTGTGTTCAACAGTAAAGACATCTCAAACGTGGATGAATTAGTAATGCTGAAAGATTCCATTTGGTCTGTCTAAATGCTCAGTGCAGCTTTCAACCTGGTTAATCTAAGGAGTCGCTCAATTTTTAATGTCCACACCAAGTGTAACCTTCACTCTAACATGCACTCTTAATCCTGGGAGTGCCAAATTGCTTTTTAATGTCCAGGAACATGATGTTTTTTGGAAGTAACTCCTGAAAAATGCATCAGCAAAATGCTGACTAAATCAGATCCAGAGCTGTTCTTCTCCTTTGCCTGGAGGAACAAAGAACGATCACAGCGAAGAAAGTGTTGAAACCAATATGTTGTTTTTACTCGTGTGTCACCTCAGGGGTCTGGAGAGCACAACACACTCGAGTGAATCATTGTGAGTCTGTCTGTAGATGCATGCATATCAGCAGCAGACAGTGTTTGTGTGTGTGCATGCATTCATGTGTGCAGCAGCATTAATCCATGTGTGGTAGTTCTGGGAGTTGCAGGTGTATTTGGATCTGTGAACTTTTCAGTTAATCTTAACCTTTATCAACAGAACCAACCATTTAACAACTTATTCTCTGTTTTAAGATGTTAAAATGACTCTTGTGAGTCACTTGTAAAACAAAAGCAGTACGTTTTATGGCGGGTAAATATTGTCGTAAAATTTATTTTCTTTCTTTTGTTTCAAACCCATAAATTCAAGGTTGTAAATCTGCTGTTGAGTGTTTTCGATTTGTAAGTAAATGTCTACAGATTTGATTGAAAGGGAAAAACAAGGCTGACTTTGAAAGAAAGTCTAGCAGAACCAAGGCTTTCAGACACAAACTGAGGATGTTAGCTTCCTGAAATTAAAGTTAAGGTGAATCAAAGCAGAATATCTACTTTAAAAGTTCCAGAAGCAATTCATTCTGTTGTTTAAACTAAATTGATTAAACTCATAATTCAGTGTGATGTATTCTTATAAATGCATGACAACCAGTACAGACTTTGACACAGTTTAAACATTTGACAAATGTAGGTAAGGTAAAAAGAAAAGGGTAAAGGAAAACAGGTCCCGGCAAATCACAGGAGCAACAATGGCGAGGAAAACTGCCTTCTGAGGCAGAAACCTCAAATAGAACCAGACCGTGTGAACCCGGTCTTCTGCTGCAGCCACCTGGGATTTATCATCTTTATAAAGACATTGACAGTTTACCCATGCTTGAAAATTGATTTAGGGCTGTTTTATTGAATCAACATTCTCATTGAATTCTCCAGCATTTTTTGATTAAATGATTTTATTATAACAATTCCCCCCTTGAAATGCCTTCTATAATGCCTGCCTTATCTGGCTGCTACAAAAACACTGTTTCCTAAGGTGACATTACAGACATCAAATTTTTTGCCGGAGTCAAGTTCCCAAACAGTTAAAATCAAAAGAGATATTGAACTGACTGTTATACTTGCTAGCTGGGCCTGTTGATAGCAATGCTAGCTCCTGTCATTCTTAACAAATATTTCTAAACCAGTAACATTTCAAAATGACCTCCTGCCTTTTCTTGGTACATTGAGAAAGTGCTAACGTAATATAGTATATAGTAAGTAGTGCATTGTTTTCATCCTATCACTGTCTCAGGAAAATCTAGATATTGTTCTGCCTTGACTTTAACAAACAAAATGTAACTTTCATTATTTATTGTCGACTGAGATATAACCCCCACACTCAGAGTTACCCAGCCTAATAGCAACAATAGCATCTTGAATACATGTTCTTCATGAACAGTAAAAGCAACACTTTTTGTTTTTCATAGTTGCTCAGGAGAGTTCTAAGTGTGTATGTGTGTGGTGCGTTTCTATTTTCATCTTGTTGCATGGAATGGGGTCAAATTGTTGCAGCTCTCCCTGTACTAGCAGCCTGTTCACGCTGCCAAGGCAAATCCTCTTTAAGACTGTGTCTGTGTTTTTACATGCGTGTGTTGAGTGTGCGCCCGGATCATCTGGTAGAAGCCCGATGTTGGTAAACTCTGCGTGGTAAGCCCAGGCTGAGTCGGGCACTACAGTGGGGCTTAGCACCGCCGCTTTACTAGGTGGCCTTGAGAATTAATGGCACTTAATGTGTCTCCATCACACAAGATCTGAGCCTGTATTTTCACACAAACTCAGCCTATTAGGCTGACTTAAGTTGGAAAAAAACAATAATATGAGCACAAACTAGATCCTGTCACAGGGTAGCCCCCACGGAGAACACTCTCCAAGTGTGAGTCTGGTCCATGTTGAAGGTGCTGCTCTCAGGCCCGCCGCCACACAAAGTGCACATTTAGGTCCTTAAAGCCTTATGGCGGCGCCGAGTTTGTGGAGGGAAGCTTGGAATGTATCCCGAGGCAGATGAGGTGGACTCTCAAAGACATCTCTATTACCAGAAGACAAACACAGCCTTATTTCCTGATCACCAACCCTCATTTGTGGACCGCTGCCCTGCACCGTGTCCACACACGCCCGCGTGGAAATCTACTGACCTCCACTGTGGCCTCATGTTTGGAAACACTCAGAAGCTGCTGATCTGATAACCGGGTTAGCCTCCATCCTGAGAGGAGTCAGGAGTGCTTTTAATTAATCCATCTGTATACCGTTGTAAGGCAAGAATAATATACAGAAATATATTCTTTAATTTAATTCTTTATATTCTTTAATATATTCTTCACAACAAGGCTACAAAATGTTAAAGTTGCGAAATGTTTAACTCTTTCATAAAGTTGCATAATTACAAAAATCAATAAATTGTAAAATAACTCAATTTCAATTTTACAAAATTCCAAAGCTACAAAATAATAAAATGGTAAAGTAACAAAATTAAAACGTTACAAAGTAATGAAATAAAAAAGGCAATGTAACAAAGCAAATAAAATGATGACTAACAATGTTATTCTGGCTCATGCAGCATCAATATATTGTGTGATGTTGATTCACCTGCAAAATCCAGCGTTGAACTATTGGGGCATTCGCCCAGAAAGCTATGACGCCTTGTCAGATGAACATCTCCCAAAACCTGAGAAGAACCCTCAGGTCAGTCAACAGTGTTTGTTGTGGGCGATCATCCTCTGATCTGGAGAAGTTGTCGCGATGATTGTCAGCCCCGATGATAACACCGCGTTCTAATCATCGTACACATCATGTTGGGGCTTCGACACACTTGTGCTTATCTGTAATTGTTGGAATTGTTACCAGCGTTTAATGAGATCTTCTTGACGATATGTCCAAATCTCCAGAAGGTTTGAAGTATGTGCAAGATCGGGACATTAGATTGACGTTAATGAAAGGCACAAGCCAGAAGAGTAAATGTGATTAAAGAGGCTGGAGATGAAGGGGTCATGAAATATTTATGCATACAGCGCTTCAAAGAAGAGGCCTCCCATGCTTGTCAACAAACCCCCCGCACTACTTTCATGGCCCCCGGCTTCGGCCTGTACTACCCCTATATACAGGTCACTTTGTGCGACTAGAAGCCAAAAAAAGAAGGTACAGATGGATGACATTGTTCCGGATTCACAAACCTTTGATCTTCAGCTGTGTGTAGAGCACAGGAAGTAGATAGGAGTATATTTCAAAATAAGATAGGATGCTAATATTACACCTTGCAAAGAATTGCAGACCATCACCGACAAAAATCGACCAACCCAAAATGTCCCAGGTCTGACTCTCTCAGCCATTAAAAACTTGCTCAAAGACTTAGCGAACGTCAATGATTATAGAAACCAGACTGTTGTTGGATGATGACTATGATGTTCACCTGCTCCAAGGTAACTCATCATTCGGTCTGTGTTGCAACATTGACATGCCGTCCCAGTCATGGCTCTTCAGCGGTTCCCGCCCTGTGAACGGGAATTGTTAATTCCCTTGAGAGTTTGATTTTACATTAATCCGACTTCAACACTACCCAGGATCAGTGCTAGATCCCCCCAGCTCACACCCCTCGCTCCGCGTGAAGAAGAAAAGATTATTTTGAGGTTCTCTGGTGAAAAGAAGCAGTCTTTTAACTCTTCAAGAGAGAGCACCGACCCACAGAGCAACTGCTGAGCTCAAAGAAGTTGAAGAAACTCTGGGGTTATTCGGCTGGGCTTTCTTCAAACATGGCTGTTCTTGTGACAAACCCAGAGGTTCAAGCTCCTCCTTTGTGGAGCTCTCACAGCCCCCAGCAAAGATTACACAGTGGAAAAAAAAACAATCTTATTTAGTCAAAGAGAAGCCCCTTCAATGACCAGCATGTGAGCCAGAAAAGAGGCAGATTAAAATGGAATGTTAAAAAATGGAAGACAGGGACCTCCCTGCTGTCTGTCACCCTGCTGGCTTTTGATGTCCGTGGCTCTTGTTTTGTCCCCCTTGAGAGCCTATCATCAGACCCCCACTCTGAAGCTGCTGAGTGCACTGAGAGCCTCGGAGAGCTTGTTTGAGAGGAGTGATGGGGGTGCGGGGGGGAGAGGGGGATGACTAGGACTGTCTCTTATGATGCCTGACAGAATGGTCTTGACAAAGCGTTCCAGAGGCCTAATCCTTCTGAGCGTACTGCTCCAGCAGCGTGGATTGCTCGGGGGGGTCTGCGAAGGGTCAGACAGGTTTTAATACAACTGATTTCCTCAGTGCTTTCCTGTAGTCTTTCCTTTTAGGGAGACCCAGCAGGCTGTTTTTCTCCCCGCCTATCCTCCCTGCTACCTCCCTGTTTGGCTGCTTCTCCGTCTCGACGCTCCCTCTTGTTTCCTCCTGTTCTGTTTTCTTCGTCAGCTTCTCTTCCTTTATCTCCCGACTCCCCTCGTCTCTTTTCTCCCCTCCGCGCCGCCGCGTGAAAAGAAACAAAAAGGAAAAATATTATCCCTGCCGGCACAGTTGCTCTCGGTTAGTATTAAGTCTGGGCCTCATGGGGGGGTTCTAACACCACCATTCTGTCGTGGTAGACGTCTGCCGGGTCTCTGGAAATATAAAGACATGCAGATTAGCTGGAGGAATTAAATCGGCGCGTTTGCCATGCAGGGAGTTACTCTCATCAGATAAGGTCTGAAATGTGAATTAGAAACTGCAGTCAGTTTGTAAAAGCTTCAAATCATTTCTTTCTTTCTGGAAATTGACTTGATGACATTCCTAATATGAAGCTCCACAGTTAACGCTAGGTTATGTGTCTATCTGTGTTTGTGCTCCGCTTTCCTCCCACCTGTAAAAAAAACTCTTGTTTAATGGTTAAGGTTTTTTATTCGTGAAGTTAAAAGATGTTTCTCTTGAAATGATTTCCTGAAATAACTTTAATCAGATTTTCAGGAATGTTGATAGCAAATCAGGGAGCAGATGAGTCAATTTTAGCAGTGTTCCGGAATACCATCTGGATCCAGTAGGTTAGGAATTTTCACTGTTGTCGTGCCCAAACTCAGGCTTCACCATCTTTCTTGCTTGGTTTCGACTGGCTTATGAATTCCAGACTACTTTCCCAATTAGTGCGTTTGGATTTGACTCTTGTCTAGTCTATCTTTCTTTCGGGTGAGAGGCAGGGGACACCCTGGACAGGACGCCAGTCTGTCGCAGGGCACACAAAAACATAAAAACATCCACACACACACACTCATACCTACAGACAAGTTCCCAAATCTACCTCTGTATGTTTTTGGTAGGAGGAAACCGGAGTGCCTGGAGTAAATCCACCCAACAAAGGGGGGCACATACAAACCTCACACTGAAGGCCAAAATTCAGCTTCCTCCCTACCTGAAAGCAAACCGGCAACCTTATTGCTGTGATGCAATGGCGCCCCATCTATGATATTGAACATAGTAAAACAGGTTTGGATAGAACAAATATATGGCAAACAATGGTCTGGAAATCCTTATATAAGTGGGAATGAGCAGCTCAGCAGTGTTAGTTAGTAGTAAATATTATGATGGTGATAATTCACTCTGGGATTACAACGTAAACATGGAGTGACTGGGGCATTGTGGACGACATCGTGGCGGACAAGAGAGTAATTTGCCTCGCATCTGGGAATCGGTCATTATACTGTCACCCAAATGAATATGTTGTTGATAAATCACGTCTGACGTGGATCACATGTAATTTGAGGTGGACAATTTGCACGCCGCTTTCTGCTCGCGAGGGCCAGAGTTGATTGACCGCTCTGAAATTATCTCCGACGTCGCAGCCCACAGCCCGCATTCCAAGTCGATGTCTGTAATTTTGGCAAAGGGTTCTTCCATTTCTCCAGCGATTTGGGAGAGTGCGCGTAAAGGGTGGGGGAGTGCAGGCAAACCATTTAAGGAAGGTTAAACCAATTTTCTTGTCTGTATTCTTTTCCGAAGCCACTCCTGTGGCAGCAGCATTACAATGATGACCCGCGAATCAGGTTTACTCTTGCTGACATCCTGGTTCTTTCTGTGCCCACAATGTCAACTGGATCTGATTATTGCCTACTAGATCCAGATAATGTCTGCCATTGATCAGGCCATTTATCTTGAACTCACACAGCTCTGGCTGGCTTTCAAAGACCGCCAGCAGATAAGCAGATAACATAGTCTCTACAGGCTTTTAACAACCGGAATACTATTTCACCGCTTCCTCGGCTGACATACGAGTTGAGTTTCATATCTCTGCTCTCAGCGAGCTTTAGTCGAACACAAAGGATTTGCTTTTAGAGGAATCATCCTCTGATATCGGATACATTTTCATCCGTGTCCATCAATCTACCAAACCATTCCCAGAATGCCAATCATGTTCCGAACGCTGTTTATGTACATTTGTTTAGAAATGCATGACAAAGCCAACTCTTAATCTCTCATATCCTCTGCCAGTGCATTGATGTAGACAATACACTCGTTTTTTCCAAAGGTTTTTTTTTCTCCTATTTTGGCAAGAGATTGTGTCCCACTTTAGTTTTTTTTTAATGATGTGCCTGTATTAAAGTGTGTGTGTGTGTTTGCAAGTGCTGCTGTGTATCCCTCCCACATTAATAATGGCAATGAGTGACACATTAATTTATGTCTGGCTTCCTGTCTGAGGAATTGAGAAGAAAGGGCCTGTCAGTGCTGCTTGTCGGGAGGAGTACAGATTAGAGCTATTCGTCATTGACAACCCTGAGCAGGCGTTGGGAGATAAGGTGGAATGGAATGACTGTGAGGATAAGAAATAGAGCGGAAAGCTTATATAGTGTACGTTCACGTTCATCTTGTTATAGGGAATATTCAAATAACAAAGTCATTTCCATTTCTGTGCAGCGTTGGGAGGATGTTGTGGGATAATCCTGTTTTTCCTAAATATGTAGTACGCACACAGTTAATGAGTAGTTTGACCGTCACATTTTGTCAGTCGTCAGAATATAATAGACTCTGTCCTGCGACATTCCATAAAAATTGAAACGTTCCCATCTCGGGTTTCTACAGCAACAAATGTGAACCACAACTATCCTGACTCACTCACGTGTTTCATAATAAGTGTTTCTCTCCAAGATGCTGTCAGTCCCTCATCAAGACCACGTTTTGAAGTTATTTCTTCATAACGTTGAGCCCGTCTGTTCAATCTCTGCAAACGAGAGGTTACGAGAGTGGATTACACAGCAAGTCCCTCAAGTCCATCAATGTTTGACCAATCACAGCGGAGTGGGTGTGCTTATCGTTAACAAAGGATTTTGTACAAACAGACACATAGTGCTGTATAATATTTACAATATTCTAAAATAGACAATCCCAAGAGTTAATAAATTCAAGAGGCACTAAAATCAACACATTAGTTCCCTTTAAATAATTTTGACCATCCGCCCTCAACCTTTATTCAGCCTTAAATTACATTGGTTGTCTTCCCATTGACCTTGGTAAGCTTATGGAATGTGGGCTATGTATTTGCAATTACACAATATCAAAAGAGCAGCAAGCTTCAAGAAGATATGTAATTGGTTAGAATTACAATAATAGAAGGCCATGCGTTTTCGAACCCATTAAACAAATTAAATTAGATTTCCAATGTCATCAAAAGTGGATGACTTACATACAGAACACTGTCTTTTATGTTGTTGTTGCAACATTTTGTCCTTTTTAAAAAAGACCTCAAATGACAGTTAACAGTAATTAAAAATAACATTTTATCCATGTGTAAAGTCCCAAGGCCACATTGCGCTTACTAGTGTGTTGGCCCGTAAGAACTTTTTATTGTACTTCTGAGCCAAGAGTTATAGAACACAGCAACATCTACTGGCAACTTTTGCATGATACATCATAAACTTAATAATGAAACTGATCAACTGTTTCGTGAAACCTCATCAACTGTTTCACAAAACCTCATCAACTATTGGATGATACCTCACAACTTTATAATGAAACTTCATCCACTGTTTCACGAAACCTCATAAATTGTTTCACGAAACCTCATCAACTATTTTACAAAACCTCATAAACTGTTTCATGAAACCTCATCAACTCTTTTGTGAAATCCCACAAACCCAAAACAGTCTTCTCGGATGAATAAGTGAAGAAAGTGGATGTATATTTATGCGTGCGAGAGAGAATCTCTGTTTCAGTGATGAGTTCACGAGTCAGTCATAGAACACAGTTTATATATTTTGACAAGGAACAAAGAAATCCTTTATGCTAACATTAGACTACATTGATTTACATAGATCACATATTGTTTTCTAAAGAGGTTTTTTTTTGTTCCTCCATCAATTTAAACATTTACAGTTTGACTGAATTAGAGGGTTGTCACTTACTGTTATTATCTCCTAAAATACAGCCTTAACAGAATTCGTTCATGGTCTATGCTGTGACTACTATCATCTTCAGTAGAGCTCGGAGGTTATTTGATCCTTCATCGGTGTCATCAGGAGGTGAAATGGTCTGAAGTAGCACCTGAAATAACTGCTGCTCACATGAGATGGAACTCTGTTCAGCGTCATTGAAATGGTTCACTTTCCATTTCCTGCCCTCCACGTCCAAGTGCAGGCGAAGCCCCCAGTCAAAGCGCAGACATAATAAGAGCTTTTAACATATTGCATGGACGGCACTCGTGTTTCATTTATCAATGATAATGAGAACGAGGCGAGATTTGGCGTAATGGCAGGAAGGCTCATACAGTCGAGCCTGTCCCTCGTGATTGTAATCTAGGAGAGAGTTCCTGTAAAATTAAACCCTGCTTGTGTTTCCAGGGGAAGAAAACTTCCATCTGGTTCCTTTGAAGTGCCGAATCAGCGTCCAAAAAAAGGAATAAAAGATGACAAAATGTCAGTGTGAAGCTGATGGTCTATAGACAGAATTACGTGCCCAGACAGCAATTACTGAGAAGCGCAGCGTACATCCAGACGGCGTGTTTGATCTCAGAGCTTTATCCTCTCGAACACATGATGTTTTTATCCATGTGAAACTGTGCGCCGCTCATGTTCCATTGTGCGTTCTCGTCTCTCTCACTTCTAGAAATAATAAAACGTGAAAAGGCTGTTGTGCTGTAATCAAAGACTTGCGGTTCTTTTCCAAATCTTATAATAACCATTTAAAATGAGGAACAGCAGTTCTGCAGAGCTGCTCCGCCACAGCCTGGCAGCCATTTTCTGGCGGTGGTATAAATATGTACCTTCAAGCCAGCCGTGTCATGCAATTGAAACCATACCAAGATAAGCTCTTGACGTCCCTGAGCTTGATGATGTAATCACTTGTAGTGATTTATTGCTTCTCTTCAAGCTCTACTGCTTCTTAGAAGAATGATCGCGCTTATCAAAGATGTTTTCCTCAGCCTCCAAAACAAGAACAATGACTTCATCTAAGCAACACGAGAAAGCAAAAGAAAAATGTCTCGACTGTTATTTCCTCCAAGTGAGTTAAGTTGATTTGTGTAGCACACTTTGTAGTGAAGCAGTCAATAAGTGCTACACAATTATGCATCCGCCCAAGAACAACACAATAAAGACTTAATTTGCGCTCTGATTTACTGCACTGGGAAATAAGTATTGACAATAATGAACAAGGAAGGCAAAAAAGAAGTTTAGCCCACAGGAAGTAAAACAAATATTAGACTCTTAAGTATATGTCCCCCTAAATGTCCTTCAATGGTGTACTTCAAAACAGTACTACACAAGTTGGTACAATTAAAGCTACATTTATTTGTACAAATATAATGATAATAAGAAAATAGTTCATAAGAGTTTAATTTAAGAGATGATATCCAGACATTCTCTGTGTTTTTTCATAAAAATCACTCAAGTTCGTAACTCAATAGCTACGACGAAGTCTCTTTTATTTACTGTTTTATTCAACAAGAGAATGTTAACACAGAACAAAACTTATATCTCACATAAGCTTTTGTGAGTCCAATGAAAACACCACAAAACAAAGTGTCGAAGCTATTTCCTTTTCTGTCTCTGGGCCGAATTTCTAAATGTTGTGTTGAACTGAGTGAAGATATAGGTGCTTTATATTTGGAACTTCTGTAAGATGTAACTCTTGGTAAGATGTCGCTGTTCACATTTCACCTTGCTTGTTGTAACATAATCAAATGTCGCCTTATTTGAAATTGTTTGTACACCCTTTTGTAAACATTCAATGATTTTATTCGTCACATGACACATACTATAGTTACAAATTAATTGATAATCATTTCTACATGACTGTAATAGACACATTCAGACAACGGTTGAAATGTCAAAAAATCATCAAAAGATTATTTAAGAATACATAAATAACAAAACAAATTTCCAGTTGTTCACACATCCATTTTAACTTGTTTCTGTAGTTGCCACTGACAGAAAGTAAGTTCCTGGGAAGTTGTTTTGTCTGGTAGTATTGACATCTTCATGGACTAGTGTTGAGGCTCTTGCTGTGATTGGATTACAGACTTACATCAGGTGAGATCCTCGCGGGTGCAGGATAGAAACGCAGTATTGAGCGCTTATCTCGGTTTGCTAACTCATCAATCATGAATGGAATCACAGTTTCAACTGATCAGACTGTTGAGGCATCATTTATGTGGCTCCTGTGTTTGAGTTGTGTTGACAGCATAATTGACAGCTGCAGATTTAGTGACGTGCGAGATGCTAAGATGCCGACATACAAGCGTGGACACTTTTCTTTATTGAGTTGTGATCTACAGCATTTATAGTTTGATTAAGAAGATGCTGGACCTATAGAGTCTGACAGACAAACCCAAGGTTTGATCTAATTTGTCACTGACTTATTTCTTTCAAGCTGCTGTCTGAGGCCCCGCAGCTCCCACTCACCCACTGGAGCTCACGCCAAGATAGTTTTATGTCCACTTGGACGATAACTTTGAGTGTATCTGACCCACAAATAAGTACTTCCTTGACGCTGATCTAAAATGATTCGTTTTGCTGCTGGTACTTTTTCCCATGACTCCATGTTGGCGAGGTCAGTTTCAGCCGACTGACCCTCGCTCGCTCTGTCACAGCACGGCGGATTATAATCTGGCTTCTAAACTCTGTTGTCTGCTGTGTGGATGCTTAAACTGAGCTGGCACCGAGAGCTTTGCGGCGTCACCCTTTTGTACCTTCGCTGACCTCCCCGCCACCGAGTTAATGCTCGTTAGTCAATTTGAAAGCATTTGCACTTTTAAGAGGATTTTCCGGGAACGCCCGGTGTTGCGTCAGGATTCACCCGCTCGCAGCCAGAACTTTGTAAAACCATTTAAAGAGCATCATGAAGGAGGTCTTGGAGAAAATCTTATATTTATGTTCTAGTTGTGTCCTCAGAATATTTAATTTAATTTTTTTAACTCTTTAATGCCAGGCTTAAAATAACCTGCATCCACTTCTTGTTTATCGTGATTATGCTGTTTAATTTTTAAAGCAGGAATATGTAGGATTTAAATTGTTGTTTATGGCTCCCCTAGTGTCAGAAGAGTGTAACTGCAATGTTGTGGAAGCTCTGTTGCCACATACAGCATGTATATTTTTACCAAAGAGTCATGACTTTTTACTTAAAATAATTAGGATTAAAATTTAAACATAATGCTACTTTAGCATTGGTTCATTTATTTGGCTATCTTTGATTCAAAAATGCAAAACGGCAAAAACATAATAGGTTATTTACAAAAATATGTCCGTAATTTAAAAATGAAACGCTAGTTTTTTTTTATTAGTTGGTTCTTGGCGCCCGAGTCAATTCACATTTTTGTTTTTTGCAAGTAAAAGTCGAATAACTGCTGTGTACACAAACCATTATAGGCTCATAGCCGAGGCTTAAGATCAGAGATAAAGGCAGCTTAAGTCATTAACCAATCATTAAGGATTTAGTGCTGATGTTATGTGCAAAATAATGATTATTATACTTAACTGTTATTAACCCTGATCAATCTTATTTCTGTGCCTAAAAATAAGTATTAATGTAGAGAGTATACCAGCAATGGTCCTGGTATATTCCTGCTATATCAGATTCAGTATATTTGAAGTTCTGAATATTGTTTTAATTATAATTTAGTGTCCAATAAACCATGCCTGAGGTGTGCAGGTGTCGGACTACTTCAACTGTTCTGGTCCGGAGGGGTCAGGAATCCGACAGGGTGGGCCTGGAGAAAGCTCCCAGCTCCAATTGAAGGCTGAATGACCTAAAGTGCTTTTTATATTAGCGGCTGACCTCCCTGCAGGCCAGTGGAGTGGGAGTAGATCCAAATGGAAAGAGCGCCTGTGGGCTGGAGGGAGACACGCTGCTTATAAAGGAGCGTTTTTGTTTTTACATCTTCTCTGGGCAGCAGAGGATTCATGTTAGTCTGACATCAGGTCCGCACAAGAGAGACGAACCTGCGTCAAAATCTGCGCCAAAATATGCGCGCTTTCTTTGTGCGCATTTTTGACAGCCCCACCGCGCCAATCTTTTTTTTCGCGTTCGGAAGCAAGATAACACAGGTCCTTTGAGGACTGGGGTTGGATCGAGTCCGCCTGGAAACCAGGAAGTGGGTGGACCCCACGCTTGGAGCAGCAGCAGCCGCGCTCAGACGCGCAGTCTCTGGATGAATGGCAGTCTGTCTGCGGCACGGGAGCGCACGGGGACAGCTTCTGCGGTGCCGATGACATCCGAGCCGTCTCTGCGAGCTCTGCAGCCGAACCCACAGTGGACATATATGCTGTGATATTTTTCACCCTTTTTCACTGTTTTTTTTTTTTTTGCTGCGTCTCTCTGGCGCTTTGTTGGATTTCTGTGAACGCACCGGTTGGATGTTTCCGACAGGAGAATAATCCTCGACACCACCTGGATCCTCTCAGTCTTTACAGTCTGTCTTTGTCCACGCGGAGCTCCGTGCGTGGTCGTGGATTCTTTCTTGGAAAGGATTCTTCTTCTTCTTCCCTCCGCATGGCTGTTCTCCTTCCACACGGAGTGGACGTCGCTTCTTCTTTATCTTTGGATTATTTTTTGGAGAAAGCAGCATGTGAAACCATGTTTATTAAACATCTAATATAATCCACGGTAAACCTTTGACGCATGGCAGGTATGGACAACATTTCTGCGCGTTTTTTTTGGTGTTTGGTGATGCTGAAGGTCTCATTGTTGACATTCTGACAAAACAGGTTTTATGTATTATCTTGCTTTTATTCATCCGTAAAGTCCGCCATAGACTCATATCTAAACTGACATCCTTGTTTTGTGGATTTATTGAAATGGAAATTCAATAAGTAACACTATATACTTTTAATAGACATTATATTTATTTATATTTGCGTCTCAGTTTGTTTCATAAAACACTTCCATGTTCTGTCTTCATTTACATGCATATGAATGTGTCTTATTTCAGAAATATGAGAGCAGATTTTATTCTGAAGCGAAGAAGCTTGCTAGTGTTGCTGAACGGAAAGAAAATGTCATGAACCAACAGTGCCATCAAGCGGGCTGCTGCGTCACACTGTTGTTTCTGACTTCAACCATTTGTGGAGAGGAATACTAGAATGCAAAAATTGCTGTTTACCTTTTACTATATCCATTCTATCGGAGTAGACACAGTAAAATAGATATACTGACTTTATGTTTCTTCTGTTTTCAAGGTCTCTGATGCTGGCTCGGAAAAATTCTTCAGCACTACTGCATCTAAAGGTAAAATCCATTTTTATATTGTTGTGCAGTGCAAGGCGTTATTGTTTAAATGTGGCTGGGTTGTATGTTTGTTGTACCAAGTGTAAGAGCATGCTTCACATGCTTCACATGCTTCACATGCTCCACGCATCATTTAGCATCACTGGTGTGTTGTTGAAGTCAAACCAGGAATTGGACCGCACTTCCAGCAGGGAGGATGCGTGACTCCTGCAGGGATGGAGTGAGGGCCGGAGAGGCATCTGTTTATGGCCCCAGTGTGCTTACACCACATGTGACCTCATTATCAAGTCACTAATTTGCTGTTAAAAGCAGATCCATTTTCTCCAGCTCAGGGATAATGGAGGTGCTCTGCGTGAAAGGACATTCCTGTGTAATGGGGGGAGTTACCAGGCAGGGAAGGACCGCGGGTTACGACCCCATCAGGGCCGTGGCAGCAACTGGGCCGACTGATGGTGGGCTATATGGCCGCGTGTTGCCCCCTCCGCTTTCCTACTCGTTTCCCTGACACTTTCTTCTTTGTGGACGCTCGAACACATTCCCCACATTCTGCCCTTATATTCCTCTGAGGCTTGATTTGTGGTGTCCATTGGGGCTGCTCAAAGGACATGCTTGACAGGGAGGTTCCCTTTTAAAAGTGCTCCTCTGTGGACTGATTTGGTTCCCTTGAAAGGATTAAGGCCCCCTTTGTGCAGCCTAAATCAACAGTGATCCGCCCTCTCTCCCCTTCAATGAAAGGACCCGACTGGGGGAAACAGTACACAAAATCTCGGCATCATGATCGTCCACTTTCTTGGCCCCCCATTTCCATTCAAATAACTCTTTTTAGGGCCACCGCCGGCTCCTCCTCCTCCGCTGCCAGGGGGATCCAGGTGCAGGAGGACCACTGGTATGCTCATGGTGGTGGGATTAAAAGAGTCGGGAGAGTTTTTGTTGTTGTGGATTAACAGTTTCTCTAATGCAAAAGAATCCTGGGGCATTTGTAAAATAAATAGCGAGAGCGGCTTGTTATTCAGATCATTGTTTGTCGAGCAGCAGGTGCGTTGTCTTTGTTTAGCTTCCCGTTGATAAGTGTGGAGTGAATGTTGTGCAGAGAAGGTACTTAAACAATTCATTAAATATACAAAATATATATATAACGTTTAGAAAGTAGCTGTATTTAGGCTTGTTTACAATCATTAATGCTTTAAACTTGGCAATCTATCTAAATCTAGCTAGCTCACTAACAAGATAACCTGAGTCACCAGGGTTTGAAATGCTATAACCCTGAATATCATAGGAAAACCTCAACAAAAAGGAATGTAGAATAAAATAGTAAATACTGTAGTTGTTAAGGATATTAAAAAGTGTATTAATGACATATAGTTATATTTTTGAAAGCCTAAATTGTGGTTCGCTCTTATAATATTAATGTTAAATACATTTTATTTAAATATAGGGTATTAAATAAATCTTCAAAAAGGATTAAAATGTTTCAATTTGAGCAAAAATTTTACTTTTCTTGTTATCATAGTTCTGCCTCAGGGCTACACCTTGTGCAGTAACTTCTCATCTTCATACGGCTCAGAACCAAACCAGTGTACCTCAGCCTCCACTTTGACACAGAGAGGCCTTCAAGTTTGGTCTAATTGCTTCTCCAATTTATCCAAAATTCATCCATTGACAAGAACCCTGATTGACAGCCTCCTCACACACGCTTGTGTGACTCATGGTTGAAAACCCGTTTCTGTGCTCAATGATGTTCCTGGAATAATGATTTCTCAGCCCAAGATTCAAGGGAAACATTGTAATTCCTCTGCCGGTGTGCAGTAATGACTGGCTGGCTTAGTTTCTCTGCAGCTAGTCTGAGCCCAGGGCAAACATCTGCTCTCTTTGAAGGCTCGCTTCTTGCTCCTCATCTTTTAATCTCACTGCTTTCTCACCTACTCAATAACAACTGTGTATTTTCATGCAGCCTCAAAAGCCGGTGTTTTTTTTTTGTGTTCTTCTTTTCGCCTGTGGCTCCGAGCGCACTGCAAAGAGAAAATCCCACTGATGAGTGCGAGCCGGTTTCGGGACGTTGATCTGTTTTGTTGTTTCCCCCTCGTGCTCATGTCGGCTTCGCCCCGCTCACCCCGAGGCTGTCGGTGTCAACCCCTTGCATAGTTGTCTAATGTGGAGCTCAGCGTCGCCTCTCTCCTCCGGCTTCTCGCTGGATTCTCGTGGAATGGATTTCATTAACTAAGAGTCATTAAATGTTGGCTGTAATTAGCATCGCTGCGAGTGTAGCTGCAGGTGACAGCCGGCTAACCAGACTCATTTAGCTCAGCGGGAGGAAAGCACCAGCCAACAATGGCTTTTCAGATGTGGACTGCAGTTGATGCTTCAAGTTTTGTCTGAGAGAAGTGATGACTATGATGTCACTCTAGGACTACGATGAATGAAGTATCCTGTGAGTCATTTGAAAACACAGTTAAAAGGCCAGGAACCAGTTTAACTGTCTTACACTTAAATTAGTGAGATACTTAGCTTTACTCTTTTTGATAGTTTCATGCTTGACTCTTTATACAATTATCACCTTGTTATTTTTTTTAATGCAGGTGAAAAGTTAAATTACAGTTACAAAATTGACTGACATTGTGTGGGGTACTTTTCAAAGTATGTTTTTTTTCTAATATTATATTCCAATATGTTTTAAATCAGGTGATCACTTGAGTTCATGTCACGTGTTGACATGTGTTGTTTTGTTATAGCCTTTGATTTTACTCTGTTGAAATATCAATGTAAAAGTACAGTATAAGTTCAAATATATACTGTATCACGTTTATTCGTGTTTATCTTTCATTTTTAAATTTTAAAGACTTTAATTAAATTGTAGCTTATAGTTGTGTCATGTGACTTTTTAACACGTTGTTTTCAATAGCTTTAGATGGTTAGTAATTGGTGGCAGCATAATGTTTATGGATTTTTGTCACATAGTTATTATCAAAACTTTTTGAATACATTTAAAACTGGAGAAAATCGTACTTAGATACATTTACTGCTTTTATCTTTTGCTACCTTATGTTAGAACTACTTACTGTTACATTTAAAAATTGGCATAATCGTGTATATTATTAATTAGTAAGAATATAAGAAACATCAAATCAATTTTTGTTAATCTGGCATTTGAAGACACAAGGACTCTACAGCCTACTTAAGTCTACTAAAAATGACAAAAACATTCACGCAACCAGATGGAATACATACAATTGATGCAACAAAAGATTCCTTTTTCTATTAGTGCAAGTAAAAAAAAACTTGAAAATCTAATTATTTCACAATAAAAACTTCTTCAAAATCTGTTAATTGATAAAAAGTTGTCTGTCTACTCTGACAAGTTGTGGGTTTTGAAACGGAAGCGTCTGATGGTGAGTGATCGCCTTCATGGTCTCCTGCAGCGTCGACGTGTGACACTGTAATGCATGCGGGTGAATTGGAGGACACGCGGCAGTGAATCTCCCTCCTGAGCACAACACTGACTCCACCACGCTTTACTGCTGCTAATGTGAAAATGAAGCGGCGCTACAGCGGGGCCCGGGGCCGGTGCCAGCGTGAAGAGTGCTGCCGGTGAAGTGTGTCGGGCTTGACTGCGCCTGTCATCATGGGAGAGAGTAATGTGCGATGTGGAAGGTGTAATTTGCAGCGCTGATGGCATTGTTTAAAAAAATGGCAGAGAGGGAACAGCGGAGGTGAACTTTCATGGCAGATATCGGAGCTGAAGAGCTCCCCGGATCGTCGTAGAGGGCTCTGCTGGCAGCCAAATTGCCTGTGAGCGTATTACTGGTGTGTGGGAGTGCGCTGATGGCTTGTTTTTCTCCCTCCATCTCATTCTGCGGGACCGCTGATAGAGCCGTGCGAGCTCTCAGGCGGTGGGCCGCCACCTGCTCTAATCTCAAGTGATGTAGAGAGCAACAATCTCGCCACCAATCACCCGGGCGGCTCCGTAACTCATTGAGCCGGCTGGCAAAGACACGACCGGCCTCTCGTGGCTGCAGTGTTGGTTTACCGTCTCGGGCTCCCCTGCGCTGCCCTCGCGCCGACCTCTGCCGTCTGTGTGGGGTTTGTATGTCAAGAAATCACGGCTGTTTGTGGAACTCGACCTGACGTGCCGTGGAAAGATGACCCGACCGACGTTGGCCTTTTGTGCGTTCTGAGGAATTGCAGCAGTCAAGGACAGTGTCGGTTTCCCTTTCCAGGGGTAGAAAGGTCACATAAAGGTCACCCTTCCTGTCTAACCGCTGCTGTAAAACATTCTCGCTTTAATGCTCCTTATTAATCTTTTTGAAACATTCCCCCGGCGTAGATTCCAGACATTCCCGCAATTAAAACCTGTTTGTTCTTCGTCTGCTGATGTGTCGGCGAAGGCCGAAGGAAGGGCAACATCCTCTCTCGAGAGAGAGACGTGTCTCCTCGGCCAAACAAAGGTTAACAAATGGGAAAAAGAGGAGGGCAATTGCCCCGCGACCCCTGACTCAAGCTTACACAGGCACAGGAAGAATGACAACGTGGATGCTTTATAAATCCCTCTTTTTATGAGCAGCTTCTTTCCACTTATTTTCCCATTCGTTATCACGTGACATGCGAGATAATTCAGCGTAAATCAAGTGTTAAATGACGGTTCTATACTAACAAGAAGATATGCAGATATCCCAGTCTTTCAGGAACACAAGCGGGTCATTCAGAGTTTGCTTCCTGTGTCTCCCGGTTAGAGACTTGGTAAATCCATCCATCTTAATGCACTTACTTCAGCTGAGGTGGAAGCGGGGGGGCTGTGTAAACACTTCTGTATCCAAATCCAGTGGTAAAACCCAGAGAGCCTGGAACCCATCAGAAATGAAAGTTCTTCATCTCAAACACAAACATTTAAATGGACCGCACTCCAGACATCAAAGGATCCTCACTAACACAAACGTGAGTCTGTCATTCTTAGAAAACCTGCTCTTATGAGCTTTCGTTAAATCTGGATTCAAAAGTATAAAAACTGTAACATTGTAGTGAGTACTTAAGATATACATAATGCATGTTTTAATGATTAATGCCTTTATAAATTCTTTTTTTTCTTTGTAACTTTAACAAAACCATGAACTATTTCCTGTCAACCATATTTCGAAATAATGATTCTATTTTTTGCAAAATAAAAGTTCTTATATAACCTTACATAGTTAACAATGAAATATCTGATGGTGGTGACTAAAGGACGAAAACAAATTTCCTGAATATTTTTGGGAAAATAGATAAGAAATTATTTTATGAAAATAGGAAATTAGTTGTAATTATTGATGTGTCTTGTTGTGTATATTGATTTAAAAACAAAATAACAAGTTGTTAAATGAATACTTCAACAAGTTATATATTTTTATATATATATTCAAACTGAACCAGTAATAGATGATAAAAATGAGTATAACAACTTGTTTTAATAGAAACTTTTTAAGTTATACCCTGACATCATGAGTGCCGTGTGAATGCATTTTCAAGAACACACTTTGACAACATTACATAGAACATAGTTTTTTGTCATTTTTATGGAAAGTAGCTTAGCTATTTGGCTAACTTGAAAGCTAAGCTAGCAAAGAACAGTACTATTTCCACTCACAGAATAATTGCTTTTTAAAATTACACCTGATAAAATAGTGTCTGCAGCTCATGTGTGTCTTATGTAATGTTAAAATTAACAGGGAATTAAAAAAATATGTTAAAGTGGCACTAAATATGAAGTAGTAAATAATGTTCAGTCTCAGTAACAGATGATCTTTAAATACTTCTAATCACATTATGATCTGAATGATTAATTATTCATAAAACAAACATGCATTTAAGGCTCAAACAAAGAGAGTTGTTACGAGTCCTAAAAGCACTTGTCTCCTCGTCCCAGGAGACGTCCTCCCCCATCAGCCATTGATCCGACGCGACACCATCCACTCTCCTGCCAACTGCGCAGCATTAACAGGGTCAAGCCAACACACACATGAACATAGACACAAAACCACTTATCAAGTACCCAGCATTCCCGGCGAGCACCGGTGCCGTGTCCAGGCCAATTATGTCCGTGTCAGTCCTCCGTCCCTGCAGCAGAGGTGACTTTGCCAGAGCAGGAACAGCCAGTGTTAATGAGTGTTGTTGTCCGTCCAGCAATGCTGTGGAAGTGACCAGGAAAAGTTGAGGCTGCAGGAAGGTTTCTAAGGAAAAGTTCAGTGTCAGGATTGAGAAACCGGTTTTCCCAACTTGCCTGCTTTACGGAGAACTTGCTAGAAGTTTGTTTCCTCTCTGTCAGCGGGACAGCACCCATGGGAGGGCGAGTTCAGTCGGAGTGAAAGTGTAAACGCGGGTTTTTAAAAGAGCAAAAGCTGGAAGAGAACAGACCACAAGGACTGTGATCAGTATTGATGAAAGCGCGGCTTTAATTGCTCCCACATGAGCAGAGGTTATCTTTTTTCTCCGCACTCACACATCCAGCTGTTCTCATAAATATGCAGCGGAGAAAGAAAGCCCAGATGAGCCCGAGGCCTGACTGGAGAGGACTACAGAGCAGATCCCTGGTTTGTTCGCCGCACTTTTATCGATCGTCCGTACATCGCTCAGATCTTCTGAGTCAAAGCCTTTGTTCTAATTAACTTGCTGTTTTGATACACGTTTTGTCCAGCCGTTGTAAACATATATCAAAAGATTTACATTTTAAAAAGCCTGTGATGGAAACAATGTTTCATTCCACTACCTTCTGTTTTTTTTTTTCCTTTGGCTGAGCTCTCTAGAAAACCTGCCAAAACCCATCAATGTCCATCAGACTCTCTCCATCTGCTGCAGATTACTCTGCTCCTGGCGGGAGCTGTTTGATTTGGGAACGACGGCTTCACTCTTTATTCCAACTGTCAGGTTGTGCTGTAAACAATGCTGTTACAAAAAAAACGAAATCCCAGAAGGCTATTTTTTTTTTCCACAAGTCAAGAGCAACAGACAGTTGAGCAGATTCACGCTGCATGTCTGCTGCAGCTGTAAGTGAAACTGGAGGCTCTGCAGGACCATTAAGAGGCGAAGCTTGGAGTCGTGTTTGGGGGGATTTTCTCTAAATCCTGTGCTCTTGAAGTGTGGTGTTCTGTTGTTATGATGTGCGATTCCCTCGACCATACCCAACCCTGGGTCTGGACGGACGTCTCCTCCGAGGAGTGGATGTACAGAGGCCGTATTGTTCCTTTAAGAAACCAAAGCCAGAGGCTGCCGATGCCCAGAGGGGGATATCAAATTGTATACTCCCCACCAACAGCACAATCCCCTCCTAAGCCTCGGGTCTTGACAGGGGAGCAAGAAAGCAGCTGGCTGTTTGGACGAGAGTGGAGTTCAAATAAACAGCTCAAATCCCAACCAGCCGCCTTCGCGGCAGCTCCCCCTCGCCAAATATCACAGTCTCACAGCCATAGTGTGTCACTGCCAACAGCCCTTAGCTAATTTGTGGTGTAATTTTGGAGCGTGTGTTGATGTAGCGGTGCAGAAATTTCAACAGAAAGGGAAGAAGGTGATAATTAAGGCATGGCTATATTTCGGCGCTTTTTCCTTTGGCGGCCGTTGGGTTCGGTTTTCCATGGACCACACAGCACTCTCAGGCCCGAGGTATGAAAGCCGAGAAGAGTCGACCATTAACAGCCTTGTTTCTTCTGGGGATGTTTTGCTAATCCGACCCGAGCGAGGGGGGGCGATCAGACTTGAAACACACATGTACGAGCCGCTACTGTATCAGCGGAGAAAAGGCTACATGGAAGTTGATACTGCATCAGATCAGTGGACATTTGATCCCCCAACGCTCCAGAGTTTTTTCTTGTATAGTTTCGACACACCAGACAGGCTGTGTTGAACCTGATCCTCGCAGGCAGCTTGGATGCGTGGTGTAGATGTGTAAAACCAGTTGGCCCCATTTGAGCAGGAGTGAAAGAGGCCCAGATGGATGACTCTCTTGGGACAGATTTCTCTTCGCAGCCCTTCATGCTTCCCTCCCCAGTGGCATCGCGGTGGTGTCAGCGTGTCAGCTCAAGCTGTCACTCCACTTACCGCTGCGAGCCAGCTACACGGGCCAGAGACTAAGGAACAGAGCAATAGATGTGAAGAAAGGGTGTGTTCTACACCCGACACAACAAATGACTGGAGTGTCTGCGCCCTCCCTGCACTGAGGGGGGAATAAGAAAGGAGCGAGCCTAAGCCGTCCGTCACTTGAGGGGAACCAGCTGTTAAATTACTGGTTGACCCGCTTCACCCTCACTCATCTGGGACAGCCCAGCATGCTGAAGGCTGACATGGTTCCACGGAGGACAGGGCGACAGTAAACAGATCCAGGCAGCAACAAGAGAACAGAGGAGGTGTTTATGACGGCATTTGGTTTTTATGAACATGTGTCTGGAACCAGTCTGTGTTTGAAGTGCTCAACAGGTGACGTTCTTTGAGCGCTTCAAGCTGCCGCAGTGACGACATTACCTTTGACTTAGTAGGCTTTATTTGGGCCATATTTTACACTACGATTCTAATTCTATTACATATTCACTTTTAACTTTTGCAAGTATTAGATTATTTGATGATTACATAACGCCTTTTTTTAGACAATATATATTTATTTTCAAAGACACAAAATGTTATCAACAGGCTTTCTTGCAATATTTAGGTTTCTGAGGTCAATGGAAACTCATTTAAAGTCATTAAACTCGTTGATTTTCTATTGGTTGTTACACTCTCTGGTTGTATATCTTGTGGCTAAGTGCTTTCTGATATCAGGAGAAGACTGGTGTCATGGCTGGCGAGGACCTGAGTGGTGGGCGGATATTCCAGGCTCTGTCACAACATATGTCTCGACACAGAGTTGCTAGTGTGTCAGCAGTGGACACATCACAAGTCCCGTCTCTTGGCTGGGCCACACATGACAAGCTTGAGGTCAAACAGCAGCTGCCTTGTTTGTTGGTGTAGCGTCACACCCGAGCGAGTGCGTGAGCTGACCAATTACTGACGACTGGTTGTATCCATGTTGCTCACTGCTGTGAACCAGAACTGAGCCAGTGTGACAGCTAGAGCTGCAGTGGCTCTGTCAGCTGCTCCAGTGGGATTCAGCTCCATTAAACTGGTTTCCAACGACCCCCCTACCGGTGGACACCTGTGCCATCATGCACGTCAACGAGTTCTCGACCCCTCTCTTCTCGGGTTACCCTCCCTCCAACCCGAGGAACACACAAGAGAAGACATCTCTGAGGCGGCACCGAGCTGAACCTAACACGCCATCACTATGTGCTTGTAATGGTTTCCCTGAATGTGTCCAAACATTTATGTGCCTGCTTGAAACAGCAGGTTTTCCACATGCTGGCGGGGTGAGAAGTGAGCGCTGAGAGCCAGACGCAGATGCAGTTAAGAGCCATTACAGGAGCAGCTGTAATCAGAGCTACTGTGGGTGGAAGAGTGTTGTCGTGCTGCTGCTTTAGTAAATGGCTTCATTATGATTAGTCAGAGGAGACGGCGGGCTGCCCCTGACTGGTCCAAGCTGCCTGAATGGATTCTAGCAAAGGTAGGAGACCGATGTCTGGTATGACATTGCTTTTTTCTGTCTTCGGAAAATGTTGCTTTGTGCGATCTCCTTCTGGAACTTCAAACCTTCAGCAGTGTATGAGATTAGCAGTTTTGGGGGAGTTTAAATAGTCACACAACTTTGTTTAGGCTTCGCGGACTTCTACTGACACAGATTAGTCCTTAAGTATAGATGTAAAAAGAGGCACCAGAAGAGCAGCCTGCCACCCTTTGGCCTCTTGCTCAATCACCGCTTGTTGAAGCAGCGTTTTGTGTTACCGTGAGTCGATATCATGGGCCTGTGATATTGTCACTGAGAGACTACACATGTCACACTCTCATAGCCGGAATAGTCGTGCATGACCCCGGCCTCTCAGCCTTTTATTTCTGTTTAGCTTCCCCCTCCCTTTTCCCCAGCCACCCCCGGGACTCCAACACTAATAAAACAGCTCCAACAGAGACCCTCCACACGGCTGGACATCCAAGTCGTGTAACTCCACACTTCTCTTGGCTGGAGCTTTAGAGAGCCGCTGACATGATGGAGCGTCAGGCAGGGCCAGCAGGGAGGCGTCCATCATTGTCAAGCTCCAGCGCCCAGGACTTCCATCTGGGCCACGTCCAGCTTGTACACTTTGAGTCCAATGCTGTAAGACACGCTGACAACCCAGAGACAGGTGGGGGCATTGCAGCGGGTTGGGTTACGGCTCTGAGGGCAGTTAATGCTGTTAAAGTCTTCAGGGTCGAGGCAGGCGGGGTAAAGGAGCTAATAGACCGGGGAGTTAACAGAGTATACGGCCAGCATATGATAGCTTTTATAGCTCGGGTTTTTACCGACTGTCCAGAATTCATTGAGATGTTATTTAAGTTTACAATGTATAACTCATTATCAAGTGTTTTGTAAGTGACATTGTATCACTATTTTGTACATCTAGTTGGACATTCAATACATATCCTGGCAGATGAGAAGGGTTCTATTAATAATGAGAGGCTCTGTGGCAACTTGTACTAGTTATTATAAACCAAAATTACTGATATGAAATAGAACATCCAGAGTGTGGGAACTGGGATATGTGAAAAATGAAAGGTGTGTCCACAACTAATGCGACTTGGCAACATATGTAGTGACACTTGCACCCAAGTGTTATTTGGTTTCCCTGGATAAGATGCCACATCCATCATGAATCTAAGTCTTCTTAAAGGTAATATTGGGGTCTAAAGTTAGTGAAAAGTCGAAATGGTACTTTCCCTCATTGAAACCTTTCTCGGATCTACGATTAATCCGTGTTTTAGTATGTTATCCTTCAAGGGCAAAGCCATCGGGTCTCATGCTTGTTTCAGCACACACTGAAGTTGAACTTTAACTTTTTTTTAGGAATATAGGAATGGCGTGTGTCGTGAACTACTCCCCTAAAATGGGATGTAGTTCTTCACTTGGAGCTCCACTGAGAACAGCCTTCCGATAACTCTGGTGGCTATTCAAGGTTTCATGTAAAGAACTATTTCCAGTCGGCTAAAATGAGTTATTTTTCCGACAGTTGCTCATCTGTCTCCGTGCGGAGGACGGTTATAAGTGTCAGCGAGCGAGAGGGATCACGACCCGACTGAAGCTAGCAGCCTGCTGTTTATTGTTCTCTGTGTGGGAGAGAGGGCTGAGATGTTCTGCCGTTAATGCTTCTTTGGGAACATATCAACAGAACCTCTGCCCTCACGAGTGGCTCTTCGGGAGCACATACTGTCTGGACCACTGAGGTCAGACACACAATTAAAACTTCATCAAATACAAATCACAAGTGGTTTCAGTTTTGCTGTGTTTTCCATCCCTGCTGAGCCTGCAGGTGAAAACAATCTGCATAAGTGCGACTGTGAATAAATCTGAGAAGGCTTTCTGACAAAATCCCAAAGATCTTGATTGTAATTAATGTTTACCGACAAACTAGAGCAGGATGGAATTTCCAAGACGGCGGATGTTTGACACAGTTCATATTTAATTGATTCCACTTCAACAAACAGTCACGTCTATGAATTTTGATTATTTTTGTCGTGCGTGGGTAAGAAGACAGTGACGGGCATAAGAACGTCTTCCTCCACAAGGCCACCATTGTTTACCTGCCCTGGCCGCCCACACAGTTGAGCAATACACCTTCAGTTTGGTCGGGGAAGTTTCAGACAGCAGTCTCTGACAGCAGTGATGGACACCTCTGGGTTTCGTTGGTGTCAACATTCATTCTCCGAAATACCAAAGATACATCTGTTTAAGTGCAACTGTTATCCACCACTGTTGGAATGTAACATTGCCATTTCATCTGTCTTCATTTTTTACAATTGCGGCTGCATTTGTGTGTTATTATTCAGTGTATCAAGCTTTAACCAATTTTTACTCCCAATCTAGTCATTATGGATGGATTGTGGTGAGATGTCTTCCAGATGTGAACCTCTGTTACAAGAATAATTTGGCCTCTGAGAGCCCACATCGATTATTGTGCCATGTGATAAGCAAACATGGAGAGATGATGGGATTTCCATCCTCTGAATATGTTCTTTGTTTCCCACAATGATAAGGCTTATTCCAACACAAGCTGACCAATATTGAACTAAACTGATTAATGATTATTTAGCTGGTTTTAGTTAATCCGAAAATACCTTTTTGCCATTGTATTAGTTAATAAGGGTAGTTAGTTAATTCTTAACAGCTGATGTTTCGTTACTAATTTATGTCATACTAGTTCAAATGGGTCCATTAAGTCCAAGAATTTGCTCGTAAAATATTACAGACTTTATGTTGACATTGTGTTCTTCTCAAACATGTTAATGGTCCCTGATTGCGTTATCAGGCTATTTCCTGTGCAGCTGGAAGCAGAAGCTCTGGACTCTCATTGATATGTCCACCTATCAATTTGTCAAGATCTTCTCTGGTGGTCACATCCTCCGGGCAAAGTAAAAGGGATTAAGCTGCCGTCCAATTGAGTCACTCTTTTTTGGAAAGACGAGCTTGTAAACGCTTCTTCATCATTTATACAGTCGTGCCAAACTGTCTCAGATGACAGCAGCGAAACTGAATCCCAGAATGCACCATGACGAAACCGCCACATATCAGTTGTGCTCGAGTCAGATCTCTGTGCTCCAACTGTTAAGCTCAGATCATGTTTAAATGTGACTCAAGTCAAACGACACGGCCTGTTGCCAATACTCTGCTGCCACGTTGGTAATGTCCTAGTGTGAGTCTCGAATGATTATTCATTTCATAGACAGCATTCGATTATTGTTTACTTGTAATCTTGTATATGCCCAGAGCTTCTGTTCTGGTCCAACCCCCTGAGGACATCCAAAGATTCTTGTTTTTTAGAGTTCCCCAGGGATATAGTAGACATTGAAGTGTCTCAGCCACAAGTATTTTTACTTCTATGTGTGATTGTGTCTTGTGGGACATGATGCTTTGGGCTGTGACGTCACACGACTGGAGATGGTGTAGCGGCAGTTAATAAACTGTGACCAGCAGGAGATCACAGTGGGATGATGAGTGATCCCACAAAGCTCCTCTTGGGAAATCTGGCACTGAAAACACACTGGAGCCTCTTAACAGCGTCCTGTTCTCAAATCCATCTTTTGCACCATCAAAGAGTTGGTTCTGGACCATGTTGCTCCTCCAGACTTTGCTAAAAAATGCAACTCTCTTGCAACACTGAGAAACAGCGGGGCTCCTCTTTTTGAGGCTGCTTCCTGGGAATACTGCTTATTTGTTTCCAGGGATGAAGAAGACTGACAAATGAACCCTCGCAGGAGGGAAGCTGCCGCACACTTCTCTTCTTCCCTGCTCTGCCCGGCCCTGGGGTCTTCATTAGGTCCAACATAGACTTCTTTTTAGAGGACAATCTCTAAACAACACTGCGACCCCGGAGACGGCAGTGTGAAACTTGTTGTTTCACCTTCTTGTCATCAGCTGGCGATTCCCTCGGCTGGCTCTTTGTAAGTGGATTGACAAGGATGCTGCAGGGTCATTGAGGGAAAACAGTGCTTTGTTTGGGTTGTAGCTCCTCAAATCCACGATACTAACATCAACCTGCTGAGTGGCTTTTGTTCTCCCTGCAGGCTGACAGATGTCCCACTAATCTGTAGCACAAAAACAGTTATTGTGGATATTGATTGTGATCATTAGCCAGGAATGACCCAAACGCCCCATACGAGACACCTGCGGTCGCTAATGCCTGGCTTACCATTTTTATGCTAATGCCCTGAGGTTATTGAAGAGAACTGGGGGCTCCCGGGCTCTCAGGGGGCATCCACAGAAGTCTGATGAGACCCGTGAGTCAGCGACATGAAGTCCGCTGTGGCAGGTTGGCCCTGGAGAACCGAGTCCGTCTACTTTGGCAGGTGTAGGATATAACTGTGGGGGTTGCGTCCCCCATCATGCTGCAAACCCCCTCATGGCCAAAAGCGAGGTAATTGCAGTTTATGTATGCAAGCTTGTCACCCCCCCATGAGCCTCTCCGGCACCGAGTGAGCGGCGGTCCCCGCGGAGACGGACACTGGATGGAGCTTATAAGCTTCCGTGAATTCATGTAGCTCGCCGCTTATTATTCACAGCGTAGATGGATTGATGCTAAAGGCAGCAGGGCAGAGCATCTACTGGCGGCTAATTGCTTTTTTCGGGGGGGAGATCACGTAAAGTCTATTAAATGAATCATCACCTTGTCAAGCAGCAAACCTGAGTCGCCCCTCGTCCTTCACGCTACATGAAATTTGGGATTAATGAGTGTTAATGTGACCTTTTGTTTGCTGCCGCCATCAGTCAAAAAGTGACAGGAGCCATTCTGTATCTTTCTGACCTATCTTGACTGATCATCACAAAACATTCATTCGTGCCCACTCATTTCTAGGTTATCTATAAAGTCACTCATAGAAAAGACAACATTAACCCTTCTGTTCCCGTTTTTCATTTTTTGATTTCAGTCTTTTTAGCAGTACCTCAGCTACTTTTACATCTTCATCTTCTAAGATATTTGATGGAAAATCTATAAAAAAAAAAAAAACATGTAGAAATTACAATGAAAATATAAAGTTTCACATCGGGATCAGTTCATGGATATTCTTTAAGGGCCTTCAATGATACTCTCATTAGGATTGTAACTCAGTCGCTGTTGCTACCCTAAGAGCGAAGCAACCCAGGGCATCAAGTGCTTGTTGTTCTGTTGTGAGTGACTGTTACTATGTAAGTATTTTGCCTTAAATCTCAATTGTGTTTCTGCTTTTCTTCTTGCTCCAGTTCCAGACCTTGGCGCCCTTGTGCTCTCCACCAATGGCAGAAAGGAGCCTGACGGGCTGGGCCTCCACCAGGTGTCAGGTCTAGAGCGCAGCCAGGAAAGAAGCCAGGAGAGCTGCAGAAGCCCCCCACCTCCTGCTCCCTGCACCCCTGACCGCCACCAAGCCGCCCCTGTGGCCCAACCACAGCCCCAAGCTTCCATCTCCCAGTCTCCATCCTCACGTCGGACGCAAGCCAACGGACAAACCAAGGCTCCGGCCCCGACTCATCCTCCCTCACGACCCAAGGCTCCACCCAAACCTCAGATACCTGCCGCCCTGCCTCTCGCCCAGGAGCTTCTACATACCCCCCCACCTCAACCCCAGCACCTGCCGGAGACACCCTCTCGCCCTCATCCATCACCAACGCTAAGTCTTCATCCACACACCCCCTCACCCGCGCTCCCCAACTATCCCCATCAGCACCCGAGTCAGGTCGGACCACATCGGCCGCCGTCTCGCTGCCACCCCAGACCTTTCTCTGCCTACAACGGCTTCAACGGACACAGGTACGTCCTTTGTTACATTTTCATAGCTTATGTTTTGTTCACACAAGCATCAGCAGTAGTATGTTGTGGTGTATTAGGCGCCGTATTGTATCATTCTGTACATTATCTGTTATCATTTCATATGACTCTTTTGGCTGGATCATGTCGTATTTTATTAATTTATATATTTTACTATGGTTATTCATAGGCCTTTTTCTTAAGGAACACTGCCGTGTTCAAGGTTCATTGAGTGTATTTGAGTCTTCGTCAACCAGACTCGGCCAGATGCCAGTCTCACTAGTCGGCCATGATGTCCTGCTGAGATTTGGTCTGAGTCTGCTGCAGATGCACTCTCTGATGAGGCCTCCTGGGAATGCCCGCACATACTCCTGCCTGATTTCCAGTGCACATGCTCAGTGGCTTCGGAGGGGCGGGGCCTGTCAACACTTCTGTTTTGTGAGAGCGGCGATTTGCTGAGAAGTGGAAACTGTTTTGGGATTTGAGCTCAGAGCAGATGGAGTCGTGAAAGAATAGGTGTTGATTGGTTGGATCTCTTGACCTGACACCTCTCTCCCTCTCCCTCTCCCCCCCCACCCCGCTCTCCACAGCAGCAGCAGGAGCAGCACCCCGGGCATCAAACCCCACGGGCCCCCCGTGCCCTCCCCACATCTCCCCCATCACCCTACCCCTCCCGTCCCCGGAGCAGTGGCAGCCTCCACCTTCCCTCTGCCCTTGGTGGCCAACCAGAACACCCCCCACGGCTTCCCCCCCTCCTTGCAGTCATCGCCGCACCCTCACCACCCCAATATGTTTGCTCCTCCTGCCGCTCTGCCTCCACCACCACCGTTGACGTCCAGCACCCTGCCAGTACCAGGACACCCTGCTGCCGGGAGTGCTTACTCAGGTAAACCTGAACTCCAGAGATGTGGTGTCTGGATCAAGTGTGGTTGTAAAGCACCGCCTCGTTTGTAGTCCGTTAGAATAATCTTCTCGGAGATCATGAACCCGAACCGTGTTCAAACTATGAAATGATTCTATGAGCAAGAAACAACGCCCCCTGGTGGCGCAGCACAGGAACCTGTGATTGACAGCGGCAGGCTGTTAGTCTCGACAAGTCAGCCGGCTCAACGGATCAAAGGATACGATGGTGAAACATCTCAGCCTGGCATCAACAGAATGCTGTGTGCAGGGACAGAATCTTACACTAATTATTTAGAGCTGCACACAGCTGACATCAGGGTTGTGTTGACAGTTGTAGCTCACACATCAGCTGCTACATGTCACTGCGGAAAGATAGGAAGGTTCACTAGTAGTTTGACGGTTTACGGAATCAGTTTTTGCTCAATAACGAATCAGGTCATCACAGAGGGCATATGATAGTATCTACGGCGCCGATCCCAGTCCAATAATTCTTGAGATGAAAACTGAGGCAGGGAAGGACAGGAAGGGTACGGTTGCTCTGAAGGAGAGCTGATCTCACACACAAGTTCATATGGAAAGCCAGTGATTACTATAAATCCATTCATTCTCCGCGGGCAGCACAGAGGTAATTACAGCGACAGATGTTGTCAGGAACGCCTGCCGTGGATCAGCGCGTGGCGTCTGACGGTTCGGGCAGCCAGACGCTCGCCAGGCGTTTCAGTTTAGAGTGACATCATAATAACTATAGCCAGGTCTGTGGTGTCACGACTCCGAGGGAAGAGTGACGACTCAATAATCCCTCATTTTCCATCTCTGCCCTAAATGCCTGAGATCTTATCTGGTCAAATACTTGGTTTTATCATTTCTGCCCTGATTAAAACAGCTATTAAATTATGACTACCTCCTCAATATTAAGCACCATCAATAATAATAATAATAATAAAGGCACTTGTCTTGGTACAGGAAGTAAAAGAAACCATTGTCAACATTGAATCTTCCCAATAAGAAGCCTGTCCACGGCATCAGATGGATCACTGAGAACTTGATAACAGAACTGTGGTTTAATTTATGAGTTTGAATAAGACTTAATCTTCAATTTTGAGTTTATTATGATGATAGTTTTTATCTTAAGATATTGCTCAAGATTAAAATGTATTTTATAATGCGATAATTCTTATTTTTAAGAGTATTGTAACATATTAACAGTCATCAAAATATAGTTTAATTACCAGCTTTTTTATTTTAAACAGCCATTTTCCCAAGAATCTTTTTAAGGAGTGCTTTTGAAAGGACACTTTGCAAATATGGAACAAATAGATCTGTAATAGTTCACAGATTCTTTGTTAAAATGTAGAAATCCATATTTCAGGGGATGTGTGGCGTCAGGATTTCCGTTTAACCTTGAGCAACATGAACCTCTTATCTTCTTCTGCAATCCTCATGATGGTAACGAGTCTTCTGCGTGACCTCTAACCTTCCACTCCTTCTCTCCAGAACAAGACCTCCTGCGTCAGGAGCTCAACACTCGTTTCCTCGCCTCCCAGAACTCCGACCGCGGCGCCTCGCTGGGCCCGCCGCCGTACCTGCGCACCGAGTTCCACCAGCACCAGCATCAGCACCAGCACCAGCACCAACACACCCACCAGCACACCCACCAGCACACCTTTACACCCTTCCCCCACGCCATCATGCCCACCCCGGCACCGCCCATGGTGCGTACCCCTGCCAGAAATGTGAGGATAAGTAGAACACAAACGTGTCGTGTTGGAGCGGGTCAGTGGGAACCGAGTCCAATAATGACTTTGACATGTGTTTTTGGGGGGTGGAGGGGCATGTGAGTGAAGACTTGACAGAGTTTGACATGTTTGGAAGTGGTACGTCAGGGGGAACCTGCGGGTTCTCAATGATGTCCATGTGTGTCCGGCAGCATTACAATGATGCCTTTCTTCTCCCAGAATCCCTTCTGGTGTGTTCGCTGGCTCACGCCGCACTCCAACGCTGTTATTTTCTAAATTGGCAATAACTTGCCGGGAGCATGAGAAGTTGAGAGGCTTTGGGAACATAATACACTTAATTCATTTTGAATTTAATGACATCATTTGGTCCCGTTTGGGGTTTTCATTACTGGCAAATGTCTTGCATTAAGGGTCCCGCTGTTTTGTCGGGGAGACCACAGGCAACGGCTGGACCCGAAACTTGCACACACATTAATAAGTGTCTGGCCCGTCGAGGGCCCGCTTGGCTCTGATGATACCTCAAAGGCAGCACGGCGAGGCCTCTGACAGCTAATGAGGCCATAAAAGCCTCTTTATGGCTTCAGTGTTTAGTCTTGACGGGGAAATGTTCGCCCCAGGCCGCTGTCGCACCACTAAAAAGAGAGCGAGCCATTTTACTGCTTCGACCACAACAGTCTGGTTCGGGAACTGCTGGAGCTCTGAGCTGATGTTGACACTTCAGATGTTGAGAGTCTGCAGTTAGAAGGAGCTACAAAAATGATCATCACAGAAGACAGTTATCCGCTCATGTTGAGAGAAATAATAATGTCAACACAACATGGTTCACTCCATGTGTTCAGTCATGTGTGGTTAAAAGTTGTTGCTATTATTTATTTATTTTTTAATGTTACAATGTTGTAAATTAAATTAATTTGGATTTTCAGTCAATTTGTTTCACAATCTTATTTGAGTTATTTGAGCTCAACATTATTGCTAGCGTGGCTAACAATAGGGATGGCAGTGCTAGCTACATTAGCATAAGCAGGTTACCTCAACTTGATAATTCTGTGTTTTATTTGCCAATGTTTTAAATCAAAGAACTGAGTCTGTTAGAACTCTGTAACTGTAAATCCAGGAAAAGAGTGTCGCTACTTCAAACTTACCCATTTGTTCTTCTCCCACAGTTCGAGAAATATCCGACGAAAGTCGACCCTTTCTACAGACACAGCGTGAGTTTCCCTTCTGCCTCTTATTAAAGCAGTTTATATGTTTACACAAATATTAAAGACCAATGTGCAACAACAGATAACTAATGCTGGTATGTTATGTTCATAATGTGTTATGAATGGTTTAAAAATAATAAAAGAATAGTTCAATAATATTGAATAAAAAACAGTTCTTTTTAGTATATTACATTTTAAACGTACAGTTTAAGTACAAGTTTAAGTACCAGTTTCAGTCAATTGCAACAAGGACACAGAAAAGTTGCTCAACAGACTTCGAGAGGCTTATAAGTTAAGTTCTTAAAAATGAACTACTTTTTTAAGTTAAGCTTCAGTGAGAGTAAAAGTACATTTTGTTTTCAGTTGAGTTTCATTTTACATTCAGTCACGCCGAGTTCCTCGCCGTTTTCGGCAAACACCCTCCAGCTATTTCCTCAGTTAAAATTGCAGAAAGATCCCAAAAACGTGACGCATCTGGAAGCGAGTCGGAGCCTCTCAGCGTTTCCTCGGGCGCTCCTAATAACTCATCCTGGCAGCTTCAATTGCTGCAGTTTGGGTGATTAGAGCGAGCGGGCTGAGACCACGAGGAGCTCCTGCTCCTCCACCGCAGCTCAGATGTTTGCCAAGTGCAATTACAGCCAGGAGAAGATCACACAGCTGCTGGATGTTGGAGCTCCAAGCCTCCAGCGCTTGTTTGATGTACATGCGTTGAGCTTGTATTACAGCGTTTACGTCTTTCTGTCAAGGAAACGCAGGAAATGTTGACAGAAAACCTCCATGTTTCTTCTCCCGTCCTCACACGGTCTTCCTCTGCTCTTCTCCAGCTCTTCCACTCGTACCCCCCCTCCATGTCTGGTCTTCCTCCAGTCATCCCTCCGACCGGACCCTTCAGCTCGCTACAGGGGGCCTTCCAGCCCAAAGTAGGACTAGCACATCTCACCGGGTCGTCAACGGAGACTAATTTTCAATCTTGTTTTTTACAGACGTCCAATCCTCTAGATGTGTCGTCCAGACCTGGAGCCGTCCCACATACGTTCTTACAGAAGGACCCCAGGGTAAGAATGACGTCTTAAATATTGTTTTTAATGTTCAAATAATAATGAAACTCTCTCGCTCTTTCTCCTCCAGCTAACAGATCCATTCAGACCCATTCTCAGGGTGAGTGTTCGCAAATACACAAATGAGCTTCAGCTGGATGATGTTTCCCATCATGCGTTTTTGTGTCCAGGAGACAGGAAATTAGGAAGATAATTTGTCGTATTTCAAGATTTGTGGGGTTTGGGATTTGAGTATTGCGTCAAAGTTATCCGTCACTCTTTGATATTGTTTTTATTATAAGAGAAAATGTAAAAAATTGAAATTAATTTAAATTTAAAAGCGTTCAATAGAGTCATTAGTGTGTTTATCTACACTAACTAACTTTACTGAGGTTTTCATGTGTAGTAGAAAGTGTGAATGAGGGACTTATGACACTTGACTGACCGACTGAATCGGTCAAAAAAATCAAAGACCATCAAAAAAAATTAAAACTCAAACAAGTGCGAGGGGATCAAGAGATTCTTGTGTTGATGTTTTATAATGTCTTCAACAGAAACCTGGAAAGTGGTGCGCCATGCACGTCCACATCGCCTGGCAGATCTACCACCATCAACAGAAAGTGAAGGTGAGAACTCTTCTGACACTTCTGCACACAAACCTTCCTTTGATGAAGGATGAAGGCCACATGCAGCTCTCTGCCTGCATTACTTTTGCCCAAGTGAAATTTAACTGATAATAAAGAAATATTTCTGTCAGATTTAAGTTTATGTTCAAATTTATGAACAAGCGAGTTATTTATTAATGTTTTTTGTTTAAAAGTCAAATCGAGGAGACCACAGACAACTTCTAAATTTTAAACTTCATTTTTCTTGTTGTTTTGCATGTTTTTCTCTCTTTAGAGCTTTTTATGTATATATCAATTCAATTAAAATAAATATTTTAACATGTGTTAACAGCCAAACTATATATATATATATATATATAGTTAACAGCTGTTAACACATGTTAAAAATATTTACTATATATACAGTACTATATATATATATGTATATATATATATATATATATATATAGTACTGTTTTAGTTTAGTTGTAGGCAGGTGTGAAAAAATATAAATAATAATTGTTTATTTTTATCAATTTACAAAATGCAAAGTGAGCGAACAAAAGAGAAATCCATATTAAATAAATAAATGTTGTTACTACCCTTTGCCTTCAAACCAGCATCTTATTCTAATATTCTTATTAATTTGCACAAAGTCAGTGGTTTTGTAGGATTCTAGTGAGGTGTATGATCAACCAATTATACCAAACAGGTGCTAATGATCATCAATTTCACAAGTAGGTTGAAACAGAGTCATTCAGTGAAAAAGTTACAGCTGCGTAGGAGCTTCAAACTGGGTGAGGAACATACAAACTGTGCTACTAAGCTGAGGTTGTGGAAGACACTTTCATGTCACAGGTCATGATGGCATATGTGATGTATATATATGTATATATGTTCAATACATTAGTACCCTATTAATCACAGTGGTAATCCTTTGACATGTTATATTATTTAATAGTTTTTTAATTTCTTTATGTTTATTTATTTTCATGAGTTGTGGCCTTTGAGCTTAATCATGATTAAAAGCGAATCATGAAGCGAACAATCGTCAAAACACAAATCAAACATTGGAGGCACGACTTCATTTGAATGACAAATGCTGAGCAGTGAGTGTAAGAGGGTTTTACATTTGTTCTCTCTGTGGCTCTCCCGTCCTCCAGCAGCAGATGCAGGTTGACCCTCACAAGCTGGACTTTGGCCTCAAGCCCGAGTTCCTGAGCCGACCCCCGGGTCCCAGCCTCTTCGGAGCCATCCACCACCCCAACGACCTGGCACGACCCGCCACACTCTTCTCCTCCGCAGGTGAGTGTCGCCGGAGATGATCGGTGGACTTGTGTGTCGTAACTCTGAGTCAGCATTAAAAGAAACACTTAAAAATAAATTTTTCTCTTCATTAGCCTCTTAGCTCATAGCATTGTGACGACCCACTGTCTCCTCAGGTCCAACTCACCCGTCGGCGGCTCCGTTCGGTCACCCGCCCCATCACCCTGGAAACTTCCTCGGTCCTGCCTCTCACTTAGGTAGTTCTTCTGTTCTCAGCTGACTCCTGTCACCAGCAGACGCTTCAACTATTGTCTGTATCTTCCAGAACCGTTCAGTCGGCCACCCTCTTTCGGCGGACTGGGGTCTCTCAGCTCGTCAGCCTTCGGGGGTCTAGGAAACCCTGCACTAAGTGAGTTTCACCCTAATCATCCGTCACTGAGAAACAACAGCCAAGTGTTCCTGGTGTCAAAGTGTTGAGGCGTGCATTTGACTGGTGTTCCTGCTTTTTCCGTGTGTTGAATCCCTAACAGCGGCCAACTCCATGTTCGGCCACAAAGACGGCCCGAACGGTCCGCAGCACTTCGGCGGTGGCGGCAGCAACAGCGGCCACCAGGAGCCCTGGAACCGCCTGCACCGCACGCCGCCCTCCTTCCCCACACCCCCGCCCTGGCTGAAGCCCGGGGAGTCCGAGAGGAGCGCCTCGGTCAGCTCCCATGAGAGGGACTCTGAGAAGAGGGACGGGAAAGAGGACAAGGACAGGTGAGTGTCTGCTCGGAGAGGATGGCGGGACTAGATGGTGCTGACGCTGGTGTCTTTTTAGGGACTCTGTGGAGAAGCGACTTCCCAGCCATCAGTCTCCAGTCCCGGTCAATCCCATCAACCTGCTTGGCCACAGTCGACCTCCTGAGCATCACAGGAACCACCTGCAGGGGGAGCCCCAGAGGGAGAAGGACAACAAGAG
Source organism: Callionymus lyra (assembly GCF_982586985.1). NCBI lineage: Eukaryota > Metazoa > Chordata > Actinopteri > Syngnathiformes > Callionymidae > Callionymus > Callionymus lyra. The sequence goes on from NC_141831.1 coordinate 23,900,443, forward strand.
CAAAGACAGAGAGAGGGAAGACTCGTGGAAAGAGGCCGGGGCGGACGACCTCAAGCTCAAGGACAACCACTCCGAGAAGGACGTCGCCGTCATCCATGACAGCCGGGGGTCCGAGGACAAGGTGTCCAACAGGGGTTCGGTGTCCCCCTACATCCGGCAGACCAGCCTGGAGCGTCCTAACGGCAGCCTGAGCCGGGAGCTCCTGGAGAAGAAGGGGGAGCTGCAGTACGACCCGCAGAAGAAGAACAGCGAGGTGAAGGTCAAAGAGGAGCGGAAGGAGGAGCATGAGGGGGTCACGGGGAGGTCCAGTGAACCTCCGACACAGATCCCGACACCGAACCTCCACCCTCCGTCCTCACTGCCGATGCCCATGGGCATGGCGGGCGTGCACCCGCTCAACAGCATCAGCAGCCTTGACAGAACTCGAGTGGTCGCACCCTTCATGGGTATCAGTCCCATCCCTGGAGCCGAGAGGTTCCCGTACCCTGCCTTCCACTGGGACCCCATGCGAGACCCCTACAGGGGCCTGGATATCCACAGACGGGACCCTCTGGCCCGAGACCTCTTGTTGAGGAGCGATCCTCTGCACCGTCTGGCGGGACCACGTCTCTACGAGGCCGAGCGCTCGTACAGGGACCGAGAGCCCCACGACTTCAACCGGGAACACCAGCTGGCCCTGGAGCAGCGGCGGCATGAGCACGAGCGGGCGCACATGGAGGAGCGGGAGCGGCTCAACATGCTCCGAGAGGAGTACGAGCACGGGCGCCTCCACCACGGCATGCACCACCCAGCACTTGACGGACACCTGTCCCACCACGCCCAGGGTCTGATGGGCCCCGGCCTCCCGGGCATGCACTACTCCAGGGTCAGCCCCTCGGCTGCAGCCGCCGCCGCCGCCGCTGCCGCCGCCCATCAGAACGGGATTCTGAACAAAAACCCCCCCACCGCCTCCCTGAGCGCCCCCCCGCCTCTGATACCCTCGCTAGGGGGGCGGCCGGGCTCGCCCAGACGGACTACCCCCCTGGCCACGGACATCAGAGACCGGCCTCCTCATAAAGACATAGAGGCGCGATGAACGCGCTCTGAACTCAGCACTTACCCTTGAGCAAGACTGTACCATATCTGTGAATACCTTTTGTAGGCAGCGTCTTGCCGACAACTCTTTTTGTATAAAACCACAAATTATCAGAAAAATTTGAATTTTCATGCAGGTTTTGCAGCCGGATGTGGATCTTTGTATTGTACAGCAACTGTGGAGAAGAATAATGTACAGGTACCTCAGCACTGACGGACAGTGTAGATAGTGTACAGTGTCGTGCTGGCGCCGCGTGGATACAAAGCTGGTACAAATATGCAAAATGGTCTTTTCAAAGCTTTAATTTGAATAAATGTAAATAGAGAAGTATTTAGGCAGTGATGATCCAGAATGTGCTTTTTGCAGTTTTGTTATGGCTGACACGCTTCACGTTGAACCACCGACCCGTAATTCAACTATGCAACACATTCGGGCTCTTCTCTCTGCAAACTGGACCCACAACGAGCCGGGCTGGTCAGGAACGGGGCATTTCTTACCGGACCCGACCACTGGTGGACCGGCTTGATGTGCTGAGTCGCACTGCAGCTGCCGGGACCGGCTGAAGTCCTACAAAGCCACACGAGTCCCACAAGTCTGGAGAGAACAAGTCACGGAGAGTTGCAGCGGCACATTTGTTTAAAGTGTGACAACAAAAATAGGCTGAAACTACGGACGGGTTGAATGGAGCAGAGATTCTATTTTAGTAGTCCACCGAAGGTTTAGTTGTGCGCTTCAAACTCTGTGATCCTGTTGTGCAGTGTTTTTCTAACTCCAACATTCAAGTGTCCACCAGAGCCATAGTGGTTAGACGTATCGCAAAACGATTGTTTTTTGCTGTTTACCATGTACAGAGAAAAGAAGGATTCTTGTACAAAGATGATAAAAAATGAAGCGACTGAATCGTCAGCATGCTCCTCATTAAAAGTTGTGTTATGTAAATTGTGCCATGTTATTAAAAAATGTGTACGAAACGCGTCTGCAACGTTTGTGTCCGCACAAGATCATATAAAACAGCACAAACACACAGGTAAGCCGTGGTTAGCATTAGCATTAGCCTGACGATTCTTAGCTGATCTCAAGGCCATTGTTTGACTAAAGTTGGCACCAAATTCCTTCAAAATAACCTGGTTTAAAGGGCAACGAATACATTCATTTAAGTGTCTCTTAAATGTATCTTGGACCTCGTATACCATAACCACAACCACTCTGCCTTGATTGGTCAAGCATTGAGGTCTGTCACCGCGCATTGTCAATCCCGGAAGTCTCCACCTCCAATGGACTCGTATAAACAAAGTGAGTCATGATTACAACTGGCTGGAGGAGTGACGCCCATTATTACGTCATATCAGGATCTGCTCTCGTAACCTCTCTTTGCCGAGATTTCAAATGGGGGAGAACTTTGTAAAGTAATAACTTTACAACATGGTGATCTTGGAGAGGAAGATTCAGCATTTGAGTAATTGAGTTCATGTAATAATCTATGAAAGGCTGGTTAGTTTCTTCCACTAACATTGTTGTTTGTTTTCGTTTTAAATTAAACTCCTAAATGAAGTTCTAATGGTGAGAACGTTACAGCTTGAATGACAGACACAAACACAACACAGATTTCTGAAGTACTGATGAAACAAGAGTGTTTTAATTTTTAAAGTTTTTAAGTATTTCAATATTTTTAAGTTATCTACTGATTTTGATGTCTTTAAATGTAAATCTGAATCTTTAAACTAATTCAGTGGTGTTTTTTTGTTTATATATATAAATATCTTCAATGAAGTGTTGATCATATATGGTAACTTCTCATTTTTCTGTCCATAATTTAACTTTATGTAACGCAATATAGTTCTTATACGTCTTTGTGTTTTTCATCAGTGTAAAGATGATCATAACCGTCTTATGTTTGTGTCATGAAACTGTGTGTATTTATTCCACACAGTTTTATTCTTCTCATTCTGTTTATTTATGTGAACTCATTCCAGCTTGTATGAAGAGTATGTGTATCTATCACATTCTGCCAATAGATGTCGCCGTTCTCCTTTCAGTTCTATATCACAGGGCCATACTTTTTTTGACCAATCAGATTTAATGTATAGCGAGCAGACTGACGACGCCATTGTTTCACATCTTCGCGAATCTGTTAAGTTCAAAGAGGGAAACATTCGTTGTGTATCTGCTGATGCTTATACTTTAAGATAAATTATCAATGCACACACCATGCAGGAGGAACATTTGAAGAGAAACCTGCGTAATAATCCATATGTAAGGCGGACAGTGAAGGATACAAACGAACACGCAGTGTTGGGAGAGTTACTACAAAATGGTAATGTGTTATTTATTACTTTTTCTCATTTCAAAGCAAATAGTAACGTTACTATATCACTGTCGTTAAATTGTAAGGTGTAACTCTACTTTTTATATAGAACTTTAAAAATGATTACTACTTTATATTACTTTCACAAAAATTGTTTCAATAGAGTAATATGATGCGGTATGATGAATGACGCATACAATTATAAGATATACTGTAAATTCTGACATATAACATGTGAAATACTATATATTTTATTGAGTATTGTTTTGATTATTTAAGCGCTCTGTAACCCTGGTCTGGAAAGCGCTCTATAAATACAAATTACTTACTTACTTACTTACTTACTTACTTACTTACTAGCATTGTTTACCTTCATTTTGACTCGAATGAGAGGTGGAAGGTTTAATCTGTAACAGTTAACTTTGTCGTGTGTCAGACCATATTTTTAATAGTGTCCTTAGAATGTCTTAATTTTAATTGAATTGTAATTAAACATTTATTATTGATTGAGAATGTTGTGAAATTGTGAAAAGGTATGAGTGTGTGTGTGTGAATGGTTGTCTGTCTTTGTGTGCCTTGCGACTGACTGGCGTCCTGTCCAGGGTGTCCCCTGCCTCTCGCCCCATGACTCTGGGAGAGGCAGACCCCCGCGACCCCGACCCTGGGATAAAGCGTTTGTTAATGAATGAATGAATGAATGAATGAATGAATGAATGAATGAATGTTATTTATTTTGAAAATAATCGATTATTTAGACTAGGGTATCACATTTTTAAGGTAACCAAAAGTAATAGCGAATCTAGAAAATAACTCAGAGTGCAGACCAACACAAATTGAGTTTACTTGTCTTTTTATATCTAAAATTATATCATTTATTTAGCTGTTGAATTTGTTTCAATTTTTTCCGAGAGAAATTCCAATGTGTTAATGTGGACACCAGATGGCAGTGGTGGACTACAACTCGCATGAGCAACATTAAAGAAGACAATGCAGTGACTCTAGTCTGAACAATGCATGAGTAATTCTTCAAATGACTCATATATCCAGATGGTGATGGAACACTATTCCATTTCCAGAGAAATTAGAAAAGATTAGATAGAAGTTGGACATCTTCAGCAACAGGCTCCTCTTTATGCACTGCAGAATGGAACGATGTAACACATCCTTTTTTCCTTCTGCCATAATATGCTACTATCTCTCTGTTTCTCTTATTGATGTTAAACACTAAAAGTGACTCTTAATGATTCTTTGCAGCAAGTTTGCAAATAATTATTTGTTCAGACTAGTTTCCTAAGACTGCTCTCTTTATTCTTCCTCTCTTTTCTCGTGTCATAATGCTGTGAATGTGCTTCATAACAATTCAATTCAATTCAATTTTATTTAAAGTGTCTTATCATAACAAAGTTATCTCAAGACATTATACAGTTGAAATAAGACTATAGTTGATTAAGGGAAAATAGATCCCAGCAATTCAACAAAGAGCAAGAAACAAAACACTGTACAGTGAGCTGTACAGTGAGCTATGGCGAGGAAAAACTTCCTTTAAGAAAGCAGAAACCTCGAGCGGAACCAGACTCATTGTTGACGACCTGCCGCTTTGACCGGCTGGGAGGAAGGATGGGGGGGTAGACAGATGGATAAGGAGAGGAGTGAGGGAAATTATAGTGAGAAAAAAAGAGGAGAGTGTAGGAGAGTCCATGGAGGTGCTGGAGAGAACTCGGGATCTGATGACGTGGTGAAGATCCTGGATCAGCAGCAGCTCTGGAGGTGGAGCCCTGGGGCTCCGGGAGAGAAATAAAAAGGTGTGGGTTTAAACTGCACAGGTGATGAATGTAATGCAGAAAAGAAGGATATACAGAGCTCGGTGTCTAAAACTCCTCCAGCATTCTCGGCCTATAGCAGCTAAGATAAACAGTTTTGTTAGTTATAGCAGCTAAAGATAAACAGTTAAGTTAGTTATAGGCTTTATCGAAAAGTAAGGTTTTAAGATTGTTTTTAAACATAGAGAGGGTGTCTGCCCTCCGGACTGAAGCCGGTAGTTTGTTCCACAGCAGAGGGGCTTGAAAACTGAAGGCCCTGGCTCTGAATCTACATTTAGAGATTTGTGGTATAACTAATAGATCAGAGTTTAAGGATCGTAAGGTCCTTGAGGGTTGGTAAGTTTGGATTAAATCTTTAATGTATGTTGGTGCTAGACCATGTAAGGCTTTATAGGTTAGTAGAAGGATTTTAAATTGTATTCTAAATTCTACAGGAAGCCAATGTAGGGAAGACAGTACAGGGGAAATGTGTTCGCGCCTCTTAGTCTTAGTCGGGACACGAGCTGCAGAGTTCTGAATGAGCTGAAGAGTTCTGAGAGACTTTTTAGAACATCCTGAGAGAAGAGAGTTACAATAGTCCAGCCTGGAGGTAACAAAAGCATGGATGAGCTTCTCAGCAGCATCTAAAGGAAGGAAGTGCCTGATTTTTGAAATGTTACGAAGGTGGAAGTAAGCAGTCCGTGAGATTTGTTTTATGTGTGAGTTAAATGACAAGTCCTCGTCAAAGCATACACCCAGATTCTTTACAGTGGTGCTAGTAGCAGGAGCAAGTCCATTTTGTAAAGCTAGATCATTAGTTAATGATTGTCTGAGATGTTGCGGACCAACTAGTAAAACCTCAGTCTTTTCCGAGTTCAGTAGGAGGAAGTTTTTGGTCATCCAGGACTTGTTATCTGTAATACAGGACTGTAGTTGTGTTAGCTGATTTTTTTTTCATCTGGCTTCATGGACAAGTAAAGTTGGGTGTCATCAGCATAACAGTGAAAGTTTATAGAGTGTCTTCTAATCAAGTCCCCTAGTGGGAGCATATAGATTGTGAATAGTATTGGACCAGGAACAGAACCTTGTGGGACACCATAGCTGACCTTAGTGTGTGTCGATGAGAGGTGGTTGACATGTACATAGTGCGTTCTATCCGACAGGTAAGTTTTAAACCAGTTAAGAGCAGTTCCACGAATGCCTATATGGTTTTCTAGCCTCTGTAGAAGGATTTGGTGGTCAACAGTGTCAAATGCAGCACTGAGATCTAGAAGAACAAGAACTGAAACATGGCCCTGATCAGAGGCCATCAGTAGGTCGTTACTTTTACCAGGGCGGTCTCTGTGCTGTGGTGTTCCCTAAAACCAGACTGAAACACCTCAAATTGATCATTGTCCTGGAGATAATCACAGAGCTGACTTGTTACCACTTTCTCCAGAAGTTTTGAAATGAAGACAAGATTAGAGATAGGCCTATAGTTAGTGAGGACCTCTGGATAAAGAGTGGGTTTTTTAAGCGGAGGTTTAATTACTGCAACTTTAAAAATCTGAGGCACATAGCCGGATGTTATTGACAAGTTAATAATGTCAAGTATGAAAGTGCTAAGTAAGGGGAACAGTTCTTTAAGTAGCCATGTGGGAATAGGATCGAGAAGATATGTTGTGGACTTTGAGGAGGAAACAACCTGGGACAGCTGTCGAGGACTCACTGGTAGAAAGGAGTCAAAATATGTATCAGTCATAGTGTCTGTGACCGGTGAGGCTGCACTGGTTGTATTAGAAGAATCTAGGAGCTCTTGAATCTTTCCTCTGATAGTTACAATTTTTTCATTAAAAAAGTTCATGAAGTCACTGCTACTGAGATGAGGAGGGATGGACTGCTCAATGGACTGATGGCTCCGTGTCAGCCTGGCTACAGTACTGAATAAGAACTTGGGGTTATTCTTATTTGCTTCTATAAGTGATGAGTAGTAGCTGGCTCTGGCTTTCCGAAGAGATGCCTTCTATATTTTTAACTTATCCTGCCAGTCCTGGTAGAATTCATTATGTTTTGATGAACGCCATTTCTTCTCTAGTCGTCTAGAATCCTGTTTTAATTTACGTGTTTCCTGAGTATACCAGGGAGCAAGACTACTTCTGTTAACAGTCTTTTGAGTTAGTGGTGCGATTAAGTCAAGCGTATTATGCAACGAGTCTGTAAAACTGCCCACAAAGTTATCAATGTTGGGGTGACTATGGGTAGAGTTAACAGAAGTATCAATAGAAAAATGTCTATTTAATTTCACCATTTACCACCATAAACAACGGAACTTTAGTTCTTGGTTTCCCCAGCAGATGGCAGCAGAACGCTCTCTTACAAACGCGTTCGAGGAGAGGATCGTGGAAATGTGGCCAGACCAGTCTGGCAGCTCCACCTGGACGAGCTGCTGTTCTGGTCTGACGTAAACACGTCGCCCAACAGGACCAGCAGCATGTCGAGCTGCTCAGTCACACGAACCTCCCACTGTGTTTGACGTGAGCCGCGAGAAACAAACAGAACCGTCTGAAGCCTGAAGCCTTGACCTCCCGTGCGGTGGCACTCCTCTCTGACTCACATGACATCTGCAAACAAGAACATCTGATGCCTCAGATCCACGGTCAACAAAACCTGTTCGGCTCTTCGATAATGGCGGAGAAGAAGAACAACATATGATCCGCTCTGCCAAAGCTAGTGTGTTTCCTGCTACACATCCACACAAGGCTATAAATACTGTGCGGAGACGGAGAAGCACCTTCCCTCCTGTAGTGACTCCTCTCTCCGGAGAAAGAGCTGGGACTCACCAGTGTAGCTTCTTCTGTTCTCCATCAGCTGTTCAAACATAGAAGCTCTTCGGAGAGACCAGCAGGAGGTCACGGCTCCCGCACCGTCGCCTAACATGCACAAAGATTCAAATACACCAGACAACTGTAAACCTGTTGACACTGCAGTTACTTCCTGGTTAACACTAACGTCCTAATGAACCGCCAGGGACAACGTTCACGGCTCTTGTTGTGCCTTTTTTCTTCATGTGTTGTTAACCAGTGAGCGACACAGAATGGCTGTTGAATTAATCTCACACTGTGTATTATAAAAGCAAGACATTGTTTGTCTTTGTTTGTGTTCTTTTGTTACACCCTGAGTAGAATACTGTGACGGTTAATGCTGATAATGAACGCTTCAACTCAAGGCCTGATATGATTCTATCATGATATCTATTTTTTAAACATTAACACCTCTCACAAGTCCCATAATGCTCTGCAACAGTTGGTGTTCTCCTCATAGTTAATGTTATAAAAGGAAAAATACTTCAAGTTTGCATTGAAGCCCAGTACTTGAGGTGTATTTATTGTGTTCCTCTTTGACTCGGTCTCTGTCAAAAGAAATAACTGAAAAATGAAAGAACAGATTTCAATAAGTATCTTAGGTAGGGATGCACTGATCTGACCTAATGGTTCAGATACTGATACCAATAACAATGTTAAAATGTCAATAACTTTCTTCCCCTACTGTGACATGAAATGAGTTATGCTTTGAATTAAAAAAAAAAACAACTATATATGTAACTACTGTTCATTTCACATGTTTACTAGAAAGAATAAGACAATATAAAGAATATTTGAATAGTACCATATAACCTGCAAAAAAGGCAGCCTATGTAACAATAAACAATATATATTTTGGAAAAAAACAACTAATAATGGCTTCACTCCTCCAGCCAGCTGTAATCATGCCCCACTTTGTTTATACAATGAGTCCCTTGGAGATGTAGACTTCCTGGATTGATTACGCGCGATGACAATCATTGATGTTTGAACAATCAAAGCAGAGTGAACAAGATTTAATATACAGAAAAACTAAGCATTTTCACTGGGTGGGGCTTAAGCACATTTCCTTGTCAGGGCTCGGAGCAGGAAACCTAAATGCAGAGGCAACAAACAGGATTAATATGAACTAATGAATGAAATACTTTATTATCAAAAGCTTAGAAAAAGAGAAAATACAATAAAAAACGGCTAAAAGGCCATAAAAACATGCCAACTGAACTTCACAGACTTCAAAAGAGCGATACACAAGAGGGTTTTTTGTCGAGGGTAACTAGGATCAGGTGAGACGAAGACACAGGTGACACGAATCAGGGTCAGGAGCACAAGAGGAAGTTGACAAGACAAAAAACACAGGGATCATGACTTCCCAATTAAACCAGGAATTGAGACAAGCGGGCAAATAAAATGACAGTATGTGTGATAAGATCATTGCTTTTAACAATAGTTTAATCCAAAAATATTGATTGAAAGGTATTAATCCTAAATAAATAAGGTAATAATCCAGGATTTTAAAGCAGTTCAAAAAATGAATAGTTGGCAAATGGTTTTCTTGTTTCAGAAGTTAAATGTCTTCATTTTTCATCTAAGAGTTGATATCACCACTTTCTTTATGTTTTCTTGATAACAACATTGATAACTATATCATAGTATTGAGAGAATAAATGCTTTTAGGCATTCCATGTTTCTTTTCTGTCTGTTAGTCACATCATACAGACTGCAGTCACTTCTTGATTGATTGATGGATGGATCCAGTTGTGTCATCATTTTTTATATAACTGTAGCTCTGGGGTCAGAAGATTCAAGACAATTCCTGCTTCATTTGAACGTCTATATTTCAGCTCAAACCTCACATTTCTACCCATTATGAAGAAGCTCTCCAATTACAACCGTGGAGGTAAACTCAGTGAAACAGCAACTTGTCAACTGAAGTTTTTTTTTTTAGACAAATCTCTCTCAGAGACTAAGAAAAATTGGCTACTCAAGCTTTCTCGGACGCTTCCCTTCTCATTAAAATGTTCCTGCAGATCCAAACCCTGGAAGCCTTCTGGGTTCAAACTAGGAAGCTGAAGAGTCGAGCACTTTTCTTACTCCTTTGACTTTGTGATTAAGTGGAAATCTACTCTAATCACGTCTTTTCTCTCAGGTCTATTATTCTACTTTGTAAACACGACTTCCACCTCGCAGGATTCATCTTCCGACAGCAGGTTCACGCGTTCCTTTTGACTCGCGGAGATTCTTTTGATCCGCCCACATCACAGCTGCTTCTGTACACATGTGTTTGATGCCCGGGGGAAGTGAAAAGATGTCTGGGGCTTTAAACCCTCTCAATACAACTAATCCAGCGGTGGGAGAGGGAGGTGTCCTGACACACGGCGAGGAAGAGGTCGACGCTCCAGGAGGTGGAAAACAAGAATGTTCTGGAGACAAACAACAAGATAAACCTTCACTCCCTCAGTGCTCGGGCGAGGTGCTCAAGGTTCCATGCTCTGCCCCAGATTAGAAACGAGATGAAAACAATCCTACAGGGCTTTTCTTTATTTTTGTTTCCTCCGTGACTCTCACGAAGGCCTTCACGCACCCAACGCTCCAAAACCTCATTAGCTGAACCATCCAGTGGCTGCTCTCATTACGGCAGGATTCTCTGGTGGAGCGAGAACAAGAGATTTGAACTGACAGGTAAACACCAGACTGAGGCGCAACAATAGCAGGAACATACAGCGTTCATTAGACATCCAGGAAGTTCGATCTCTTCACGGTATTGCACCTGAGTTCAATCTTCATGATGGTGAAAAACTTTGGAGCTATAATTCCCAACCACTGGTCCAGGGACTGGTATTGGTCCGTGAGGAATCTGTTACATGGCAGCACAGACGTTTTTTTTATTGATTATTATTGTTTTATTGAAATGTGTTTTCTTTGACAAAAGATGGTATTTTCTCAGAAATAATGTTAGCTTGTATAGAATATAGATAAAATATACATTGTATTAACAAATAAAGAACAAACTGAACATCCACAGAGTATACAATAAGCACTGGTAAAAAACTAACCTGAATTTGACCACGAGTGAATGAAAGGTTCAGATCTGACCATGATGAAGGTGTGAAGATAGAATGAAATGTGTGAAGAACTGATAAGTAAAAAACAGGAAACATCTATGCTGGGGAAAGTGTCGAACTCGCCATCCACCAACCACAGAACTAGTCTGAGTTTGGGTCAACCTTATAGCTGAGCTTATACAGTATCAGACTGATGGCTCTCCGAGGGAGCATCAGCGTCCCGCCCTGTTCGGACAGGCAGTTCTTGACACAAGAGAAGACAACGCCCTAATCTGCCAGCAACCTGAAGTGTACCAATCCACAAAGAGGTCCGGGTCAATGGAGCCAATCCAAAGCGTCCACGCCCAAGCTCGATTGTATAAGAAATCGCTGTTTCTGTGTTTCTGTTGTCAGTTGGTAGGCTCTATCTGAGAGTTCCTCATTTACAGTCGCTCACCCAGTATTCTGATGTGCCTTACCCTCCTTCTGTTGTCAAGTTTACTCAAAACATTAACCTGTGATTCAATTGACTGTTTTTAACTGAAGGTTGGTCTGTGAAGACAACAGATATCAAACCTACAGTGGGGAGCCTTGATCAAGAGTTATTTCTGGGTTGTGTAAAGATATTTTAACAAAGCTTTCTCTTCTGTTTATCAACTCTTTCTGACTTTAAGAGAAGATGCTTGATATTATTTGTATAATATGAAGTGTAAATATGACCTGAGACTTTAGTCCAGATCTTCACCATTTGAACTGAAGAAACAACCGACTTTATTCGGGTGAGTCACGTTATTTTTCAGGACAGTCCAGGTGCTGAAAACAGGAGCACACTTGGGGGGTAAAGCTATCTTCCTGTCATAGCTCAAACAAACATTTTCAATTAAACTGACTCAGCCAAGTCTGTTTTCTTCTGAGGTTCCAAAAAAGACCAGAGTCGACCTGGAAGGTTTAACGTGCTGCAGCACTGCTGACCTCATGAATCTTTTATACGTCATGTTCTGGCTCAGTCATCTCCTGAGGTGAAACAAACAACCTCTCGTGACCTCAATGTCACACCTAGAAGGAGTTAATACTCGATTGATAACCATCATTTCAAGTATATGAAGTTGTCTAGTCATTGTTTACATTTAGGTACTATCTCAGAAACATGTCCTTCATTAACTCTGTTCTCAAGGTCATTAATCAGATATAATTAAATAACGTGTAGTCGTCTATTAGGCTTTAATTAAGTGAATACACTTGAAGTAACTTTGGAAAAATGAATTCTCTGCCTCTGTGTTCCATCAGAACAACAGCAAACACAGATCGATGATCTCGGGGTTAATTCCTGAGCGGGTTTAATACCTGCAGCGCAGCTGGGAAGGTATCTGAAGGTGGCCGCGGCTACGTGTCCTGAATGGAGAACAGGTTGGTCTAATTGCTTTGTCGAAAATAGCCCGAAGTGGTCTGAGCCCCATCCTGTTAAATCAGCACCCTGACCTCCGACCCCGAGTGTGGCCAATCAGGGCTGCACTATTACCCGTTGGCACATATATGGACACACGCCGCGACTGTGTCATAAATCCAGAACATTACGCCGTAATAAGAAACACGACCCCAATCATCAGCGAGAGGAAAGCAAAGCTCGCTCTGAGGTCTGCTTCTCAAGGCTGGGTTTTATTGCTGGCCTCTGTTGCACCTCCCTGATGACACGGCGCTGGACGCTGATCACCGGCAATACAGTCTGACTGGGGCTCAGATTAAAAGGACCATCATGCGGTTAAGGTTTTGTGTAACCTTCATTCCAATCGGAGACGTAGCCACCAGCTCAACAGTGGGAAGATAAAGAGAGGAGAGAAAACGTGTGAGCGAGCACAGGATATTAAAGTTTCACCGCCTAACACATCCTCCATCATCTCCTCGTCCTCCAGAACCATCTGGAAGCCCGGCGAAGAGATGATGTTAATATCCTCACACGTGGAGCGGATGAAAAACCTGCTGTCTTCGCGCATGTTTTGCGCCACTGAGTGAAATGTCAGGTCCACTGATGAGCTTCACCTCACTGATCCATGAAGCTCAGGGAGCGCCGCCTCCTCCCGTGAGGAAGACGGGAATGTTGAAATAACATGATGTTCCGGAACTCTCAGCGGGCGGTGGCGGCGGCGGCGGCTCCTCTCATCTCCCCGGAGCACAGAGGGGAAGGTCATTCATCAAAAGTCACAGATTAGTCATCGAAAAAGCGAGTGGCGAGAGGTCGCCGTGGTGACCCGCTCAGACGCTCAGACGCAGAGAGGTCGGCCCTTAACAGATGACTTCTCATCGACCAGCAAGAGGTGGGTGGCGAGGAGGATGAGACATCTGGTTTGGTCCTCCATCCTCCTTCATCCCTTCACTGCAGCCGTTCCATGCAGGAGTGAGTGTCTTTGCACAGTGACTCTGACATTGTGACTTTTTTTCCTCCATTCTTTCATCCGACATGGCTCGGTGAGTGCGCACTTAAAGTTCAATCTGTCATCTTTAATTTGAGGACACACGGGAGGGGGGCGGCACGTGGATCCTCTGACTCCATGTCTCACAGACTTCTTCGATGTCAGGGTCACCTGGAGGTGTGAATCACTCTAACCTGTATTTAAGAGATCCACTTCCCTATTAGGAGCTTCCGAGTCCACGAATACCTGCAGATGAAAAAAGCCGGCTCGTGAGATTCTTCTTCCTAACTGACTCTTTTTTTCTCCTCCGAGTACGTGACGGATGACAGACCTCCTCCTCTCACCACCTGTAGACACTGTAATCTTCCCCACGATTTCTTTCTTCCGCCATAAACCGGGATTTACTTTTCTCTGGATCACTTTTCCATCAATTGCCACAGATTCCCTCACAAAAGAAAATATATGAAAAAATGCTGAACACAACTCCACCAATAGCCTTGTCTAAATAAAAAACTTATAGTATACATACAGTGGTATGAAAAAGTTTGGGCACCCCTGTAAATTTTCATGATTTTCCTTTATAAATCATTGGTTGTTTGAATAAAAAAAAAACAGTTAAATATATCTTATAGGAGACACACACAAAGATATTTGAGAAGTGAAATAAAGTTTATATGATTTACAGAAAGTGTGCATGAATTATTTAAACAAAATTAGGCATGTGCATAAATTTAGCCATCACAAAAGAAAAATGACTCAATATTTTGTGCATCCTCCTTCTTCAGAAATAACAGCCTCTAAACGCTTCCTATAGCTTCCAATTAGGGTCTGGATTCTGGTGGAAGGTATTTTGGACCATTCTTCTTGTCCTCTCCAGTCAGTCAGGTTTGATGGTTTCCGAGCATGGACCGCCCGCTTTAAATCACACCATAAATTTTCAATAATATTCAGGTCTGGGGACTGAGATGGCCATTCCAGAACGTTATACTTGTTCCTCTGCATGAACGCCTTAGTAGATTTTGAGCAGTGTTTAGGATCATTCTGTTGAAAGATCCAGCCCAGGCGCAACTTCAACTTTGTTACGGATTCCTGGACATTGTTCTCCAGAATCTGCTGATATTGAGAGGAATCCATGAGCCCCTCAACTTTAACAAGATTCCCCGTCCCTACACTGGCCACACAGCCCCAAAGCATAATGGAACCACCACCAAATTTTACTGTAGGCAGCAAGTTCTTTTCTTGGAATGCTGTGTTCTTTTTCCGCCATGCATAACGCCCCTGGTTATGCCCAAATAACTCTTTTTTAGTTTCATCAGTCCACAGCACCTTATTCCAAAATGAAGCTGGCTTGTCCAAATGTGCTTTAGCATACCTCAAGCGACCCCGTTTGTGGCGTGTGCAGAGAAAAGGCTTTTTCCGCATTACTCTTCCATAAAGCATCTCCTTGGTAAGGTGCACTGAATAGTTGAACGATGCACACCATCTGCAGCAAGTTGATGTTGCAGGTCTTTGGAGCTGGTCTGTGGGTTCACTGTGACTGTTCTCACCATCCTGCGCCTCTGTTTATCTGAGATTTTCCTTGGTCTAGCACTCCGGGCCTTAACTAGAACTGTGCCTGTGGTCTTCCATTTCCTCACAATGTTCCTCACAGTTGAAACTGAGAGCTTACATCTCTGAGATAGATTTCTATATCCTTCCCCTAAATCATTCAGGTCATTTGAGAGTTGTTTTGAGGCTCCATGTTGCCACTCTTCAGAGAAGATGCAAAGAGGAGAAACACTTACAATTGGCCTCCTTAATGATTGGATTCACCTGTGTATGGAGGTCAAGGGTCACTGAGGTTACCAAACCAATTTTGAGTTCCAATAATTAGTGCTAAAGGTATTAAAATCAATAAGATATAAGGGTGCCTAAATTAATGCACATGCCTAATTTTGTTTAAATAATTGCACACTTTCTGTAAATCATATAAACTTTATTTCACTTCTCAAATATCACTGTGTTTGTCTCCTATAAGATATATTCAACTGGAATTGATTTATAAAGGATTATAAAGGAAAATCATGAAAATGTACAAGGGTGCCCAAACTTTTTCATACCACTGTATATCAAATTAGTAAAGAAAACTTTATTAGCTAACAAAAAAACGACAAAAGGTCTACATTTTCTTAAATTCTCTTTCCATGAGGGCCACCATAGTTCTTACTAGCAGCACATAAAAGGTGATATAAACTGTCAAACATCAAATCCTAATGAAACTCCAGCAGCATGAATCCCTTAGACTTCCTTCCCTCAACCGTCACCCCAGGATACTCCCGCACTCAGGACATGGTCTGAGCTGATTGGCTGTTTGAACAAAGACTTATAAGTCGGTGTTGAAACCTTGACCTTAAAGAGTTAGTTCAGCCAAAATCTAAACCTCACTCATTTTCTACTCACCTTGATGTCGATGTTAAGATGATCTTCAGAGTAATCTGTTCCTTTCTAGAGTTATAACAAAAATGTTTGTTCATTTTAATGAAGCGACTGGAGCTCAGTTTGTCTTTATCATCGTCCAAAATCATCACTTTAACGAAGTATTCATCTTCAAACAACAAAAATCTGTCTTTCCCAGTTCACCCTTAAGGTTTAGAAGACCGGAATTTCCTCTTCCCGGATCTCTCCTCCAGGACATTCCCAGATATCTCTGGCGTGTCCTGGGTCACCTCACCATGTAGGCGACCATTTTTAAAACAACTTTTTATCCCCTCTCATTAGGAGCGTCTAACAAGACATTCGATCGGTGAATCTATAACGACAATTCTCTGCAGCTCCACCTCGGTTTGTCAGATTGTGACGATCCTGAAAAGTTACAAAACGTTCCTCCCCAACATGTCATGAGCCTATTTTTAGATTCCAGGGAGTTGCTTCTGCAAAGGAGAATCTTAAAAGCAACCTGATTCCCGCTGAATACTATAGAGACCGGAGCGAGCGAGTCCAAAATTGGATGTTGCTTCTCAATCATTCAACCGACGGCGCTGTAAAAGCTCACATTCACATCATTATCTATCATTTTACCTCCAAAG